>NC_139670.1:6602548-6607548 GCF_951799395.1 Argentina silus | reverse complement strand
TTGACTTATCCACACTGCATTTCCCCTCTAGGTCCTGTATTTATGCATTCTACATTCCAAAATATTCCATTGATTTTTGCAATCCATTATTCATTTTATACATCAATTTAGTTGTTTACATACTGTAGGAATTGAGTGATGTTTTATTTCTCTCAAATTAAAAACAGCTGGTACTTATCTAGTAGAAAAAAAGCAAATCTTAATTACAAGGTGGAATACTCAAACAGAAATAATAAAATAATAATCTTTTAAATCTTAAAAAAAAAAACAATTAAGGACCAAGAATAAAACATACACTTTACGCTTTTCAAAATCAGAACATTTACGCAATGGCGTAATTCAATTTACGGCTGCTCTGTTTTGAAGCCGTATGCTATAGGCATAGCATTTCCCTTGAAAGAAAAACAAGAAAAAACAGCTAATGACTAAATGCTAATGATATACAGTCAACTCACAGCTCTCCTCTCTCTGGGGCTTGGAGGGAGAGCCAAGCAGCAGGTTTGAAATTTCCCTGTGTTTTTGTTGTGTGTTGTACAACACTGACTAAATGGTTCAGTTTGATAAAGCGGATGCTGAGACTATAGGCTGAAGCTGGGTTTTAGCGCAGGGTCTCCTCTGAGAGAATGCAGCATTTGCTAGCTGTGGGGGGGTAGGGGGAGGCAGAGGGGAGGGGAGGAAGAGGGAGGCAGAGGGGAGGGGAGAAGGAGAGGAAGAGGGAGGCAGAGGGGAAGGGGGGAAGGAGAGGAAGAGGGAGGCAGAGGGGAGGGGGGAAGGGGAGGGGGGAAGGGGAGGAAGAGGGAGGCAGAGGGGAGGGGGGGAAGGGGAGGAAGAGGGAGGCAGAGGGGAGGGGGGGAAGGGGTGGGTGGATGATGTGAATACTGTAGCAGGCAGGCTGGAGAGAGCTGGTTCAAGCCAGGACTACGGCTGTCTCTACACACGCACGCACACACACACACACACACACACACACACACACACACACACACACACACACACACACACACACACACACGCACACACACACGCACGCACACACGCACACACACACGCACACACACACACACACCTTCCAACAACAACAACAACAACAACAACAACAACTAAATTACAGTCATACGTCATACGGTTAGGATACAAATTAGAGAGCGAAAGAGAAAGTTTTGAAGGTGAGAGACAACACAGAGGGATGCTGTCTAAGGCCAGTCACCCACAGTGTGACAGCACTATTACATGCAGTTTCATCTCTCTTCATTTACAACATGATTACAATTATCTACCGGTCCAAGGGCGGACACGGCCTGATTGAATGGGACTCTAACACCCAATCTAGCCGGGACGTCTCATTTTTTAACAATATGAGACCTCCACGGCTTCATCCCCCCGTGCCTTCAGACAGACTTTTCATTTGTTGTCATTTCTAGCACGGTAATTAGATGCGCCGCTGTTGGATAAAATGAAAGCAGCATCGTGCGTCCCCAGGCAATGTAATGCAGGCAATGACTATGTTAGGTAGCATACTGTGTATTCTAGTCTGTGGTTAGAGTGTTGTATGTTGATGTATCCCTCTGATATGGAAACATCAGTAGCAGCAGGGTCACTCCTTCATTAGATCTACATATCAGGCCATGCAAATTAGAGCAGTGTTTGTTGGTGGGTATTACCATATCTGGTATTGATGTCCCTGTAACTGTTTGTGTCTCCAGGAAAGTTCAGTGACCAAAGTATTTTTTTATTTTCTATGTTGTTTTCATCCCTTGGCTTTATGGAAACTTAAAAGACCTGTGACATTGAGGCTTCAAAGCCCCTGAGTCTTAACATCAAAGGTGGTTTGAACTTATTGAAATATTTATCATTTTATTCTCATGACAGATAGTCTCCTGTTTATTGACACAATGTAAAGCATAAGGGAGAGTGGAAGAGAGGTGGGGAGCTGCTCTAGAATATGGGATCGAAGGGTGTGTGCGCGCCGTGTGTGTGTGTGTGTGTGCGTGTGTGTGCGTGTGTGTGTGCATGTGTGTGTGTGTGTGTACAAAGGCGGGCAAAGAAAGGTGTCAATCGCATTTCAAATACAGGACAAGAGTGAACACAAAGTAGCAAAACACTGAGAGATGTGGCTTCACTTCACTGTATAGCAAAAGACACCTTATGCAAAAGACAGCGGTTGACCCTGTTGGAAAGTCACTTTCAAACGCAGCAGTGTCCCAGCTGGAATGAGGCATTTGAAAAGAGAAGTGTTCAGAGGAATCAAAGAGGTCTGAGACTTGACAGGGGTACGACATTAGGCATTCTCCTCCCTCCACCCCTCGGGGGGTTGTCCTCTGCAAGGTGGAACGCCAGTCACAAAGTCAAGTCTCTGCCTAATTTACTCTCTCTCTCTCTCTCTCTCTCTCTTTCTTTAAGTCTCTCTCTCTCTCTCTCTCTTTCTATAAGTCTCTCTCTCTCTCTTTCTCTCTCTCTCTCTCTCTCTTTCAATAAATCTCTCTCTCTCTTTCTATAAGTCAATCTCTCTCTCTCTCTCTCTCTCTCTCTCTCTCTCTGTTTAACACACACTCTTCTCATCTCACTCCCTTTGGCAGCGTTGTCTCATAAACCTAAAGTGTGGGTCATTTACTCCCTTTGCACCTACTAGCGTTTTTATAACGGCAGAAAAACTGCTTTGGTCGACATGAAAAAGTGCAAAGGGTCATCAAAGCCGACTGATTTCTGTGGAGGGATTTACTAAGGACATTGTGTCTACTAATGACCATGTGGACCTCTACTCTAACAGTCGCTCCAGAACCAAACCTACAATACACTCTGGTTAGAGAGGACATAGGAAAGCCAGCTCCATCCACTGGCAGCTTGGTCTCACAGCACTCCAGAAATAAGGCCTCAAACCGGGGCTAGGAGGAGAGAGAGAGAGAGGAGCCGGTGGAAGCAGAGCGCTGCTGGGTCTAATGTTCCTTTGTGTTTGTGAGTCTGCAGGAGTGAGTTAGACGGGAAGAACCTCAAATAAACCTGTGTACAGTAAAAGACAGGAAGAAAGCGAGAGAAGGTGAGAGAGAAGGGGAAAAGAGAGAGAGATAGCAGGTCAAAGAGGAAAAAGGTAAAAAAAAAAAGGTGAGGAGGACATGAGAGGGTGTGTCTGTGATCGTCAGGCGTTGCCACGGCAGAACTCAATGGAGTGTGGAGGAGATGACTCCTGATTCTACATGCCAGGAAAGATCCAGGAAGAACACCTGCGACGCTTCATCAACCTTTACAAAACCTCCTGTCAGCATATGTCTGTGATGGATTTGATACGTTCAAACTGGGGCTTTGCACACACACACACACACACACACACACACACACACACACACACACACACACACACACACACACACACACACACACACACACACACACACACACGCATACACACACACACATAGTGCTAAGAAAGGTTCACACTGAGACTGAGACTTCGGTATAGACCTGCACGGCAAAAACAATCCCACAAAGCACACATACCTGTACTTTCACACACACGATAACACGCACTCTCTCACTCTCTCTCACACACACACACACACACACACACACACACACACACACACACACACACACACACACACACACACACACAGTGCTTAAAAGGTTCATACTGAGGCTGAGACCTGGGTATGGACCTGCACGGCAAAAATGATCCCACAAAGCACACATACCTGTACTTTCACACACATGATAACACGCACTCTCTCTTTCTTTCCCTCTCTTTCTTTCCCTCTCTTTCTTTCCCTCTCTTTCTTTCCATCTCTGAAGATACAGTAGCAAGCGGATCCTAACGCTGCTTCTCAGTTACATCATGAAACAACAACAGAAGACCAATACAGCACACATTCATAGGCAGCGACACACAAAACAACCAAGACACACACACAGACACAAAAGCAGCACACCCGTACCGCATAGCTGGGGGTGTGAGCACCAACCGCAGTGAGAGACGACAAGAATGAACCTCCCGAACCTCCCCACCCAGCTACCTGAGGCCAAACCTATTTTTTCCATCTCGCTAAACCAAATTGAGTTTGACCCCACACTGAGCCATATTGCATTAGAGCACAAGTGCAACATATGATTAGCCCGCTCCAGTTGGGTTATTAGGGAATAATGGTAAATCTAATTGGAAGGTAATTAGCTTGGGATTGCACTGGTGCGGCGTGTGTATTTGGGGGTGATTAGAGCAGGGTAGAAGGTGGGATTTTTATCCCCAAATGACTCATTACGTTGTTGAGAGTAATAGCCCCCCTCCAGGGTCTTGGAGTGTGAACACACGCACACACACACACACACACACACACACACACACAGACACACACACACACACACACACATGAACACACACACACACACACACACATTTAGATTTACTATATTCCATGAGACCAGGGTTTCTGCAGAATGCAGAGAGAGGGTACACACACACACACACACACACACACACACACACACACACACACACACACACACCAAAACACATTAAAAAATGCACACTAGCGTGTTCGACACACACACACACAGACACACACTGTCACACAGCCCACCATCATGACCATGCTGTAATCTTTACACCCCCTTCACCAGCGCTCCGTCCCTGTATCTATGCGTCGCCGTGGGCAGTGGCTGTGGCCGCCGTGTCAGGAAGTCTCTCTGCTCGGCGCTGAGCCGTAATGGAGGGCCTGATACAGCAGTATTTCATTCACAGGAGCTGACACCAGGAGCTCCCAGCCAGGGAGAAGCCCAGGACGGAGGCCTTTCACTGGGCCGCGAGGCTCTGCGGGCTCCCCGAGGACCGTGGAGGGATGGAGCCTTTAATGTTCAGCAAATCTGTTAAAGGAACATCCATCATCTGTGCCCCGGCCAGCGAGACAAGGGGCCATCGCAAACGTCAGCCGCTCATCACTCTATTCTTTGTTCTCTCTCACTTCTCTTGCACTCTTTTTTTTCTCCCTTTTTCTCTCACACAGATACACTCACCC
>NC_139670.1:6588103-6592348 GCF_951799395.1 Argentina silus | reverse complement strand
GAGTTGGGGGGGAGAAGAGGAAGAGACTGACAGTGAAAGTGACAGTGATGGAGACAAGACAGAAAATAAAGAAAAGAGAGAACGACAGCAAGAGAGAGAGAGAGAGAGATCGAGAGAGAGAGAGAGATAGGGAGACGGAGAGAGGGAGCGAGAGAAAGAGCGACATGGATAGAGATAGATAGAGAGAGTGAGTGAGAGAGAGAGAGAGAGAGAGTTATGCTGTTGAGGGACCAACACCAGAGTACTCAACGTACAGTACAGAACTTGTTTGAAAGATCAAGGATAAAGCAGCCAAGGACAGAATGGTAACTGTAAGTCACGACTATATCCTCCTTCCACTTCTTTGTCTCTGTCTCCATTCCTTATTTAATCCCCTAACTATGTCACTCACACACACACACACACACACACACACACACACACACACACACACACACACAACGCTCAAAGCTACATACTGTACCTTGGGAGGCTAGTGGAGGTGGAAATTAAAGGACGGGCTCTTTGTAATGCATGGAGTGGATACCATTCCTCCTTCCAGTCCATGCATTACAATGAGCCTGTCCTCCAATTTCTCTACAGGATTTTTTTACGTTCAGTAGAACCTGACAGGATTCTTTATCAGAAAACATCCCCCGCTGCTGTGTCAAAGACAGGCAATGTGTTTCTCTTGACTGAGCTCTACCTGTGGAAGTGGGAAGATCTTTTAGGGGGGCTAGACTATGTACAGTAATACGCACGCACTCCTCACTCAGATGCCTACTCTCCCTTTTGATCATGTCAAGAGGCATGTTCAAAACCATGAAACCGTGCTCAAAAACAACAGGAACATAACACTAAATCGATACATCGACAAGCTCTCAAGGCCCTACCGCTGAATGATAAAGGCTCATCCTGACAATCAAATCTGTGAAACCATACCGCTCAAACAAAAAAATACAAGTAATACAGACACCCTACTCTGTCTATTCTCTGGGAGAACGTTCCGGAGGGGCTGCAGAAAGGGGTGGGCCTCCTAGGGTTAAGGTCATATGGCCCCTGTAACACAACGTATACCCAGCTCTCCTTTTCACATCAATAAAAACACACTTTACACCAATTCAGCTGATTCTCCTCTCCTCTCCGCTCCCATGACAGGCACTGCGGATACACAGCTTCAGACAGAGCAGGAAGGGAAAGCACACACACGATAGAAAGAGAGAGAACAACATAAAGCATAAAGAGAGAGAGAGGGGGGAGAAAGAGAGAGAGGGGGGGGGGGGAGAAAGAGAGAGAGGGGGGGGGGAGAAAGAGAGAGAGAACAACATGAAGAGAGAGAGACAGAGAGAGAGAGAGAGCAAGACAGAGCGAGTAAGAGAAAGAGAGAGATAGAGAGAGAGAAGGAGTAGATAAAACACAAAAAAAGCCCATAAATGCGGCAAGTTTGCTTCCAGTATGCTACAGTGTTTGATACAGTATACGAGTACAGTACGACTAGAAAATAGATTTGCATATATGACTCTGCACACACGCACACGCACGCACACACACACACACACACACACACACGCACACACACACACACACACACACACACACACACACACACACACACACACACACACACACAACATTGTAAATTCCTCAGAGTCCAAGACAACAGTTATGTTGGCTTTAGCCACTCCACAGTGCATAGTAATTCATTTTTCCACCTCCTCTAGAAAGAATACCAATTGATGGCTTCAATCATTCCGTAATTGTAATTGTGAAGGCCAGTCTCATCTATAGAACCAGAGTGACATAGACCGCAGGTCTGCTCACACCACAACGGAAGCGTTTAGGCTACGCCACACCAGTCAGCCTGCTCTATGGTAGTCACTTCAGAGGAGAATTGATTCCCAGTGATCCTGCCCACTCTGAGAGAGGCAGGATCATTGAGAATTAAAGGGAATTGCTAAACAGAGAGACATGTGTTTGAGCAGCATCAGCTCCAGTGTGTGGTGTTCACACTGCACTGATGGCTGAAATGAACCACCAGGCTGATCTAATGATCGTATATACTACACTAACACAAACTTCAGTACTGTATTCATCTACAGCGCAAATGTATGGTATGAGTGAACTGTACATATGGGTGTGGGTGTGTGTGTGTGTGTGTGTGTGTGTGTGTGCGTGTGTGCATGTGCGTGTGTATGTGTGTGTGTGCGATGCCCTCACACTATCCCACCACAGATGGCCACCGCAGAGTTGGAGTTCCAGGGTACAGTACAGCGGGCGCAGTACTTACCCAGAAATACATCATCATTTCGGCCGAGGGGGAGTGGGGCACCAAGGGCTGGAAGACCGGGGTGTGCAGGGGGACCGGTGAGGCCAGCGCGTGCTGTCGCTTTCTCTCTCTCTCTCTCTCTCTCTCTCTCTCTCTCTCTCTCTCTCTCTCCGTCTGTTCTTCGGTCCAAGGTCTCTCTCCTTCTTTCCTTCTCTCGTTCTCTGTGCTCGCGTGCCCCGGAATGTTCTGTCGTTTGTTTGTCGGAGTGTTCCGTTCCCTCGTGTCTTATCGTTCGTCCCTCCGTTTATACGACGGCCAGATAATTGCTGTTGTTAGCTGGTGGGGTGGCTGTGTTGGAGTCCCTTTATGTGTGTCCCTTTGCCCCTAAGACAGACAGTTCTGCTCTCTCGGCCGACTCGCCGAAGCGTGACTCTCCCGGTCGCCTAGCCTCCGCCCGCCGCCTCTCTCCTCCCTGAATCTTTTGAAAAACTCTTCTGCTCTCCACCCAAAGGGGGGAAGAAGAAAGAGAGAAGAAACTGAAGAGAGAATGAACGAGAGGGGAGAGAGAGAGAGGGAGCGAAAGAGAGCCCGGAGGCGTAGTTACTGTACCTCTCCGATTTTCTTCTCTTCTCTAACTCGCCACCCTTTCCTGTCTGCTCAGCTCTTACTTCAGCGCGCTACACAGTATTTCTTTCTCCGTATGTATCTATCTATCTACTCACTCTTCCCCCTCTCTCACTCTAAACTCTCTCGCTCTCTCTCTCTCTCTCTCTCTCTCTCTCTCTATTTCACATACACTCTCCCTCTCCACCCAGTCTAAGTGCTTGTGCTCTCTCTCTCTCTCTCTCTCTCTCTGTCTCTCTCTCTCTTCTCTCTCTCTCTCTCTCTCTCTCTCTCTCTCTCTCTGTCTCTTCTCTCTCTCTCTCTCTCTCTCTGTCTCTCTCTCTCTCTCTCTCTCTGTCTCTCTCTCTCTTCTCTCTCTCTCTCTCTCTCTCTCTCTGATCTAGTGGTTCCAGTCCAGCAGACACGCGGGGCAGGGGCGAGCGATTGCAGCAGCCGCGCTGAGCCTTCCTCCACCGGGGCTGGGATCCTGGGTGGAGACGGAGGCAGAGGGGAGGCAGGGGCAGAGCTTGGACACCACAGATGGTACAGTACCACAGCCCCTCATCCAGGGGACCGACAGGGGAGGGAGGGAATGCAGGGTAGGGAAGGAGAGGGAAGGAAGGGAGGGAGAGTCTGGGGTACAGTATGCTGATGCTGGTAGATACTGTAGGTGCTTGAGGCTGGAGGCTGGAGGCTGGAGGCTGGAGGCTGGACAATGCAGGAGGTGAAGTGGAGAATGCTGGTTCCTCAGTAGCAGGAGATAGTGCAGGAGTGATGGTGAGAGTCTCGCTAGTTTAATTTATGCTAACGTACAGTATTGTTCTAGGAGTTGCAATGACAGAGGAGAGATTTATCCAAAGAAAAACACAACAGCTCAAGTGACTGTACAACCAGAGGAGGAGAGGAGGAGAGGATCAGAGTGGCCGAACTGAGGTGCTTGTTTTCTTTCTTGTTTTCTTTTGTTCCCTCCTTCTTTTTTCTCCTCTGCAGAGGGAGAGGTGGGGAGCAAGGGATGCTGGTGTGGGTGAAAGGCTTATAGCTGGATTCAGCTGTATAGAACGCAAGCCAATCACAAGTCAGTCTGGCCCAGGGAAACACAGGGGGGAATACTGGAGCTGACAGATCCAAGCTGTGTGTGTGTGAGTGTGTGTGTGTGTAAGTGTGTGTGTGTGTGTGTGTGTGTGGGGGGGGGGGGGGGGGGGGAGGTGGGGGTGTAGGGGGGTGGGGGGGGTGGGGGGTGGGCATGATGTGGAGGAAAGTGGTAAAGATTTGTTTATGAGTGATTGTGTGTGTGTGTGTGTGTGTGTGTGTGTGTGTGTGTGTGTGTGTGTGTGTGTGTGTGTGTGTGTGTGTGTGTGTGCAAAATGTTGTTATTCGAGACTGGCATGTGCATGTGT
>NC_139670.1:6575603-6578103 GCF_951799395.1 Argentina silus | reverse complement strand
ACTCTCCTCATCCAAACGATCCCTCAAAACCCATATTTTTGAACTTGCTTTTAATCTTTAACTATTTTTATTGACTGTGCTTCTGTTTTATTTTGTATTTTACCTAAGTATTCTTCTTCTCTCCTTGTAATGTCGTGTCTCTGAGTACTGAGAAAAGAAACCTATACAAAATAAATGCATTCTTGTTATTATTACATGTTTACCACACTAATCCAACTCTGAAAGTATCCCCAAAAGGATGAAGTGGAGTGAGAGTAGCGCTACATTCTCAAACCTAATTAAATTTTTTTATTTAATTAATTTTAATTTCAATTCTGGAAGCAGGATGCAGTCTACACCTCACATCAACCCTGTCCCTTATAGACCAAATGTGCACCTACACTGGACTTAATAAAGGTGACAAAGCTCACTTGAAACAAATTGAAATTATTCTAGAGTAATATGACCCCTTTAAGATATCTTAGAAATGGTTCATGAATGACAAATTACATTTCTTGAAATTATGATTTTTTATTTTAGACCGGCATTTATTTCAATCAAATGCTTCAACTCAGCTATTTAGAGTTGAAACCTACACAATATGCCCTAACATTGTGCTCTAAATGTCCCATATCATCACAGGTTGGATTTGAAAACGATTTACTGTATAACTTCATTATCAGGGCCAGGTCGACAGCATAGGCAGCACTGACAGCAGGAGGCTGGTATGTGGATGATGTTATAATCAGGGTGACATTGTAATGTTATCATTAAAGCATATCGTACATCTACTTTGGCCAAGGATATAATCACTTCACTTGTTGGCCAAGACTGTCATGCTTTGAGAGGTTTAAAGTTGAAGTAAGAAGAACTAAAGAGGGAGGGGCCCAATTGTTCTGGAATGATTCCCGGCATTCGGCCTCACTGGGTGGCTTGCCCAAGTAAGTACAGCCACGGAATCTTTTCAGTTTGGAATGTCTATTATTGCGTAATCCATTTAGAATCTTAGGTGCTCTCTGCTAATACTAAAGCTGTTTTGCCTTGCTATCATGAATCTAATACATGCTATGAAAACACGTTTTCATTGAAAACTGCTGCTGAAAGTGAATTTCCCCTCTGGGAATATAATAAAGTACAATTCTACTCTACTCTACTCTACTCTAATCACAATTCATCGCTCTTTTGTATGTTTGCAGAATGCAGGCCTGATACGGCAACACAAACACGTGATTTAGGATCATCTTGTGGCCTGTGTTACTTTCAAAAGAGTCTAGACTAGTGGGGAGTGTAGCTGGGGCCTGAGCCTTGGAGCGGAGGGGGCCAGGCCGAGCTCCTCCAGCCACACCCTGGGCCAGCAGCAGCAGGATCCCTCCTGGAAGAGGGAGCTGGAGGGGAAAGCAGACAGAGGCAGAGGCAGAGGCAGAGACAGAGGCAGAGGCAGAGGCAGAGGCAGAGGCAGAGGCAGAGGCAGAGGCAGAGGCAGAGGCAGACAGAGATGGACCCCCCTGCAAGAGGACAAGGACGTCTGAGAGGAAGACACCCTCTGACTGATGTAGCCCAGACTAGACTCCACCCTCCACCCACACTGCTATTTTGGCATGCAGCCTAAGCCGGCTATTATTGTATTTAAAAGAAAATAATACAAATATTTGATTGAGCCCAACATGGTCATTATTAGAAAGGGATAGGCCTATTTGTGGCACAGTCCTAGATTGCCTACATACTATAAGATTCAAACACTGTATGAGAGTAAATTTGTAGAATAATATAATTATTATACAATAATAATTGTATAATAATATTGGGAAATATCTACTGTGCATGCTTTGATGATGTGAATCCACTCTTATCATTCACCACTGACTGGCAATACAATTTGACACATTCTTCTCCATAATTAAAATGTGCACAGACAAGATAGACAATACACAAGAAAGGGACTTAATCCTGATTTAGCTACTCTCACATTTGATTGGCCAGGGAGACACTCTTCCAATCCAGAGTAACAGTAATAAACTTCACATGGCTAGAACACTAAGAACACATGATCTAAGGCATGCCGTAGAACGTGCTGTGGGAGAGGAAGATATAAATGAATTATTAATGGATGAAACAACTACATATATTTGTAAAGGTCTGGCTAGGATGTCATTAGCTCCATCTCTGTAATTTAGGATTATATTATTTACATGTATATGTTGTGTGTATAACCAAATTTAAATACTACTAAAATAACTCTAATCTATAATATTACTATAATCCTAGTCACAGATGGGGCTATGTATGCTATGGTCATTACTAAGTTACTGATGTGATAGGCGACATTTTTGCTGGGGGGGGGGGACATCTCCATCTGGCAAATATATGCAACGCTCTCGTGATCAGAGCTGGGGTCTGGACAGGTGCTCTCAGGTGGAGGGGTAAATCACCTGTAGGCCTAGTGTCATTTGCCTGAGACCCGATTCATGCTTTTCACTCGCACTAACCTCTATGTTATTCTCCCATCAGAAGTCACCAGAAT
>NC_139670.1:6565603-6570603 GCF_951799395.1 Argentina silus | reverse complement strand
ATAATTGGGATATACTGCATTCGCTGACCCGATGACTCACTACAGTCAAATAAACCCCGCTACAGCTCAGCATCTCCCTACTGTATACACTCAAGTACACTTGTATAACCTATCATTCAGAAATACACACTCTCACAAAGAACCATTCTAAGCTCTAGAATGCACTTTCTAAACTGCACACCTCACAATTTCTGTCAACATTCTATTCCATTAGAACCATAATCTTTATGCATTATGGGCCTTCATACTGTAAACCACACTCTCATGTCTTTCAGTTACTTTCAGTCTTTGCACTCATGTCATTCTCTGAGACTCAATAATCTCTAAACCCACTCATGTTCCTCCAGCAGTTTCCAATGAGGCAGTGATCTGAGATTAAGCCCCCATTAATTACATCAACAGAGAGCAATCTGGTTAAACAGGCTTGTTCATATCATGCTGAGCGCATGGCAAATCATCAGAGGGAAACATCAGTCCAGCCATAATCCATGTTACGTGGGGTTACACGGGGTTAACCCACCCTGGGGAGAGGCTGTGGAGGACAGAGGGGGGGAGAGGGTGAGCTCAGGTGTGGTGTGGTGTGGTGTGTTGTGGTGTGGTGTGTTGTGGTGTGGTGTGTTGTGGTGTGGTGTGGTGTGGTGTGGTGTGGTGCGGTGTGGTGGTGTGTGGTGTGGTGTGGTGTTGTGTGTGGTGTGGTGTGGTGTGGTGTGGTGTGGTGTGGTGTGGTGTGGTGTGATGTGGTGTGGTGTGGTGGTGTGGTGTGGTGTGGTGTGGTGTGGTGTGGTGTGGTGTTGTGGATTATGTTCTGCTGTGTTTTGGTGTGGTGTGGTGTGGTATGGTGTGGTGTGGTGTGGTGTGGTGTGGTGCGGTGTGGTGGTGTGTGGTGTGGTGTTGTGTGTGGTGTGGTGTGGTGTGGTGTGGTGTGGTGTGGTGCGGTGCGGTGTGGTGGTGTGTGGTGCGGTGTGGTGTGGTGTGGTGTGGTGTGGTGTGGTGTGGTGTGGTGTGGTGTGGTGTGGTGTGATGTGGTGTGGTGTGGTGTGGTGTGATGTGGTGTGGCATGGTGTGGTGTGGTGGGGACTGGGCCATAACATCTGGGTGGAGGATACACTCTGCAGCCGGGTGAGGCAGGGTGATGGAGGAGGAGGTGAGGAGGAGGAGGAGGTGAGGAGGAAGGAGGGGGGAGGAAGGAGAGTGAAGAGGGGACAGCCTGTCAGCCCTGTGGCTGTGATGCAGCAGTAAGGCGTGCCTCCTTGCCTCCCCTCACCCCCGCGACCCTCCTCAGCCCCGCTCTAATCCATCACCAAGGCAGGCCCAGCTGGACCACAATGCACCACACTCTGCCTCGCACTGCAATGCTGCAACAGTGAGAGGAGGAGCGCAGGGGGCCGAGCGATGGAGGGAGGGAGGGAGGGAGGGAGGGAGGGAGGGAGGGATGAAAAGATGGAGGGAACTACGTGTGTAAGACAAGGCATTCCATTTGATTCATCCAGTTCAGTCTACTTAGGCCCATAGTGCAGAGCAGGAATACCCTAGTCAGGTCCAGAGGTGGCCTAATGACTGCCCCTACCTGTTGCCATTTGTATCAGTGAACCCTGTGGAGCTGTGTGCGAGTGTGTGTGTGTGTGTGTGTGTGTGTGTGTGTGTGTGTGTGTGTGTGTGTGCGCGCGCACGTGTGTGTGTGCGTGTGTGTGTGTGTGTGTGGAGTGTTGGGGTGAGACGGGACTATATTCCATTCTTGTTCAGGGAAGATAGGACAACATCCTGGACGTGGGGAATTTCCCTCCGCCCCACCGCTGGTTTCCCATTACACCCCCAGTGGAGCCTCGCCTCGCCCGCGGAGCACTCAGATCCGCGTCCCACCGCGCTCCTGCTCGCTAATAGGAAAGCTGTTATCAGGTTTAATTGAGTTCATCAATTAAGAGTCCTACGCCATCCCACACAAACCCTGCAGTTCTAAGACCGAGAAGGCCAAGTGGTTGTGATCTTGTGTTCTTGTGATCTTGTGTTTCTTCTCTTCTAACTTCTATCTCTCTCTCACTCCTTTCTTTGAGCAGAGGGGTGGGTAAACAAGAGGGCTCATTCTTTCGGCAAATGACCTCGCTGTCTCTCTGTTTAGAGCCATTGTGTGTGAGTTTCATAGAGCTTTATGTTTTGCTACATTTGTTCAACACGGTGCCAAGTGTCTCAACACAAAGCATTTAACACAAGATTCCAAGATGGCCGCCGCGCTGTAAAAAGGCTGGAGGACACGGTAACTCACAGAGGGACACAACGGAACACAACAGCTGTATGACAGTCACAAATGAGTAAACAAAGAGAGCGTGGTTCAGCCATTCATTATGGCATAAGCAGCCATTGTTGTTGTTGTTGGCGGGGAGAAAAGCAGAGGCGAGGAGAATGAGAGAGGGCGGGGGGGGGATGGGGGGGGGGAATGAAAAGAGGGACGAAAAGAAGAGAATAGCCTCCACAGTAGACTTTCGATTCAATTAAAGAACAACCCCTGCTGAGCCAAACACCCCACACAGACACTGATACCTGACAGACGAGGAGGAGGAGGAAATACATCACACTGGGAAACCCTCAGAAGAAAAGGAAAAAGGCATCGTTATCTGTCTTGTTAAATTTGATCGCCGGGAGGGGCCGTATTTTATCGGTATGGCGAGAGGCATTATGAGTCGAAACGGCCCGGGCAAAACGCTGAGTCGTTACTGTGCAAATGTGGCGCTCTGCTTTTACAAAATAAAGTTTAAGCGCGGAGTACACAGAGGTGAGCTCCGCTGTCAGAGAGACTAAGTACGGCGAGATGAAACACAACTTATTTGCCAATAAGTGGTTCCAGGGAGGCCTTCAAAAACTAACTCCTGAAATCCCTAGGACACTGAAGTGAATAACATCCATGTCTTGGGCAGTCTCTGAGTTTGGAGGGAGAGTACGGACCGTGGGGGATATCGCATCGTAGTGAGCCATCCAGAGAAGTTTGGCCATCTATCACAGAGAGTAGTCTCCCTGGGTGTGAGGTCAAGAGGTAACGGTACACACACACACACACACACACACACACACACACACACACACACACACACACACACACACACACGCACACATACACATGGTGAGACGGATAATGAGGGATTCTCCTCACTCCTGTGAGTCACTGAGGAAAGTTCTCTGGTTTCCGGACTCTCTCTCTCTCTCTCTCTCTCCCTCTCTCTCTCTCTCTCTCTCTCTCTCTCTCTCTCTCTCTCTCTCTCTCTCTCTCTTCTTTCTAAGTATCTCTTGTACTCTCATTCTCTTTGCCTGAGTTACCCTCCTCCTATAGGTAAAGCCTATTCCTCAGCTCTATGATGGTCGAGTTGTAACTCAGCCTTATTCCCAGCAGTACTGGCAGATCCTCACATCTCATCCTTGGGCCTGCTGAATCTGATATTCACCCCTCCTCTCCTCTCCTCTCCTCTCCTCTCCTCTCCTCTCCTCTCCTCTCCTCTCCTCTCCTCTCCTCTCCTCTCCTTCACCTTTCTTCACCCCTCTCTCTCTCTCTCTCTCTCTCTCTCAATCTCTCTCTCTCTCTCCATTCCTCCCTCCCTCTCCACTTCCTCTCCCTCTCCCTCTCCCTCTACCTCTCCCTCTCCTCATCTCCCTCTCCTCTCCTCATCTCCCAGTCTCAGAGAATGAGTCATGTTCACCCGTGTGTCTAGGGCTTTTCAAGCAGCATACGTTCAATAGTAATAATCATAATACTAATATAAAAAGGTGTGAGAGGAGGTATTTGCGGCGAGAGTGCCATTCATTAGTGAGCAGCGGGCCTGCGTCTGGACTGATGAGGCCATTTCCCTCTGCGCTCCGCACCGGGATCAGGGAAGCCTGGCAAATTTGTCCCTTTGACATCAAGACAACATCCTTTGTGGGATGCCTCTGGAAATTGATTTAGGAAACGCATAGCCGTGCTCCCGGAGGTGCATCACTGACAAATAGGCAGATTCTGCATGATCGCACAGGAGGAGAGGAGGAGAGGAGGAGAGGAGGAATCAACTTACTGCTCAGAGAAGAGAGAGGTAGAGAGGGAGAGGGAAAGAGGAGGGGGGGGGGGGGGAGAGGGAGGGAGAGAGAGAGATCGAAGACAGAGAGGGAGAGAGAGAGAAAGAAGAAGAAAGACTGCGAAAGAAGCTATATGAGAAAGAGCCCAGGACAGGAGAGATGTCCAGAGTGAAATAAAACAAAGAGAGTACAAGTGAGATTGTTAGTGATTGAGACAGCACGAGAGCAACAGAACAAAGCCAGTTTAAAACACCTGAACCATTGACTACTCCCTGTTTTTACTGGAGGCAGTAGAGCAGGAGAGCAGTGCCTGAGGCTAGGACCAGGGGAAGCTAGCCAGGCCTCTCCAACCTGGCCACTCCCTCAAAGCTGTTCTACATGACATCCACCCCTTCACACAGTAGCCAAACAGCAGCCACAATCAATCCAGCCAGGCCTCTGGTGAGTAATCTAAAAGCTGTTTAGCTGTCTGTGTGAGTTTGGTTGACGTTCAAACAAACCCTGTTTGCCCTAAAGGAACGCGTGAGCTCCCCGCATGCTAGCGGAGTCTGATCTCCAGTCTCCAAATCTCCAGTTCAAGCGGTTGATTGAACTTTTCACTCTGGACTCATGAGTGATAGTTTCTGCTATGGTTACAGTCAGGTAGAGCGCTGGACTCCAGCTGTGAGCTACGCGCCAAACTTATTTTCTGCCCAACTTATTTTTTTTTTTTTGCTTGTATTTTTCCATCTCTATCGAAATCTCTCACCTTCCCCTGAGCTCCACAGGCAGCCTGCAGCCCGCTAACAGAATCCGCTCCAGGAGAATAGAAGGTACATCTAGTCTGCTGAATAAGTGGTTCTCACCAAACCCCCCCCCAAAAAAAGTGCTGCTTGGTGTTTTGGAGAAAGTGCACATTCAAATTCAAACAGAGTGTTACGGTGGGGGTTCAACAAAGCAGCACCTCCCAGCTAATCCTGGACTTA
>NC_139670.1:6515603-6518103 GCF_951799395.1 Argentina silus | reverse complement strand
CTCTTTTCCCTCTTTCCATCCCTCCTTCCATCTCTCCTTCCCACTGTGTTTCTGCACAATTAGCCTGGCGGAGCACAGGGCTGGCTGGGTTGGCGCTCGGGGCTGCGGAGGGAGAGATGGATGGCAAGAGTAGTGAAGGTGACGGGAGGAGTGGAGGAGTGCAGAGCAGAGGAGAGGAGAGGATGAAAAAACACAAGACATATCCCCTCCCACACACACACACACACACACACACACACATACACAGTACACAAAAACACAAACACACACACACTCACATACACAGTACACAATAACACACACACACACACACACACACACACACACACACACACACACACACACACACAGCCACACACACACACAGCCACGCACACACACAGCCACACACACACACACACACACACACACACACACACACACCGGGACCATCCGTTCCGTTCCTAGCCAGCACGGGGGGAAAGTAATCGCCTCTGTCAGGCTGCTTCCTGGTTTTAATGAAAACACACAGCCCTTCCCTGGCAACAATCTCCGCACACAACCCAAGCAGGAAGTCACCTTAATTACCCAGCATGCAGTGGGCATGTCGTGTGTTGGTGTCACTGCCATGTTGGGCTGTATGGTGCTGATGTCCACTCCCATCAACACACATGGCGGGGGACGAAGCACTGGGAGAGGAGGACTGCTTCAGGTGACCTACTGTACAGATCACCTCCCTCACCCTACGCCTCAAAAACTGTCTCTCCGAAACAAAAGCCATTACTGTGTCTCTGTGTGAAGAGCTGTACTTAAAGACAACATTGTTCCTTTACGGAAACATAGATACTTTCACTGGTACTTTCACTGGTAGAATAGCTTGTGTAAAGTTATATTCAATGAATGTTGTTAATTAGGCCTGGGTCTAAAAGCCTTAGTGTTTGTCCTGGGGCCAAGTGCATAAACATAGTCAGACTCAGGATAGATGTCTAATTTCACCTGTTGCATAAAAGTGACTTACACTTGGCTCACCTAAGCCCTACTGAATTAGATCTTGCTAATGAACAGAAAAAAGCTAACTAGATGCAAAGGTTGCCAATACACAAACTAAGCCTATTTGCAGGGGTACATTTCATTTTGTCTTTTGTTTATGTCCCTTACATAACTAAAGTTCAATCTAAAGCAAATATTAATGGTTAGACAGTTATTTGAATGACTAGTCAGCTGTTGGCGTGGCAACATAGGTCTAAGATCAGATTTAGCCTGGGGGTAGGCAGTCTAACTTGTTGGACTTAAGCTAAGTCAGTCTTAATGTTGATGCAACTGCCTAACTGAAATTAGACTTGACTTACAGCGAACAAAAGACCGGTCTAGGCCCATAGACCAGTCTTAACTACGTTTATGCAACTGGCCCCAGACTCAAAGGAAAGCTAATTGCCAGAATCGAGGATAATTCACAAAGACCTTTGTCCCTAAACAGTCTAAACAATCAACTGATAAAACAATGAAGAGCAATACTAAATGTTCCTGAACACGATCTGAAACCCAAACCAATTTTTATTAGAAAATCTGCTTAAAAAAAAACTGCTTTGTGAGTCCTGTTTAATTTCCATCGTAGAATGACCCTTCGGATGTGTCCTTCGGATGAAAAATAATTAGCTATAAATTTCTCTATAGCGAGCAAAACAATGGCTCTTTCCTGCATCACTGTTTATCCTTGGGGTGCCGGGCAAACTTTTCTTCTACTTCTTCTTCTTCCTAATTTTATTGAAACATCCAACGCCTCCCATTTCCTTGGTGGTCCAAGCAACAGTAGAAATAGCAGAGGCATTAGGGAGCGTTAAAAACAAACGCTTGATAGAGACAAATTATAAATTGAATTCCTATCCTTCAGAGGCCACCGTTTTCATTAATTTCCCCTCACTGCAAACGAGCACGCAGGCTGCCTGTTTAAATATCCTTGTGTCCTTTTATTGCGTGACATCTTTAATACTCTCCAGTATTAATTAATGAACCAGCTCTCTCCATAGGCTTCAGTCAGAGTGTCCGGACGGGAGGAGGAGAGGTTTCTATTGGAGGTGGAGGACGTCAGGGAAGACTTTGGCGGTTCAGTGTTGCGGTGGCTATTCAAGCACTGTGGCGAATGCTCTTACAACTTTGTATTGCATGTCTTCCTTTCTTTAATGCCTTTCTCTCTCTTCTTTGGTCTCTCTCTCTCTCTCTCTCCCTCTCTCTCTCTCTCTCTCTCTCTCTCTCTCTCTCTCTCTCTCTCCCTCTCTCCCCCTCTCTCTCTCTCTCTCTCTCTCTCTCTCAATCTCTCTTTCCCTTTCTCTCTCTCCCCCCCCCCTCTCTCTCTCTCCCTCTCTCCCCCTCTCTCTCTCTCTCTCTCTCTCAATCTCTCTTTCCCTTTCTCTCTCTTCCCCCCCCCCCTCTCTCTCTCTCTCTCTCTCTCTTTCCCCCCCATCTCTCTCTCTCCTTCCCTTTCCAGAAAGTCGTTGATGTGAGGGACAGCACCAATCTAAAA
>NC_139670.1:6497798-6507798 GCF_951799395.1 Argentina silus | reverse complement strand
TGTCCAACAAGATTGAACTTCATTCAACACAGATTCTTGCATATTAAATTAAAACAGAAACATGCAGTATGACTTTTTCACACTCTCCTCTCGTTAAATTGCCAGGGCAGTGCAGACAGAATATAATATACCACTTTCATAAGAGGACCTCGCAAGCCCATGCAAATAAGTGTGAAATTGCAATATAATCATTTATGTAAATGGCGCTGTGCTCGGGAGAAGATTCATTATTTCCCACAAAAGCTGCTGAAAGGCTGAAAGAGAGAGAGAGAGAGAAAGAAAGAGAGGGGGGCAAAAAAGAAAGAAGACAAGAGAAATAAACTTTGCGGTTTTCGAGACAGTGGGGGTGAAAAAAAATCAATAGCATGAAACTAAGCAGAACAAAAAAGCTTTGATATTCAGTTGAGAGAGAATGCAGGTCTTTCTTTTCTTTTCCTTTCTCTGAAAACGACGATTTCGGATTTAATATCAGGACAGGAATCAAGGCTGATTAAAAAGGTGAGCTCTCTAGCAAACCTTTGACTCCTAATAAAGGTTTGTACAGGCGTGACCGTGGGTGATTAACGGTGGCTGGCGTGCACCAGAGAGACAGAGCAGAACGAGTGATTGGAGAGGAGGTTTAGAAGATAACAGTTATAAAGAAAAGGAAAAAAAAAAGAAAGAATCAAAGTGAGAAAGAGAGAGAGAGAGAGAGAGAGAGAGAGAGAGAGAGAGAGACAGAGAGGGAGAGAGAGAGAGAGAGGGAGAGAGACAGAGAGGGAGAGAGAGAGAGAGAGGGAGAGAGAGAGGGAGACAGAGAGATGAGAGAGAGAGGGAGAGAGAGAGAGAGAGAGAGAGAGAGAGAGATGAGCCTAGTTCCTAAAGTGAAGACAAGGGATCAGTCGTCAACTGAAGACTTTTTCCGTCTTGACTGACTGATGTCTGCATTCAGACACGACATGAGAGAACGAGAGGAGAAGCGGAACAAAGTCAACATCAATGTCAGAGCCCTTCTCTCACCCCTTCTCTCACCCCTCCTCTCACCCCTCCTCTTACCCCTCCTGTTACGGCCGTAGCCGACGCCTGCCCCGTGTCTATCTCTTTCGGTGTTTGTTTCTCAAGGCTCTTTCTCAATGCTCCAAGGCTCGGAGGTTCCGCCCACTTCCTGGTTGGCGTCATCGGTGATCCTGATTGGAGCGGGTCATTCCGTCCAGCACACCAATCCGGACAGGGCACCTGGAGTATAAAAGTTTGGCCAGCTTGTCCGTCGTGGGCTGTGTTCTGTTGAGCAGTTCTCCACCGTGCCTCTTGTTATTGCTAGACATCCGATGTTGGATGATTGGATTCGTTGTGGTGTGAACGAGACACCCGATGTTGGATGATTCAGTTTGTATTGTGTGACTTGAATGAAGCACTAGCCTATTATCTGGAAACTGGGCCAGGTATAGATATGTGTCATTTCGCTGTTACTGACATACACACACTTACAAGTACCTTTTGTTTAGACACACTAGGAGCAGGGGTTGCTGTTTTGAAACCCCCCTCCATTCACTACTGTAGTTGTGTTCCTCCCTAGAGTTGCCTATGCGTGGGTGTGGGAACACATATGATATGTGCTTTGGTTTGGATGCTACCGTGGAAGGTTCAACCTCAGGACGCCAGCAGCCGTCCCTCTGGGTAGAGTCGGTCCTCGATCGATCGTGGATCAGGGTTGCGTGAGACTCTCCCATCCGGCGGGGGCCAGCCCTCAGCGTGGTCCGAGGTTGTGCATAACCCTCCCAAAAGCCATCCTGCCAATCGACCCGTGTGGGCGCCGGGCCGTGTCGGCGTCGGAGCCTTTTTGCGCGAGGTGCTTGTTAATAGTCTCAAATGGTTGCGTGTGGGTGTGAGGCACTGAGAACAGGGAGGGTTGAGAGCGTGTGGGGGCATACATGAGCTTTGTGCGGGAGTTGCAGGTCACAGCATGCAGGTCAAGCGTGTCTTGTGGTGGTTTGTGCGCGTGAGGCGCGGAGAGCACAGGAGGTGGGCATGACAGGGAGGGCAAGTGGTAAGTAGATTTTATTTGTGAAATATAGTCGTTTAATTATGTTGTGTGCTGAATAGAGGGTTATTAAGTACGAGAGAGGGCACAGGTGGTGGTGGGCGGAGAAGCAAGTAGCCCTTCTAACACGTCATGGCATAGGAGTGTAGAGAATGAGGAGGACCTGATGGGGCCCGCCTGAAGCCAAGAGAGGACCACAGAAAACACAGGGGTGAGGGTGGGGGGGGGACGGGGGGAGGACGGTGTGAGGTGGACGGCTCACACAGGGAATAAGAGGGGGAAGAGGAAGCTGAGAGAGTTGCCCCCCCCCCCCACTCTTGACAAACCATCTAGCAAGGATCCTGTGAGCATCGCCGTCCTCCAGGAGCCAGTCAGCCAACCATGAGACGGACACGGAGAACACGGAGATGCGTGTGGGAGCGGCGGGCTCGGTAGGGCAGGGAAGCAGGAGAGGAAGATACTGCACCTGACAGAGCCAGTCTGCAGCCATGAGAGAGCCGCAGTGAACAGAAGCGAGAACTACAAGCTCACGAAGGGAGAGGACAAGCACAGGATGAGGATCCCCATCAGCTAGTTAGCAACTGCGAGAAGGTCACAGAGATGCATGGCGGTGGGGGGGACGACGACGACGACAAGCTCAGGAGGCGAGAAACAAGCAGGATAGGGACACTGCGTGCGTGCGCCATCTCCTACGAGAGTCAGTTAGCAGCCTTGAAAAGGCCACGGGGGACAGTGAGAAGCATGAGAGGGATAAGCTCAAGGGGAGGAGAAATAAGCAGCAAGGGGACGCAGAGCACTTAGCCACTGCCTAGGAGGGCCAGTTAGCAACCGTGAGAAGGCTACAGAGAAGGCCTTGAGAGGGACACAGGGGAGCTCAGGAGGGGAGAGAATGGGCATTAACAGCACCCAGGAGAACATGGCAACAGCAACCTGGAGAGCATTAGCTCTGGATGCTA
This sequence comes from Argentina silus, assembly GCF_951799395.1. NCBI lineage: Eukaryota > Metazoa > Chordata > Actinopteri > Argentiniformes > Argentinidae > Argentina > Argentina silus. Next base: position 6,504,822 of record NC_139670.1, on the reverse strand, counting down.
CATGGATACTACTATAACCTGCATGTACAGAAGAACATGTGTTTCCCAGTGTCTTGAATACAACAGGAGTGCACTAAATGACAAGCTAATTCAGCCACAGCTATACTGTATACCTACGGTATACTGTTCACTTTAAAATGAGAACACTGAACACTGAAAATTAGAACACTGAATGTCATTAAAGTCAATTGAAGAGATATGCTATGTAGATCATAGAATGATCAGAGATCTGTTTGTACTTCTGGTATCAACAACAAGGTCATGAGGAAGAGAGGGCGAGTGGAACAAGAAAGGAAAACAAGAAAGGAACAATGTTCCTCCCTGGCCTTGCCCTCCATGGTTAGCATAGCAACACGCAATCAACATGCAGGATTCTACTATCGGAAACGGAGATGATTCCAAAAATATTCTGGATTTAAAAATGCATCTCTAATAATAAGCGTCTCTCATCCCCCAATGTGCTCTAAAAATAACTGTTAATTAGGGGCTGTATGGTTTCATGTTGATTATTAAAAAAAAAAAGGAATAGAAAAGAAGAAACAACATTTTGGGTTTTGGAAATTGACCGCGTTAATTACCGTTGCCAACTTCTTAAAATGCATTTGGTTCACGGGGAAATATGTAGATCATCTGGTAGAAGCAGTCACGTCTTATTAAATATGGAAAGCAGGGAAAACAGACCTTAGCAGGCTTAGACTGCACACACACATGCACGCACGCACGCACGCACGTACGCACGCACACACACACACACACACACACACACACACACACACACACACACACACACACACGGCCGTCTCCATTTTTGGCTCTTCAATAATAGAGCTTGTGCTCGTTAACACATGCTAAGCAGCCAGCCCGGCGTCGTTAATTATGTAAATATCAATACACAACCGCCTCCATTTAATTTCAACTCTGTGTATTGCAATGGGAGTCACAGCAGCAGTATGCTGTGTCTATGCTCTGTGCAGTAATGAAGTTATACACCTGCCGATGATCTGCCCCCTGTGGAAATGCAAAAGAATGCATCTCATCCAGACACACTCAGGTAGACCCCCGAAGCGTACCCCCACAGCTGCTGTGTTGAACAAATACAATGCACAACCTCTGACAACATCATGCATCTCCTTCCTATGCAGTTAAATCCTGTTGAACCATGCTTCACCTGAATCACTTTCATATGGGACTTGAAGTAGGGGAAGAGCAGCGTTGCCTTTGCCATGGGAATGTTTAAACTGTAGCAACATCTCTCTCTCTCTCTCTCTCTCTCTCTCTCTCTCTCTCTCTCACCCGCCTATGAATCTTAATCAACCGCTTTCTCAAATTCCCATCTCCTCCTCTCTCTCTCTCTCTCTTGTCTCTGTCTTCTCTCTCCCCCTCTCCCTCCCACCCTCCCTCCCTCCCTCCCTCCCTCCCTGTGCCAGGCAGCTGGGTCACCTGAGACTACCTGGTCTAACCTGCCCTTGGGGATGCTGGGAGTACAGCACCTGGGCGCAGGAATCATCTGTACCCGCTGGACACCCCGGGCATACAGGCCTAGCAAGCCTTGGCCACCGCCGGGCATCACAATGAATACACTGGTGCCCAAAACTCTTCTGAACTCTGGGTGATTATGTTATGTACATAATACTTGACCATTCATTCAAAAGGTCAATGATACTGTCTTAAATACTGATACTGAAATATGATTATATAATACAATAATTATATCATAAGGATACTGATGATAATGACATGTATGAAAGTGACATTGATTGATCACGTTGGCCTCAAGGTTGTTCAGGTTGTGTGCGACACTGTCCTCTCTCTGCCATAATAATATTTGAGTCGTTTGACGTTTGACAAACCTGAGGTGAAATACGTCAAATCCAGTCATTCATGTGACTGTGCTAAAACACTGTTGATGCCAGAAGATCTCTGGAGGTGGTTCTGTGTCTGTGGACCTCTTTACCAGGCCCATTAGAATCTGCTTAAGGCCCGTGATCTCCCCCAGAACACCCAGCACCCAGTGGGGGCTACGCCTATAAATCTTAATCAACCGCTTTCTCAAATTCCTATCTTCTCCTCCTCCTCCTCCTCCCCTCTCTCTCCCCCCTCCCCCAACCTTCCTCCTCTGCCCATGACTTCTAATTAGAAATGCTGAAAAAGCACAAATTAACCCAAATTAAACAGCATGTGGATCCCCAGGTGGACCGGCAGCATCCTACCAGGGGCAGGACAGGAGATTGCTTTGGAGGGCAGGGAGGGCTGCTTCTGCTGCTGTGGAGACTTTCTCATTGTAGTTGGGCACAGAAGTAGTGTTCCCTTCTTCCTCCGTCCTTCTCTCCCTCCCTCCCCCCCTCTCCCTCCATCCCTCCATCCCTCCCTCTGCTCCCCCAGGTCTTAAGCGGATTGCCTCCTGTAGAACCCTGCTCAATGAATACCAATGCGACCAGGTCTACTCAACATACTGCTCTGAGCTGCTCTGGTGTTACTGTACTGTAGGTTCCTGGGGTCGCCTGATATTGAGGTTAAAAGTGCACATTTCTGGTCACATAGTATGATGCACAATTGTGTTTAAATGCATGTTAGATCATGCAGAAGGCTATATCAGTTCACTGTACATCACTGTCTATTGAATTCATCAAGATTATTCTAGTAGTGTGAGTGGAGGTCATTCTACTGACAAAGTCCATAGAGTCACACATTTCATCGAGTATGATAGAGAGGCCCTTCACCTGACTGGTCAGGGAGGTTCTGTAACTGCTGTTTACCACTTTGCTATCCAGCCCCTAAAATGGGAATTATTGTGGAAATGTGTTTTCAAAGCACTTTGTTGTCTCTCGCCGCGATTGGCGCTGCGTGTGCTGTGCGGTGCTTTTCCTCGAAGGGTTAAGTGTTTGTTAACATATCCTGCAGCGTCAACACTGGCATCACTGGCTTACTCTGATTAGCATAGGAAAACTTAGCCTCAGAGAAGCTAACGGGAGGGAGGGAGGGAGGGAGGGAGGGAGGGAGGGAGGGAGGGATGGGGGAGAGGGATGAAGGGAATAGAGGGAGGGGGAACGATCGAGGGAGGGAGGGAGGGAGGGAGGGAGAGGGCGGGAGGGATGGAGAGAGGGAGGGCGAGAGAGAGGGAAGGAGAAATGGGGGGGGGAGGGAGGGAGGGAGAGAGGGAGGGAGGTAGAGTGGAGGGGAGAGAGGAAGAGAGAGAGGAAGGTAGAATGCCAGTTCCCTGCTGTGTATTTTTGCTTGCTCTTCCTGCGTAGGGATGAGGGTAGAGAAAGCAGGGTGAGATTCATAATTAGGCGTCAGCAGTAGCCGTGTTTTGAAGCTCCTCTCCTCTGTCACTTCCAGCCACAGAGAAGACAGCTTAGATCTATTTCTGCTGGTTGCCTTGGAGACGTGTGGTTTGTTTACGGCGAGTGTTGTGTTACACACACACACACACACACACACACACAAACACACAAGCACCCATGCACATACCCACAGTCTCACTCACACACACACACACACACACACACAAGTTTGAGAGCTGTGAGTTGTGAGGACAGACTTGAACGCCCCCTTTGCAGATAGAAGCCATAGAGTTGCTTGCTTGTGTGTGTGTGTGTGTGTGTGTGTGTGTGTGTGTGTGTGTGTGTGTGTGTGTGTGTGTGACTGTGGGTATGTACATGGGTGCTTGTGTGTTTGTGTGTGTGTGTGTGTGTGTGTGTGTGTGTGTGTGTGTCTGTGTGTGTGTGTGTGTGTGTGTGTGTGTGTGTGTGTGTGTGTGTGAATAAGGATAAAAAATCTCCTCCAACCAACTCACACCACTAACAGGACTCACTCCCCAGCCTCCCAGGGTACAGAGGGGAGAGAGCTAGACTCAGGGTGGCAGACTCATGACAGGAAACGCCTGGCCGACTGGCACACTGCTGTCATTGCACTTTTAAGGCCTGGGACTGAGTGTGCGTGCGTGCGTGCGTGCGCGCGCCACAGGCCCTGAATCACTGAGGCCTTGATTCAGCAGCGCTTATGCTGTGTCTCTGTTTACAAACCACTGCCCACGCACACACACGACTTATTCTGAAAACTGTGAGCATTTCCCACACCAAACACCATGTGTGTGTTTCACCTTCAGACTGGAAGTCAACAGCGCTCACATCCGTTGCAACTTCAGGCCATGTAAAGAGAAACCTTCATCCCCTCTCTTTGGAAGTGGAGAGCCCTGTTAGCAGCCATCAGCTAGGATGTCATTCAAATCATTAGCCTCTGCCCCTTATGTGGCGCTAGTTAGAAAGAAGACAACCTATCCGAGTGGATCTATGTGAATGTGTGAAGAGAGATGGATGTCAAGCAGTGACAGAAAGCGAGGGAGGAGGTGGAGAGTGGCAGGAGGGAGGGAGGGAGGGAGTGAGTGAGAGAGGGAGGGCAGAAGGGAGAGTTGCTTTGGGAGTGGAGGTGCATCCTTTGTAGTGCGAATGGCACTTTAAAAAAAATAAGTTTTTTTTGCCATTCGAGAAAGTGAAATCGACCTTTCTTCCACACAGAAAGAGAAGAGAGGGAGAGAGTCAGCCATGATATATGGCAGGTTCTGCCTCTTAGAAAGCCACAGACAGCCGGGGAGATGAAAAAAACAGGGCCCGTTAGAATGAACAAAGGAAGAGAAAGAGAGATGGAGAAATTGCATGGAAAGCCAGACATCTCTCTTTCATGCCAGCCTTTACAAAAAGAGTCAGAATCCCACTGCACAGAGACATCGGGACCTTTGTGACGACATCAGAACATTAGAAAATTCGCTACTGTCTGCTGTTGGTAACCGGGGTGCTCCATTTCATCAATGACCTTTGACCTTCCCCTCCCCTTGTCACCCCACGGTGCAGAAAGACCCACTCTGCCACAAACACCTCACAGTGAATTCAAAGCAGGCCAGAGCAACTTTTGGAGACATCAATGAGAAATGGAGAAATGTAGTTGTATTTGTTTGTACAGTAAGGTTGGTCTGATGAATTTGATTCAGAAGTTTGATTCAGTTCTTTACTGGACACAGTCCTGACCTGCATTGTCGTCTCTTGTCAGGGGAGGCTGGTGGAGGTTGATATTGGAGGACGGGCTCATTGTAATGAATGAAATGGAATGAGGAATGGTATGTGTGTTTGATACCATTCCTCATTCCGTTCCATGCATTACAATGAGCCCTGTCCTCTGATTTCTGCCTCCACCAGCCTCCCCTGGTCTCTGTATGTCTGGGAGCTGGTTCTGGTTCTGGTCACCAATGGTTAGATCACATTATTTCAGTCTCTCTCTCTTGTACTCTTCTCCGTCACAAGTCAACTCTGGTTCTATATCTTTGCCATTCTCTCTTTCTCTCACTTTCCTTTTTTTCCGTTTGCCTCTCTCTCTCTCTCTCTCTCTCTCTCTCTCTCTTTCCCATGACTTTCCTCAACATTTTCAAATCAACGCTTGCAGCAACAAAGAAACTTTTTCGGTGAGAGAAGAGAGAGAGAAAGCGAGGAAGAGAAAAAGGAAGAGAGAGAGAGAGAGAGAGAGGGAGAGAGAGAGAGAGAGAGGGAGAGAGAGAGAGAGAGAGAGAGAAAGAGAGAGAACGCCTCTCTGTGTCCAATTTGTCAGATCTTGACATCAAACCCCCACATACACACCCACAGACATGGCTGAGCCCAGGTATTCCCTATCAAAGGCAGAGAGTTGCCAAAACCAGCTAGATCAGACAGAACAGAACAGCACTGTTGAACATCAAAGGGCCTCCCCCGTTCGTATTAATCTGTAACCTAACCTTTCCAGTGGGCCAGGCACATTCACATACACTTATAAAACACTTTAGAAATCGCACTGCTTTGATACTGCGGTAAAGCCTGTTCTTGGTGCATTCACAGAGAAGGGTTTTGTACTTTACAGAAGACCAGAGGTCTGTAGGTGTGATCGTCATGAGTTAAAGTTACGTGAGTGGATGTTTATGATGTGATGACACATACAGTCTCTGCATGAAGGATTCCACATGCTGACTGAACCTTTAAGCGGTTTCTGAAAAAAAAAAAACATTACATTTCATTTGAAGCCAGTATGGGTTGGACGGTTTGGAGCTCCGATTTTTGAAACAGAGAAATCCAATGAGTGTGATTTTTTTTACTTTTTTTTAAAAAATGTTTATGGGAACCATTACAGCATAAGCAAAACTTTCCACAGTGCAAGAACTGATGGAATTCCAGTGCATGGTCTATCTCCCTTCAGTCGTCAGAGAGGGTGCCCTTTACAATTTGAAAGAGAGACAGAGAGAGAGGGAGAGAGAGAGAGAGAAAGAGAGATTGGATTTGTTGTTACGGCGGCCATTTCTTCACACGGTCAAATGATTCGGCATCTCTATTGCCTTCTCCCTCAAATTGGCCAATCTGGAGTGTTGCACTGGCACACAGAGGTCATGCTATCATGGCAAAATAATTGGCTTTTCCACGAGCAAAGTAAATGGATTCTATTTCATTTTTTCTTCCATTAGCTCCTCTCTCTCTGTCCGCGGTCAGTTTGAATGGCACAGATCCGATCCCAACCAGAACAGCGTAACATTTCACGTTCTCACCTCATACTTTTCGTCTGAAATTCTATAAAAAAAAAATTCTATTGGTATTTGGAGACAAATTGTAGACAATATCACAAACTGCAGCCTGAATGTTGTTTTCAATCTGGATCAGTATTGCATTCTTTTTTTTCTTCTTTTGCAGCCCAATATTTGAGGGGGGGGGGGGCAGAAAATGTCACAGAACAGAACAACGTTATTCCCTGCGGGTTGACGGGTTGGATGCTGCTGAAGCACAGGATTGGTTTCCTCATTCTGTGTACAGGATGTCCAAACATGGACATCACTACTCACATTCGTTCCAGAGAATGGAGACTTGCAACTTGTCCGACAAGACTTGGAAGTGTGGCAAAGTGTGACTAAGGACCAGCTCACCCACCCACCCACTAACCTAACCCTACCCACTAGTGAGGAAACACCAAACTAAACCAAAGTGTCTACACCAATCAACTAACCTTACCCGGGTTA
>NC_139670.1:6457373-6459873 GCF_951799395.1 Argentina silus | reverse complement strand
CAGCCTTTTGTGTCTCATCAGATGGAGAGAGAATGTGCTCGAAATTACTATCTACTGAATGATACCAACGAGTTCCAGAACTTCTAACAATTACATAGTGGTTTGACAGTTCTCTTTTTCCTCAATCCCCCTCATTACAGCGATCCCTATCTTGTCTTTGAAGACGTCAGGAGGAAAAAGTAGCCAAGATCAGCCGGTCTCCACCCCCCACTCCGACAGAACCTGACACTCAATCAGAGAGAGGGAACAGAGGGCTTACAGAGCTGCACCCACTTCAAAGACAACCCTTAGAAAGAGGCTAAGCTCTGTTAACACAGAAGTAAATGTGACTAGAAGTCAATTACCTCCACTATAAAGGTAATGGGAATGATTGCAAAGCCGATCGTCGGGGTTAGGTACTGTGTTACACCACAAATGCCCTCTTCCTCCTCCTCTTCCTCTTCCTCTTCCTCCTTGTCTGTCGAAGAGTCAGCCGTGATGAGAATGACTGAGCAAAATGGCTGTAAGTATTCTACCGGGGTTTTAGGCAAGGTCAAGATTCAGAAATGTTATGTTTAATATGTTATAGAATATTGCTCTTTAATCTGGAGGATCACAAGAGCATTCGAAAGGCTTTGGGTGGATGGGATACAGAACAGTCCGGTAACCAGGGGTCTAAGGCCCTTGTTAGGGGGAGTGATGTGTGTGTGTGTGTGTGTGTGTGCGTGCGTGCGTGGGTGCGTGGGTGCGTGCGTGCGTGTGTCATCCAGGAAGTAGCCATGATTAACAAGCATTCCACTCTGACCCTTTCATCTGTCTGACCAGTCCATAACCACGGCGTTCATCGACCTGTGGTCTCACTAACATCGATCTCTCCCCTCCTATTGACCAGCCTCAACCAGGGAGACCAATACAAACAGGCCAGGACGTCCATGGCTTCTGCTCTTTAATATTTGTGCCAACACCCTGTATTGATGTCTTCAATACTCTCATTACCTTTTGACCTTTTGACTGTGTTTAAACACGGGCTTGACTGGACAGTCTCGTCTCCCGGAGGCAGGGTAGGAGAAACGGACAACGCTCAAGATCATAAAGAACAGAGCCACACAAAACCTTGCGGTCGTTTGTGGCTCGGTTGGTAGAGCACGGGCGCTAACAACGCTTAGGTTGTGGGTTTGATTCCTGCTGGGACCGTATATACTGAAATGTATGCACTCACTGCAATGTAAGTCGCTTTGGATAAAAGTGTCAGCTAAATGGCATATATTATATTATTATGTATCGTTTGTAAATGTCCTCTCACTGAATACGGTCTATTTTCCTTCTTTGTTTCGCAATCTGATCCAGCAGAGGACCACAACCTCCAGCCCCAAACTTAAGGTCTGACTATTGCATCTCTCTCTCCCCCCCTCACCCCCCCTCACCCCGTCCTCCTTGTCTCTGGTCCGATAGTATCGATTGGCCATTTGGAGCCAGGGAAGTCCAAAGAGACAGGAATAATTACAAGGAGATAAGGCAATCTACTGCAATTAACCGCTCTTCCTCTGGCAGCCAGAGCCCCAGCCCATCTCCCTCTAAAGCAGGAAATAAATTACCTCACCGCACCCGCCTCCACTGAACGCTGAAATATAGGAACAATTAAACAGGAATTAATTCTAATTCTAATTCATGCCCCCCATCACTAAAAGGACATATTTTAACCGCTGCATTATAGAACTATTAAACGAAATGAATTGTAAACGTAGTTTTTTGATCCGTGTAATAAATCACTTTTTATAAAGGCTCTGGAGAGATAACATTAAAAGCATTGTTAGACATTTTGTAAGGTCGGAAGGTCCTTTTCAAAGACGTTTTCTAAAAAAGGTTTTTCATCGAGATAAATCTTGTCAGACATTTAGTCCAAGGCCTTCTCAGGGAAGGAAAGGAGTTTTCCTTAAATGTCATAAACAGTTTTATGTTCAGAAGCCAAACCCATGTATGCAGGCTAGCCCTAGCGTCCATATCTGTTGTAATCTCGACACTAATCAAAGCTCAGGAATGTGATATGACCACAATGGAGATGCAGGAATTTTTTCGGCAGAAATGTTCATTCTCTGAGGTCTTGAGACTGTATAAAAATTACAATTGTCAGGAGGGGGTCAGAGAGGACATCTCACGCTCACCAGCCAGGAAAATGAAAAACAGGCTTTGGAATTATTCATTATATGTACTGCAGCATCAACATTTCCTCCACAGTCGTTGTTTATTTTTGAATTACAATTTCAGCCAATTTTACACCAGATTACAGCAATGTCAGGCCTCCCTTTCCCCCGGTGGACCATTTTCATAATTTTCCCCAGAAAAACTTTCAAGGCAGTCTGTCTCTGAGCGCTGCTATTTCCATGCCTTCTCCCCGGTCCCATGTTACCCTGTAAGGTTGAAAACAACTCAGAACTTTTTTGAAAGGGAATTTTAATAAGCATACGGTCACAGCGCAGGTAATTAGCAAGGGGATGAAGAGAGGCTGCAGAGTTGGATTCGG
>NC_139670.1:6447373-6449873 GCF_951799395.1 Argentina silus | reverse complement strand
AAGAGTGAAATCAAACAATGTTGGACTTCTGAGTGGCATGGTAAACACACACACACACACACACACACACACACACACACACACACACACACACACACACACACACACACACACACACACACACACACACACACACACACACACAGGGTCCTCTTGCCCCAGGTCTGAGGGGACTTCCCTAATCCTGCCTCTCTGAAAGGATGTTTAATCAAGCTCTGATTAACGGGAGCATGGCAGAGTGGTAGCAGAGTCATTGTACCCACATCCACACACGCACACACACACGCACGCACACACACACACACACACACACACACACACACGTCCCTTGGTGTCCCCTCGTAGGCAAACAGAGGAGACGACCTCTGTCATTACCAAAGGCCCCTTTCCCTCCTCTCTGACTTTCACTTGAATTCATTGTTTGTTTGTTTCTCTCTCTCTCTCTCTCTCTCTCCCTTTCTCTCTCTCTCTCTCTCTCTCTCTCTCCCTTTCTCTCTCTCTCTCTCTCTCTCTCTCTCTCTCTCTCCCTTTCTCTCTCTCTCTCTCTCTCTCTCTCTCTCTCTCCACTCCTAATACTAGGGGGAAACTATATTTACAAAAAGAACTAATCTTTTTTTTTTCTTTCCTGTCTTTATTTCCTGTTGTCCTCCCGCTCCCTGAGAATGAATTAAACATCAGGGCGTTGGCAGTATTGCCGTGGTGACGGGGAGCGGGGCACTTTGTAGATGCAGAGAGGGATTTCATGGAAGAAAAAAAAAGAGTTGTTTCCTCATGGAGGAGAGGAGCGAGAGAGCTGACAGGCGAGGAGAACGGGAGGAGAGGAGGAGGAGGAGGAGGAGGAGGAGGGGAGAAGCAGGGGAATGAGGGAGAGGAAGCAGAGGGGTGCGTTCGACCTCCACACTGTGTCCTCTGGATGCTCTTTCCTATTCTCTTTCTTTCTTCTTCTTCTTCTTTTTTTTTCTTCTTCTCTCCGTTCTCTCAACTTTTCTGTCTTTAAATGTCGGCGGATTGGTTTTCTGGTCGCTGCCTCTTCTCGTTTCAGCAGTCTCATCTCGTCTCACTGTGCTCTGGCATCTGTGGCTCTCTCTCTCTCTCTCTCTCTCTCTCTCTCTCTCTCTTTCTCTCTCTCTCTCTCTCTCTCACCTCGCGCTACAACAAAGCCTCATCTTTCTGGGCCCGGGCCTGGTCACCACGGTTACCACTCAGAAACATCAGCCACAATTCTCCTCTTCTTTTCTCTTCTTACTCTCCTCCTCCCCCCCCCCTCTTGTAGGAGAACACAGGCTCACAGTGTAGAAGTCCATCAAAATGGTGCCGTAAAATATTAATAGTGAATGACACAGAGCTGTGAGAGTCCGTTGATATCTAATAAAGTTCAATTATAGGGAGAGTCAATTATACGAGACATTACGGCGGTGCAACCCAGGGAGCTCAATGATGTCCTGACTTTTCCCTCTAATAATTTACTGCCACTCCTTAATACCACAATGAGACACTTAAAATGGCGAGCTCATAAAATGAGAGATTTTCTTGGGGAAAAAAAAAGAGGTTTTAACACACTCCTACCCTCAGCTGAAGTCTTACTTTTTTTTTTTTTTTCTCGTTTGACTTTCATTGCGTTGCGTAAAAGACTCGATCAAAATGAATCCTATCATCAATAAAATGTCTGTTCGCAACGCAAGCCTGGCTGCTTAATCACGGCCTCCCTTCTCCCCGACAGATACACACACAGATACACACACAGACACAGACACACACACACACACACACACACACACACACACACACACACACACACAGAGAGAATAGCGAAACTATAGATGGACTTAAGAGTCTCTATATCACAGTGATAATGTTGAACGTAGCTCTATCTACTGTAACATGAAGCATAACTGTGTGTGTGTGTGTGTGTGTGTGTGTGTGTGTGTGTGTGTGCGTGTCTGAGTCTCTATCTACAGGGTGCTGTTCTATCTAGCGTCCCCTGCAGCAGAGTGCTGAGATAATTGAAGTTATTAGCCCTCTGCCCGTTACTCAGAAGAAGGCTTTGCGGTAAGTGTGTTTCATCCAGCTTTAACCTTGCATCCGCAACTCTGAGGCATTCATAAGGCCCCGCTATGTTTATCAAGGATCATCAGGGCTAGAGGGTGTGTGTGTGTGTGTGTGTGTGTGTGTGTGTGTGTGTGTGTGTGTGCGTGAGAGAGAGAGAGAGAGAGAGAGAGAGAGTGTGTGTGTGTGTGTGTGTGTGTGTGTGTGTGTGTGTGTGTGTGTGTGTAGAGAGAGAGACCCTTTCCTTCACAATTCAATCCCCTACGCAGTCTGCAGTGATTTCCAGTGGCTGAAGCCAGAGCCTGGTTGATGAATGAAACCCTCTAGAAAGGTGTCGGCACCCTAGAGCTCAGGGACACTGCTCTCTCTCTCTCTTTCTCCCTCTCTCTCCCTCCCTCCCTCCTCTCTCCCTCCCTCCCTCCTCTGAAATGTTCACTTTCTCTCTCTAACTCTG
>NC_139670.1:6434873-6437373 GCF_951799395.1 Argentina silus | reverse complement strand
AGGTCAGCACTTAATGTCAGAGGGGAAGGTGGCTGTCCAAACGGGTCACCCGTCCCAGGGCTGATGGGACAGTACAGCCCCCACATTGATGGCTGACGTAATTCAGGGGTCGAACGTTTACCCCGACCCCCCCCCTGATACTCACACCAAAAGCCTAACCTATGGTCTGTGGTCCTCTGGGCACACACACACACACACACGCAGACAGACACACACGTACGCACGCACACACACGCACAGTCTATGATTTGACACCCTAGCCCCAACCTCAATCGCTAGGGTCAGACTGAATCTTCCTCATCAATATCATCACAGCGGTTGTCAGGGAATTTGATCGATAAAACTGTATATTTCTATTTTACTCTCCTCTCCCCTTGTCTCCTCTCCCCTCTCCTTCCCTCCCCGCATCTCCCCTCCTCTGTCAACCCCCCCCCCTCTACTCCTCCTTCTCCCCCTCCTCCTCTCCTCTCCCCCTGCTCTCCCCTGCTCTGCCATCCTCTCCCATCCTCCCCTTCCCCTCCTCTCCTCCCCCCTCCCCCTCATCCTCCTCTCCCATCCTCCCCTTCCCTCCCCTTCCCCCTCCTGTCCTCCCCCCCTCCCCCTCATCCTCCTCTCCCCTGTCCGGGGGTAAAGCCAGCCTGGTTGGTTGGCAGACCCTAAGCCCTGTCCCTGGCTCACACACAGCCCAGATTCCCGCTCTGCCGCCTGTGCCAACCCTTTCACCAGCTAATACCACTTCACCCGTTCCTACCCTCCTCCCCAGGGACTCTCATTCAACAGCGCTATCTTCCCGCAGCAGGCCTGTCAAAGACCCACCGCCGAGCACAGCAAATCAGCCTGGAGAGGGGGGGGGGAGGGGGGATAGAGAGGGGGGGGTGGGGAGAGACGGGGGGGGGGGGGGGTGGAGAGAAGGGGACAGAGTAGAGGGGGGGGGGGGGGGGGGGGGGGGGGGGGGGGGGGGGGGAGAGAGGGGGGGGATGGAGAGAGGGGAGATGGGGAGAGAGAGGGGGGGTGGGGAGAGGAGAGAGAGAGGATGATGGGGAGTAGGATGGTACGGTAGAGGAGGGGGAGGACAGAGATGTGGGGGTGAAAGAGTGAAGGGCAAGCACGGAGGGACGGGTCAGAGGAGGAGGGAGGGAGGGAGGGAGGGAGGGAGGGAGGGAGGGAGGGAGGGAGGAGGGATAGACAGGTCGAGGGTGAAGGGTAGGGGTGATGTAGGGTTAGAGGCAGGCTGAGATGGAGTGGGCGAAGACCCGGAGACGTGGAGAAAGCGGGGCAGAGAGAGAGAAAGAGAGAGAAAGGAGGGGTAGAGGATGGTCCGTATGGAAAATCCCACATCAAACAGTCTGGGGGATAAGTCTCTCTCCCTCCCCTCCCTCCCTCCCTCCCTCCCTCCCTCCAGCCCAGTGTTGTCACTCACTGCAGACAGAGTGCGGAAGCGTCACATAAGCTGTCCTTTGTCGTCAGTGTGGCTGGGTTAGAGAGTGACTGAGCCCCCCCCCCCGCATCTCCCTGTGCCCCCGTGGTTGGTTAAGGAGGTATTGTTCTCGATTTGAGGATCTCTGTGCTTGCTTGGCGTTTGATGACTAAATCTACTTGAAATGCCATGTTTTATTGATGATGAAGAATATCAGCGCCTCTCCTGAAGGCTCTCTATTGGTTCAGAGCGATAAGCAGTCACTATCCAGAGCGTTCATATCGATATGTTCTTCCGTCCGTGTCTGATTCTTTCAGATTCAATTCAACAAAGCTTTATTGGCGTGACACAGACAACTGGTGGAATATAATTGGAAAAAAGACCAAAGGCCACTGACTCAGGCCTGTATGACTAGACTACAGCACTAGGCCAGCCTCTCCCACCAGCCTCTCCCACCAGCCTCTCCCACCAGCCTCTCCCACCAGCCTCTCCCACCAGCCTCTGCCACCAGCCTGTCCCACCAGCCTCTCCCACCAGCCTCTCCCACCAGCCTCTCCCACCAGCCTCTCCCACCAGCCTCTCCCACCAGCCTCTCCCACTAGCCTCTGCCACCAGCCTCTCCCACTAGCCTCTGCCACCAGCCTATCCCACCAGCCTCTGCCACCAGCCTCTCCCACCAGCCTCTCCCACCAGCCTCTCCCACCAGCCTCTCCCACCAGCCTCTGCCACCAGCCTCTCCCACCAGCCTCTCCCACCAGCCTCTGCCACCAGCCTATCCCACCAGCCTCTCCCACCAGCCTCTCCCACCAGCCTCTCCCACCAGCCTATCCCACCAGCCTCTCCCACCAGCCTCTCCCACCAGCCTCTCCCACCAGCCTCTCCCACCAGCCTCTCCCACCAGCCTCTCCCACCAGCCTATCCCACCAGCCTCTCCCACCAGCCTCTCCCACCAGCCTGTCCCTGTCTGGTCTTCCTATCAAACGCGTCACGGTTGCAGGTGCGTCATTTTGTTCCATCTAATCATGCCTGTGTGTATCTCGTTAAAGGACACGGCGTGATGATGAACAACCAGGTGTCAGCATT
>NC_139670.1:6422373-6424873 GCF_951799395.1 Argentina silus | reverse complement strand
ATCTTTTATTTGCATAACGCCTTAAGGTCTCCCATAGACATTAATTACTGTGATCTGACGTTGTTTCTCTCCTCTGTGCCTCTCTCTAGGAGCTAAAGCACCTCCCTGTCTATTCAAAGGTCATTGTTAATCACTGACTGCAATAAAAAAAGGGATATTTTTCTTATTACCGCATCTCGTTATACTCTGGTTCCAATTAGCCAGGCCTAAAAAATACTGATACTTGGCACGACCACAAGGAGAAGAGTGCTGCCACCTCTCTTACCCCCTCAACTCATTCTCACACACACACACACACACACACACAGACACACACACACACACACGCACACACACGCACACACACACGCGCGCACACACACACGCACACACACACACATACGCACACATACGCACACACACACACACACACACACACATACACACACACACACACACACGCACACACGCACACACGCACACACACATGCACACACACACACACACATTTCCTATCAGGAGAAAAAAAAAACATCATTTATCACAAGCTGACTTTGTGCTTGTGGCTAGTCATTGAAACTAATTTTGTTCTTCTGGTAAGGCAGAATATTCAGTCAAAAGTATTGATTCTGTGCTGTAAATACTCAAGTATTCATGTCCCAAGAAAAGAACATTTACAGGGTGGAAGTAACAGAAACCAAACTACATATTAATTCCAACCTACTTTCAGACTGGGTGGGAAAATAGTTATTTTCTTTTCATTGTGCGTGTCCTGGCACAAAATGACTGCCATGCATCAATCACCCAGATATCATTCATCTTTGTTAAAAAGTTAAGAAGTTACAATACAGGCCTCTCTAGAAGTTACAGTACAGTAGCTATTTTCAAAGTTACAGTTTGGCATACGACTTCCCCCCTCGTCCCCAGAAAGCCCCATTTAATACCGGGGGTGTCATGAGAACAAAAAATGAGCAGGTCCCAAACCGCACCACCAGTCATTTTAATTAACAACCCCATTTTAATTAAACATTGATTACCTGCTAATTAGTGCAATGATAGCTCCCAGATGTGCAGAACAGGTACGTGGACTGACAGGCAGGGGAGAATGAAGGATCTGTGGCAACGCCAAATTGTGTTTGAGATCCCCCCAGGGTTGAATGTTTTGTGATTATTTTTTCGATTATAAATGATGCCTTCGCGCCGCATTTCTCTAATTGATGTTGCTCTGATGGCTCCCGGATGACGGACGCACGGAAGATTGAGCGTGTGCACATTTTCATCAAATTTAGGCAATTTTCTGCCACTGCAAAGCAATAAATACATTTTTAAAAGTCTGAGACTCGCTGGCTGGCAAATTAATCTCCAGGGTGATAATAAGAGAGCTCGTTTGTTGGGGAGAAGAAGTTGCTCTGACTAAAAGTTCCTGTCACCGACTTCACTATCATACTGGGCGAAAATAGATCCTCAGAGAGTTGGCGAAGATATTGGATGTGTAATTGTTTCAGGGAGGGAGAATCTGCACTGTCGCCGCCCCTCCAGAGCCTTCACACAACCACGGGACAACATCGAACCGTTTTTAGAGCAATTTGCAGCCTATTGTCCCAAAAGTCAATAACATTGTAATCATGTAGTAATAACATACGGATACTATTCCTACCCGGAGACAATTGTATATGACATGGTTATAATCATTGCATAAACATCTGCCAGCCTAAACACACACACACACACAAACACACACACACACACACACACACACACACACACACCACACACACACACGTCTGATTTCTTCAGACTAAGTGATTGATCACATTACAAATTACTTTAGATTGTAATTGCATTTCTTGAAACATTAAAGATCACAAAGCGGCTGTGTGTAAGAAGCATGTGTGTATACAGCTGTGTTGGTTATCAGCTATGCATTAGAAGAGTCATGCCTATGGCACAAGATCAAATAAACCAGGAAATAAATGCATAACATCACAAAGGCCTATATGATGAATTATGAATATGTCATCCCCTTTCAATTAGTCTTGTTCTCTTTGGATTCTGGCACTGTGTGTGTGTGCGTATGTGTGTGTCCTCAGCGACCAACGAACCTCAGCCACATCAAATGGGCCTGCAGCATCAACTGCCAACATCAATAAACATACATGCATTACCACGACAACTACCCACGGATGGGCTTTTGCAGTTTTTTCTCTCTCTCTCTCTCTCTCTCTCTCTCTCTCTCTCTCTCTCTCTCTCTCTCTCTCTCTCTCTCTCTCTCTCTCTCTCTCTCTCTCTCTCTCTCTCTCTCTCTCTCTCTCTCTCTCTCTCTCCTCAGACTTCAGAACAAGGCCTTATCCAGCATGGTCACTGTTGGGTGTGACTCCAGTCTCGTAAATAAAGTTGTATTGAATTCAATTGAACATGTGAAAACCATGTAAAACTGTAACTACAGCCCAGTGCTTGGTCTATTGAGCCGCCAGTGAATTGACGAGATATTGGTTGAATAAAAACAACATATCGATGACAG
>NC_139670.1:6404873-6409873 GCF_951799395.1 Argentina silus | reverse complement strand
TTATTGTTGTTTTTACTGACCGCTTTTTACTGTGCTTTTGTTTTAGTTTTTACGTATCTATCTATTCTTGTTCTCACCATGAAATGTAGTGTTTCAGTACTCAGAAAAGTACTGTAAAATAAATGAATTATTATTATTATTATTATTATTATCATTATTATTATTATTATTAATAATAATAATAATAATAATAATAATAATAATAATAATAATAATAATAATAGGCATAAATATTAATATTAGTATTAATATTAATAATATTATACTCAAAGAAGAGGCTTGTGGTATTTAGGGTTGAGAATTTACAGGCAGTTCTAGTATTCTTCCATTCATGCCCTTTAAGATTACCCGTTCAATAGGAGTTTTCCAATTTCTAAAGGAAATGATGAAATTGACACTCCTCAAACCTTCACTAGATCAAACTGTACACCATCCTCTATTGTGAAAAGTCAATGAGACACATATTCACTGTGGAATTAAAAAAAAAATATGAATCAGAATAAAATTCAATTCAAAGTCAGTGAAGGGAAAAGGAGAACAATTGTGGGCATGTACGCAACAACCATGCCTTTATACTCGTCAGACTGATTATACTCTTGCCAATAAGGGAAGCCAACATCAAACCATTGGAGTTGAGCAGCCAGGGTTAGGTGAACGTTTTTTCCGTCAATTGAGTTACTCCTACATGAAAACAAAGCAGGTGACACAGAGCCCCCACTTTGCAGCTGAAGACGAGACAGATGGGGAGAGAGATGGAACTATGGCCTGTCAAGCACGTTTGAGTCTGTCAGTCTGCGGCATGGTGAACAGCTCTGTAACGAGCCTGTTAGGAGAAGACAAGCAGCTGTGTACAGAGATGAGGCACCGTGATAGAGAGATGAGGGACAGGGAGAGTTGTTGCTATTCATGGGAGTGTTGGATCCAGGACAACCAGCCACCTATTGTACATACAGCTCTTTATCCCTCCGAGGTTCATAAACAGTCATGTATTCATATATTCATTCACAGGAGACAGGAACAGTTGCCTAAAACTACAATGCAAGTTGTTGCCATTGGCCTTGTTCAGTTGACTCAGTTGTTGTTGTCCTCCATTTTCAGTTTCAGTTTTTTTTTTTTTTTCTTCCCTAGAACTTGAAAAAGTAAAGAAAAAGAAAAGAAAAGAAAAAAGTAGTGAGGTAAAGTAAAGACTCTGTTTAAAGGGAGACGTGGCCAAGAGGGCAGCTCCAAATGGATTGAAGGGATATTGTGGCTCCTTGTCTCAGTGAGACAGACATCTGGAGTCAGTTGACTGAGCTCTCCACGTCTGATGGAATGGCTGACTCTGATTTCGTATCAGGTTTGGTGGTGCCACCGTGCCCCACTAGAGCAGCTTGCAAAGATCCTAACACACACATGCAAACACACACACACACACACACGTGCACGCGCGCACACACACACAGAGGCAGAGACACACACACACGCGCGCGCGCACACCCCACTCACACATACACACATGCACACTACACGCACACACACACACACACACACACACACACACACAGTACTCAACCTTGAACGTGAGAGAGAGAACGAGAGTTCTGGTGGACCTTCAAGTGTGCCTTCAGGTGGGGCTTTGTACTTCGGGTAAACAGAGCAAAGGAGGGGTGCTTGACAATGATAACAAGAACCATGAGTAGGTCTTACCAAAGAAAAACTGTTCAACTCCAGCCTCAACCCAGCCAAATGAGTCCTTCTGGAAGCCCTGCTCCCTAAACATGTACAGTATTAGCAGACACACACTCATATTAGCCACACTCACCAATATATACACATACCGATTCTAGTAAACACACACACACACACACACACACACACACACACACACACACACACACACACATACACACACACACACACACACACACACACACACGCACACACACGCACACACACACACACACACACACACACTTAATGAAAACCAAGATTCCTCCAAGCGTGTGGAGAGAGTTTGATCTTTCCCTCAGATCAATGGGAGTATATTGCTGGGGGGAGCTGTTGAGCTCAACTCCCCACTCAATAGTGGGAGAGGCCGTGTGTGAGCTGGTTAAATGGTAATGTCACAGGCCAGTAATATGAACATCTCACTGTTAGCCTGAGGTTTCTGTTTCTGTTGAAAAATTGAACATAATGTCCGTAGACATGGAATACACTATTCTAAAAGATCCAGTATTACACTACTACACAATCACGTGGAGTTTGATTACGTGATTACATTGATTACATTTCTGTTTCCATGTGAGTGAAAAAATATCACTGTGTTCCCGGGGCTTTTCCCTCTGCTGATCAACCCTGTGATGGCCGGCAATCAAATGACGTCAACAACACTGTTATTCATCCAGGGGGGTGGTTACTATTCTATTAAATCACAGGCGGGGGACAGGGCTGTTTGACCCCTTCGTACCACCCTAAATAACCCCCAACCCCCCACCACCAACACCACCCGGCCCCCCTCCATGGGTGAGCTGCTGCTTGTAAATGAAATCAGACTTAACCATGCATTGGCCCCTCATCAATCTGTGTCCCCTGGCTGCTCGCCCTTGATTCATGGAGACCTACCTTTACAGGCTAGCTCCCTGCCACCATGTTTGAGTGATGACATTCACATACAGACACACACACACACACACACACACACACACACACACACATTCTCTCTCTCTCAGTCACATACACACACATGTATAGGGTTGCCCTCGACTACATGACCCAACCCTCCCACCTCCATATACCCCCGTCAATAAGGAGTCCCTCTCCACCTCCACCTCTACCTGTCCTCTGGTAGAGATGGGACGTGACTGGCTCAATTAGGCTCCTCATCCTACACATCATAAACTCTTCCAAATCACCTCAAACACAATAAATAGAATAGAATAGAATAGAATGCAATAGAAAATCCAAGGAATTTCTGTTCATGCCGTTACCTGTGCCTGTGTGTGTGTGTGTGTGTGTGTGTGTGTGTGTGTGTGTGTGTGTGTCTGTGTGTGTGTGTGTGTGTGTGTGTAGTAACCTGTGTTGTGTGTGTGTGTGTGCGTGTGTGTAGTAACCTGTGTCGTGTGTGTGTGTGTGTGTGTGTGTGTGTGTGTGTGTGTGTGTGTGTGTGTGTCCTACCTGTGCTCTGACATCTTTATCTCCCCTGACTCCTGGTTGGGATGTGCAGGGTGCAGCAGAAGGGCGGCGGCCTAGCGGGGGAACATTAGCATAAACATGCTGTGTGTCCCAGGACCACCTGTCAGTGGCTGTCATGGCGACCAGACACCAGAGCACGGTGTATTAACCCCTGGACTTATCTTCTTCACTGACCACACATGAAACACTGCAGGAGAGGAGCGGGGGGGGGGGTGGGGGGGGGGTGAGAGGAGAGGAGAGGAGAGGAGAAGAGAGGAGAGGAGAGGAGAGGAGAGGAGAAGAGAGGGGAGGAGAAGAGAGGAGAGGAGAGGAGAGGAGAGGACAGGAGAGGAGAGGAGAGGAGAGGAGAGGAGAGGAGAGGAGAGGAGAGGAGAGGAGAGGAGAGGAGAGGACAGGAGAGGAGAGGAGAGGAGAGGAGAGGAGAGAAGAGGGGGATTAGAATAAAGAGTGAGGGGGATTAGGTCGTTGTCATTGTGGAGTGATTACACACGCCTCTCATCCATCACTGTCCCAACAGGAGGGAACTCCAGCTGCCTCCTTGTCCCACTCAGCCAGTACTGACAGACAGAAGGGCAGACTAAGAGAGGGTGGAGAGAGAGGGAGGAGAGGAGGTAGAGAGAATGGCATCGGCTCTGTCATTGTAAATTAGTGGCGCCTACAAACTTTAGATCTGTCTTGCCTTTTCTGCCTCTCTCTAGGTTTCTCTGTTCTCTCAATCACTTTTTCTATAGTCCCCCCTTTCTCTCTCTCTCTCTCTCTCTCTCTCTCTGTACCTGGTGTGTCCTGGAGAGGAGGCCTCTAGTCTAGAAAGTAGGCTCCTGAGTGTGTGTGTGTGTGTGTGTGTGTGTGTGTGTGTGTGTGTGTGTGTGTGTGTGTGTGTGTGTGTGTGTGTGTGTGTGTGTGTAACAGTATAACAGGGTTAAAGGTTATCTGGTCAGGGGGGCCAGTCAGGCCTGCGCTCAGGATCATCTGGCGCCATCTCCCCCATCCTACCCCCCCCCCGATCAAATCATACAGAACCCTTAGCCCAGTCTCTCTCTCTTTCTCTCTCTCCCTCACCCTCTCTCTCTCTTTCTTTCTCTCTCCCTCACCCCCTCTCTCTCTCTCTCTCTCTCTTTCTTTCTCTCTCCCTCACCCCCTCTCTCTCTCTCTCTCTCTCTCTCTTTCTTTCTCTCTCCCTCACCCCCTCTCTCTCTCTCTCTCTCTCTCTCTTTCTATATCTCTTCATCCCTTTCAGTGTCTTATTCTCTCAAGATGCTTCCCATCTTCCCTCTCTTTGGCTAACTGTTACCCACCTCTCCGCACGTTGCTCTCTTGGTGCGTTCATGACCAACTCGGAAACTCTGAATTCCCATCTGTGATCCCATCCCAACTCCACACCTCCAAGTTCGGAGCATTCAAATTATTTGAGGTCGACAAATCCAAACAGCATGAACGCCCGTAGGGGATGGCTAATTTTAGCCAGTGGTAACTGCTCTAACTTTCAATTTTGCAAGTTTGCAACTCTCCAAAACGCATCTCATGCAAAAAAAATAAAATTATTAATTTTATTAATAAATTATTAATAAAATAATAATACAGTGTGTATTCAACAGCTTAGATTTGTGTAGTCAACATACTTCCACTTCACTGATCTTCTGCCATGCTCGCAGTGACTTGCTTGTTGACATGATGTCACAGCTTTAGGATGATACCCCAGTTTCCCACTACAGTAATTACGGGTTGGAGTGCCATTCAAATGGATCTTTCCCACTCGGGAGCTCATATTTCCGACTTGTCTTGAATGCAATATTATCTCTTTCAGTCTCCTCCTCCACTCTCCCCTCATC
>NC_139670.1:6359873-6399873 GCF_951799395.1 Argentina silus | reverse complement strand
TTTGCTTATGACACTTGCAAGTTAAGCCTGGCAGATATGTCAGATTCAAATCCCCAAATTATCATTTTAATCCTATTTTACAGGTTTTCTTTCTCCAGGGATCCATACATTACAATTCATAGATACATTATATTACAATACATTAAAATATGATAATGTCATACATGCCAACTCAAGCGTGACAATGATAAATCTTATCTTATCAACTTCACAGGGAGACAGGGAGAGAGAGAGAGAGAGAGAGAGAGAGAGAGAATGGAGCAAATGAGCTCTGTGGTGGAGAAAGGTGGTTGGGGGTTGAGGATTTTAGAGGGGTGTGAAAAAATGTAATGAGGAGAAACTTTAAAAGTTATTCAGGCTCAGAAGACATGAGTCCAACTGCATCTCATCTCTGGTCTATGAAGCGATTTCACCACCTGGTGGTCAGACAAGGGTAGTTGCTATCCACAAGAGCTGGATACTCCAGGCTTCCTGCAATTGTTTTATTAAAAATGCTAAATCGTCAGGGGGAAATTTGGCTGATACCAAGACAGCTGTCAGAGTCTCTGTCAATCAGGACTTTATTCAAAATGACCCTAGATAATCAAATAAAAAAATGTTTGTGAGAGGGGCAATTGAATGTTCTCAAGGCAATCGCATAGGATGCAATGAACACAAAGCACAATAAAGATAAGGATTGAAATGAGACAGACAGCCAAAGAGAACAGATAATAAAAAAATCTACAGAAATATGATCACCTAGACAGACACACACACACACACACACACACACACACACAGTTATCCTGCAGATTAGTTCAGATAAGTTACATCATGATAGTATTTTTAGGAGATAAGATAAGACTAACTTGGATTAGTCTAGGACTAACTTGTAACTTGGATGTAAATCGGTTTAAAGCACCTGACCGAGAGATGCATCTACAAGCAGACAGAGAGAGTCAGCAGAGATCATAGACTGTACAGGTAGAGATCAAGAGTGCATCATCTTATCTCTCTCCGTGTCTGTATGGTTGTTCTGAGAAAGTGAGTGAGAGAGTGTGCATCGACATTGTCTGGTCAACACAAAGAAAGGAGGGGGAGCTGAAGTTCAGTCCTGCTGCCACTCAGCTAGAAGTATTTCAGCATAACTATTCTCAACCAAGAGTCACAAACTAGACCCTGGTGAGTCTTCTTTCCGACACTTTAAGATCTTTGTGTGAGCTGGACTGTGTGAGCTAGGCTGTGCTGAGGGTATTTTCTCCTGACCTGTCTATAGTGAAGCCCTAGCTATGCTGCTGCTGAGGCTGGTTCTCCTGGGCGTGCTGGCCAGCACTCCCACTCTGGCAGCCCCACACCGAGGCTCTGTCTCTGGGTTGGAGGCTCAGCGAGCTGGGCCCCACACCAGGACCTCCAGGAACAAGGTGCTGCTCATCTCCTTCGATGGTTTCCGCTGGGACTACGACCGGGATGTGGACACTCCTCATCTGGACAGCATGGCCATGGACGGGGTTAAAGCAGCCTACGTCACCCCTCCCTACATCACCATCACCAGTCCCACACACTTCACCCTGCTCACAGGTAACAGAACTGTTTAATGGTGGCTAAAGATTTAATGAATTAAGCATCTGTGTGCAACTTTTAAGTGTCAGTTTGCTGAAAGGTTTGACTGTCAGTTTGCATGACCTGGCAACCCTGGTAAACACACAGTCACACTACCATGCTGCTACTACAGTGCTAAACTATGCTGTGATTGTGAATGGCTCAAGATGTCAGGCAGCTGGACACGCAGCCCCTCACTTACTTTTACAAGTCACACACTGTAAAGCTACCGCCGTAAGGCAGGGCATCAACAAATTAGTTAATACTCAGAATGTTCCTTTCCACAGAAATGTTAAGTAAAAGCCAGTTTTTTTTTTGGGGGGGGGGGGGGGGGGGTTTCATGAGTCATACACACCTTTTCACTCAATCAAATATGTATGTATGTATTAGGCTTCTTCTGTAGATGTTGTGACTCAGTGTTGTCTTCAGGTCTTGGGATTTTGCTGGTGGGTGTGTTGGGGTCAGAGCCTGTTGGCAGCATCTGGATGTGGGTCTGGCATCAGGGTGGCATTGGGCGGTGGTTGTGGTTGGAAGCTGCTGTGTCTGGTTAGCTTTGATCCCCCCCCCCCCCCCCCATTCTCCACCGTTTTGTACATACTGGTGCGTTTGAGCTTTTCCAATTGGCTGCCCCAAACAAAAGTGAACATCATTTCACAGCTCACTGTTACCTCTGTTGATCAAGACGACAGTGGCTGACAGTAGTCATCCACCACCGGCCAACTGCACCGATGATGGTGATGCCATCCGTGTACGCCACCAACCTGAGCCTCTCCCCCTGGGCACCTGGCAGATGGTAGTCTAGGATGCTCGGTGAGGTCCTGATCTTCTGGAGGACAGGCTCCAGTCTAGGTGGCATACAGCAGAGGGGCCAAGGAGCAACCTTGTCTTATGCCAGATCTGATCTAGAAGGGGTCAGTTAGGGTGTTGTTTACCTGCACTCCGCTTGTGATGATGCAGTAGCAGAGTTCAGTCCAGTGAAGGAGGTGTTGTGGGAAGTTCATGCTCCTTAGCACCTTCTGCAGGAAGCCATGGCTGACCCCGTCACAGGCCTCCTGCTCTAGGCTGAGAAGGCCCAGAAGGGACCTCCACTCCTGGGAGCGCGGGATGGGCTCTCACCAGCAGCAGGTTGTCATTGATGGATCTTCCAGGGAGGATACATGTTTGGGTTGCTGGGGCTATGAGAGCTTTGGCCATGATGGCGCCAGTTCCGGAGGTCCTTGAGGTCCCCTTTCTTGGGGATCAGAGTGACCTTCCAGACAGTGTGCACATGTGTTAGGTGCGTCAGGAGATCTCCCACACTGGAGCTGCAGAGGGGCTGGGGGAAAAGTGCGCTGAGAAAAAGTGATTCGGATAAAGCCGGTCCAGTGTGTCAGTGTACACAGTATTAAGGGAGGATAGAGTGAACAACACTGGGACACTGTTCCTTCCCTCTGCTACAATATTACAAAAGTGTGCTCAACGATGTGGGCCATAATTGACAATCCAGAATGTAGTAGCAATCAAGTGTATGCTTATTGCATTGGAGGGGTGCAATTGGGTTCATGCTTGCTACTGCCTCCCCTCCACAGGGCGGTATGTAGAGAACCATGGGGTGATCCACAACATGTGGTTCAACACCACCACCCAGGAGAAGAAACAGTACTATATGTCACAGTTTGTTGATTCCTACTGGGACAATGGCAGTCTGCCCATATGGATAACAGCGCAGAGACAGGTGAGACACTGAGACACACACACACACACACACTCACACACACACACACACACACACACACACACACACACACACACACTCACACACACACACCACCTCTTTTAGACTCCTTTTCTATACTTGCTGTTCACATCCAGACAAAAACACCTTATTATAATACCCTTTAATAGCCCAAGCTCTGAGGTGTGCATTGAGTGGGGTTACTTGATAATAACTAAATTCCTCATCACCTTGTTGCTTTGGGATGAGGAGTAGAGGATGATTTCGTTTTTCACACCTCCTTTCCCAGGGTCTGAAGGCAGGTTCCCTACACTTCCCCGGCACTGCGGCCACCTACAAAGGTGAGAGGGTGAGGGTCAACCAGGTGGAGCCCCGTTTCTATGACTACTCCAATGAGACAGAGTGGAGGATGAACATAGACAAGGTGATTGATGACTGGTTCAGCCAACAGGATCTGGACCTTGTGTCCCTTTATTTCGGGGAGCCAGACGGTGCGGGACACAAGTATGGGCCAGATTCTGAGGAACGTCGGGAGATGGTAAAACAGGTGGACCGCACTGTGGGATACCTCCGGGATACAGCTCGGAACCACGGCCTTGCCGACCGGCTCAACATCATCATCACAGCTGACCACGGAATGAGCGCCGTGCTCCAGAACGGCCAAGTCGATCAGATCATTCTATCCAAGATTCCTGGGTTTGACTTTCGGGATATACAATTTCAATTGCTGGACTACGGCCCTTCCGGAATGCTGCTTCCGAAAGAGGGGATGCTGGAGAAGGTGTACCTGGCCCTGAAAGGTGGTCACCCTCACCTGCATGTGTATAAGAAGGAGGACATGCCTGCGAGATTGCACTATAGTAACCACCCTCGCATCCTTCCACTCATTCTCTTCGCTGACCCTGGATACCTCATAAATGGGGTGAGTGTCCTGAGATAGACGCCCTGGCTAGGTCTGTGCGGCTTGCTGAAGCTCAGTCTGTTAGAAACACTCTGTTGCATTCAATACAAAACATCACTGTATTGACTCCAACAGGCTGTTTGTAACAGGCCAGCAAGCCCTGGACCATAGCTAAGGTGGACCCAGAACAGTGACCTAGAACAGATCTATTAAATGACATAGCAAACACTAGATCCCAGCTGTATCAAATGGATTCCCCTCTATTCCTTCCTCCTCTCGTCCTTGTATCCTAATGTACAACAATACAGACATAGCCTATAGCTCATACAAAAAGATTTGATCATGAAATCTTTCTATTTGAACTGAAACCATCTAACACCCCTATGGCCGTGTCCTGGCAGCTGTTTCCAGCACAGTTCAAGAAGGGAGAGCATGGATTCGACAACCAGGTGCTGGACATGAAGCCATTCTTCAGGGCCGTGGGACCTGACTTCCAGAAGAACCTGCTGGTGGGGCCCTTCGAGACGGTCAACGTTTACCCACTGATGTGCCACCTTCTGGGGTTAATTCCAGAGGTCAACGATGGGTCCCTGGATGCCACCAAGCAGATGCTCATCCCCAAGAAGGACGTAGGAGAGCAGGAAGGTAAGTGTTGAATTATTCATTTTTTAGTGATGATTAAAAGTTCAGGACATTAAACTATTCAACATTCAAACACATGAAATGCAAGCGTGACCACGGCCAAAAACATAAGAACACATAAACTGTCTGGTTTGACCCCATTCCCAAGGTTTACACCAATGTAAATATCACTATCGCGATGTTAGACCTTTGACTTCATAGAGGCAGCTGTCTCTATGTACTGTATAACGTGACATCACGTTCTGCATCCAATAGGCTTTGGTCAACAAGTTGCATGCTCTGCCATTCGCCCTAACATATTTAAATTGCTGATAACATTGCCAGATAACAGACTCTGATTATAAAGATCCATATCTTGTTTTGTGCTTAGACAAGAGATCCCAATCTAACAATGATCATCCTCACGATTGTATCGCTTCAACAAACAGACTATATTGTATCATCTTGTCATAAAGAGGGAAAAAATATTATTTTGGAATTACAAAAGGTTAAAGTTTGACTCTGTTGCGTGCTGTATGCATGTGTCCATTGACACACACCCAAGATACAGATTAAAGGAGCAGGGCATACGTTTGTCGGAAATCTGCCACCTCTGGCCACTGTGGCGAAATTCAGTTTGAACCTCCAAACAACAACATCCTCCCTAATAGAAATATAAACCCCTAAAATGGACTTGCAGTGTCGGACATTAGCTGTTGTGTTTCTGTATGTGCGCACGATTCAAGGGGGCAGCCACCAGAGACAGAAAGGCGAAAATCGAGTCCACTCCCCTAGAACACCCCTGGCTATAACAACATGTTTGTATACAAACCGAGTATTCAGTAGTACACTCCATTTTAGAAAGCACTTTTGGGACCAAAACAACGTTCGTAAATGAAATATTTCTTTCAAGGGATCTCACTCCCTGATCATTACTGATTAAACATAGTCATTACAACAATTGGGAAGCTTTTAGAAATCTTGAATGTTACATACTGGACCTTTAAGATACACCATTATGATAGTGGATAGTTCATGGACTGAATATCTGTATGTTTTCCAGAGAGGGATGTCAAGTGGGATGTCTTCATTGGCTTGTCAGCCATAGCTGGGTTTCTGGCACTGGTTTTTGTTGCCACCATCACTCACACCATTTACAAAAGGACCAAAAAGGACAGGAGGTAGAGTATGCTGCCTAGAGTTTTTTCTCTCTCTCTCTCTCATTTGATATGATTTGATTTAGATTATTTTTGTTCAACACTTTATGTTGCTCACTGATATTACTGACTAATAGTAAACTGTCTCCCCTGTCTCTCTCTGTCTCTCTCTCTCTCTCTCTCTCTCTCTCTCTCTCTCTCTCTCTCTCTCTCTCTCTCTCTCTCTCTCTCTCTCTCTCTCTCTTCCAGGTCTTCGACCGAAAAGCATGTGGATGAAAAAGAACCCAACACGGCACAAACCTCCTTTTGAGAAACTATGAACTTTGTAGAATTACATTAATTTCGCCAGGGTTCCCCTGTTCTCCATAACCAAAACAATCTCCTAGGTCTAGTGGCAAATTGCAATGTCCATAATCACACAAGCTGAGCCTTTTGTTGTTTTAATTGAGATGGCAAATGCAAGATTACTCTTGTCGAATTTACAAGCAAATTTGAGATCACTGTGAACATTTTAGAAGTTTTCTTTCTTTGTTATTCAAGCTCAGAAGACATGAGTCCAACTGCATCTCATCTCTGGTCTATGAAGCAATGTCCCCACCTGGTGGTCAGTCAAGGGTAGATGTTATACGCTACCGCTGGATACTCCAGGCTTCCTGCAATTGGTTTATTAAAAATGCTAAATCGTCAGGGGATTTTTTTGCTAAGACCAAGACAGCTGTCAGAGTCTCTGTCAATCTGGGATTTATTCAAAATGACCCTAGATAATCAAATAAAAAATGTTTTGGGCATGAGTGGAGCAATTGAATGTTCTCAAGGCAATAGCATAGGATGCAATGAAATTACAACACAAAGCACAATAAAGATAAGCACTTGAAATTACATACAGCCACAGATAAATAGAAATATGATCACCTTCACCTTTACACACACGCTCACTCTCACGCACGCACGCACACACACACACACACACACACACACACACACACACACACACACACACACACACACACACACACACACACACACACACACACACACACACCATCAGATCAGTTCAGAGTAGTTACATCATGTTTGATAGTATGTTTAGGAAATAATAGAAGACAGTGTAGTGGACGTTTCAATCCATTACAATGTGCCTGTACTCCCCATTTCTCCCTCCATCAGCCTCCACTGACTGGTATGTATAACTATGTAAAACACCTGAATGAGAGGTACAGCCATCTACAACCAGACAGAGAGAGAGGGTGAGGAAAGATCATACTAGACTGTGTGAAACAGAGTCAAGTTGTTGCAAACAGTAGCCCCGCAATTCAAGTTGCTCCAACCGAGTCTCAAACTTGCAACCTCTGACTTGCCAACACATATGGTACATACCCAATGTAAACCAGCTACGCTATCAAAAAGCTAGCAATTCGACAGCGCAGGTATGGGTATTTGAGCGTCTCATCTTATCTTTTACAGTGTGTGTAAGGTTGTTCTCGATCGCTGCAGTGTGTCTGAGAAAGTGAATGGGACAGTGTCTAATCAATGAGAGGAGGAGGAGCAGGTATGTCTATATCAAGTAAAACAGTTTGTTATTTACAGGGTTAGGGTTCAACTGGCGGGCTGGAGGGTTCAAGTCAGAAGTAGAGAGTTTGACCAAGAATTCACAAACTAGACCCTGGTGTGTCTTCTTTCTGACACTCTAAGATCTTTGTGTGAGCTGGACTGTGTGAGCTAGGCTGTGCTGATGGTCTATAGTGAAGCCCTACCTATGCTGCTGCTGAGGCTGGTTCTCCTGGGCGTGCTGGCCAGCACTCCCACTCTGGCAGCCCCACACCACCGAGGCTCTGTCTCTGGGTTGGAGGCTCAGCAAGGTGGGCCCCACACCAGGACCTCCAGGAACAAGCTGCTGCTCATCTCCTTCGATGGTTTCCGCTGGGACTACGACCGGGATGTGGACACCCCTCACCTGGACAGCATGGCCCTGGACGGGGTTAAAGCAGCCTACGTCACCCCTCCCTACCTCACCATCACCAGTCCCACACACTTCACCCTGCTCACAGGTAACAGAACTATTTAATGGTGGCTAAAGATTTAATGGCCGATGTCACTGACTGCCATTATACTAGTGTGGTAAAAGGTGGACAACTTTTCCAGCCCAATGGCCACTCAAAACCCGCCCATTTGTTTGCAGCAAGAGAGAGAAGTTGCCACATGTATCCATGTGTCTCAAAATGACAATCTAAATACAACGGGTAAAATTGCTTTACCTTGTTCTTTCTCCCTTTGTTATTTGTTCATGACACCAAATGATTTATTCTGAACTATAGAAGTGATTGATAGTGAATAGGTAAAATTAATGGGGGGTTTTTTTATTATTGAAATGGTGTTACACAAAGTATAGAAATCGAAAAGCCAGCTTTGTTTTCATTAAACTAATTTAGGGACTGGGCGCCGTCAGGGTTGAACGAACGAGTCACCCAGCGCTCTTTCAACGCACGCACACGCACACGCACACGCCGTGTCTCTCTCTCTCTCTCTCTCTCTCTCTCTCTACTCACTCACTCACTCACTCACTCTCTCAGCAACAACCTGCCTCACAGTCAGCAGGAGGAGGTCACAGTGAGAAAGAGACATGTCCTGGCGGCCGCGGTGCAATTTCGAAGTAGGCCAAAAACCCGCACCCCGTGACCAATACATTTTCACACACAACCTCGTTTTCAAAGTCGCCCAATTTGGCGTAAAAACCGCGGACATGGCAACCCTGTCTGCAAGTCACAAACTACAAAGCTACGAATGAATAACCTACTTGACACAAGTCCCATTTAAACAGAATTTAACAATGATTTAATTTACTTTTAACAAAATAGGAAGCCCCGCCGTAAAGCAGGGCATCAAAAAATTAGTTGATACTCATAATGTTCCTCTCCACGGAAATCTTTAGTAAAAGGCGAAAGATTTATGCGATCTGAAGAGAAACCAGAGTGTACTACAGATTTCAAGAAACCGCTGCGACCCCATTCCAGGCGTCATAACTCTCAGTAACGGTAAACTACAGCACACGTAAATGCAACAAAAAAAATGCACAAGTGTACGTTAAAAGTGTACGTTATATTTGCGTTCATAGGGCAAAACTAATAATGTACGCTTTTCTAAGGAACACAAATGATCTGTTATCTTATTCATTCAACATATACACGAAAGGCACGACGGGAAATATTTATTCGGCTTCCTGGTTTACCATTCATTAACACACAATAGTTACTCCGTTGGTCACACCGCCACATAATGATAATGTGGTGTTGCAGTGCATCTACAATCAGTGGGCTAAAATGTTAAGCCGATTTCAAAACATATTATTTCTTTTTGGGGGGGCATCGCCATGGGACCATTCACTTCGACACTGCGCGTGGGCAGTCTCTCTGGGGCTGCAGAGAGGCAAAGCAAAAGTGATTTTCGGATCAAGCCGGTGCGTCGGTGTACACTGTTGAGAAAATATAAAGCGAACAAAAAGCGTGCAAAAGCTTGAGAAATAGCCAAAAACTGGCAAGTTGGAAATCCGATAGGGCCCGCCTACGTGTTTTCGACTGCATTCATTTCTAACCTCGACTTTGTCTTTAACAACCTTGCTATACTGAACTTGCTATGATTAAATATCAATACATGCTGTTCTGACAGTAACATATATGACCCACCCCTATATCATGATGTAAAGCAACTGTCAGCAATGTAAGCCTGTGCATAGTATGATAGCTGTTTATTGTTGGCTATGTAGGCTATTCTTAAAAGCAAACTGGCAAGTGTAGGCCACAGCCCGTAGACCTAACTGCCACGGCCATAGCTACCGGTCTGCTAAACGACAAAAGCACGGATGGCAGCTAAGAAGAGCGTTGTGTAACTGGCTACTTTGTCCATATTTTATTAGCCAATAGACAATATAGTCACATTCAACAATATGTGTGTATATATAATAGCCTATATAATAAAGCCTACCTCGGTATCATGAACACGTTATTTTGCATAGCATCTTGGTTTCACGAAGACCGAACGCCTGACCTAAAAAGTGAATGTTCCGCCGTGACACAAGAAGTGTAACCTCGTTGCAAATAATCTATTTAACTACACATTAAAACTGACGAATAGTTTTCGTTACCAGTCGGCTATAGCCCGCCTATATTGTGACCATTCAGTAATAGCTTATACGAAGAACTATGCAGAGTGAGGTACTTATCTCACCTGGTGTGTCTAATGGATGTGTCCAGTTTGTCTATATAGCCCAGGCTTTGTAGTGTTCCTCCGAAGATTTAGTTTCCCTTGTAGACCTATATTATCTGCATTATGTAGGTGGCACTGTAGCCACTTTACAGACTTTTGTGTCAGCCTACTGAATTAAACCCTGAACCTATGCTGAAAGATGTGTGCCATAATTGACAATCCAGAATGAAGTAGAAATCAAGTGTATGCTTATTGTAGGGTACTGGAGGGATCCAATGGGAAGCCTATTCCATGGTTTCATGCTTAATACTGCCTCCTCTCCACAGGGCGGTATATAGAGAACCATGGGGTGATACACAACATTTGGTTCAACACCACCACCCAGGAGAAGAAACAGTACTATATGTCACAGTTTGTTGATTCCTACTGGGACAACGGCAGTCTGCCCATATGGATAACAGCGCAGCGACAGGTGAGACACACACACACACACACACCTCTTTCAGGCTACTTTTATATACCAGCTCATAGCTCAATGTGCAGTGGGAGGGTTACTTGAATATGACAACTTGTCCCAGGTTATTTATCTAACTCAATTCCTCATAACCTTGTTGCTTTGGGATAGGGGCAGAGGATGATTTTGTTTTTTCACACCTCCTTTCCCAGGGTCTGAAGGCAGGTTCCCTACACTTCCCCGGCACTGCGGCCACCTACAAAGGTGAGAGGGTGAGGGTCAACCAGGTGGAGCCCCGTTTCTATGACCACTCCAATGAGACAGAGTGGAGGATGAACATAGACAAGGTGATTGATGACTGGTTCAGCCAACAGGATCTGGACCTTGTGTCCCTTTATTTCGGGGAGCCAGACGGTGCGGGACACAAGTATGGGCCAGATTCTCAGGAACGTCGGGAGATGGTAAAACAGGTGGACCGCACTGTGGGATACCTCCGGGATACAGCTCGGAACCACGGCCTTGCCGACCGGCTCAACATCATCATCACAGCTGACCACGGAATGAGCACCGTGCTCCGGAACGGCCAAGTCGATCAGATCATTCTATCCAAGATTCCTGGGTTTGACTTTCGGGATATACAATTTCAATTGCTGGACTACGGCCCTTCCGGAATGCTGCTTCCGAAAGAGGGGATGCTGGAGAAGGTGTACCTGGCCCTGAAAGGTGGTCACCCTCACCTGCATGTGTATAAGAAGGAGGACATGCCTGCGAGATTGCACTATAGTAACCACCCTCGCATCCTTCCACTCATTCTCTTCGCTGACCCTGGATACGTCATAAATGGGGTGAGTGTTCTGAGATAGACGCCCTGGCTAGGTCTGTGCGGCTTGCTGAAGCTCAGTCTGTTAGAAACACTCTGTTGCATTCAATACAAAACATCACTGTATTGACTCCAACAGGCTGTTTGTAACAGGCCAGCAAGCCCTGGACCATAGCTAAGGTGGACCCAGAACAGTGACCTAGAACAGATCTATTAAATGACATAGCAAAGACTAGGTCCCAGCTGTATCAAATTGATTCCCCTCTATTCCTTCCTTCTCTCGTCCTTGTATCCTAACGTACAACACATACATAGCCCATAGCTCATACACAAAGATAATGTCTCAATGCCATTAAGCAACATGACACCGAGATCCTGATACAATAAAAACATTGACCATTAATCTCACTGAAATCTTTAGATTTTAACTGAAACAATCTAACACGTCTTCCCACACGTCAGATGTTCCCAGTCCAGAACAATAATGGAGAGCATGGCTTCGACAACCAGGAGATGGACATGAAGCCGTTCTTCAGGGCTGTGGGACCTGACCTCCAGAAGAACCTAGTGGTGGGGCCCTTCGAGACGGTCAACGTGTACCCACTGATGTGCCATCTTCTTGGGTTAACCCCGGAGGTCAACGACGGGTCCCTGGATGCCACCAAGCAGATGCTCATTCCCAAGAAGGACGTAGGAGAGCAAAAAGGTAAGTGTTGTGGTTTGAATTATTCAATTCAGGTTTTTTTTTTTTTTTTTTATAATTCAAAATTCTGAACAATTCACAATTCAACATTCAATGACAAAAAAAACCCTCACCCTAACATATGAATACAAGCTTGACCAAGGACAAAAACATAAAAATACGTAAGCCATCTAGGTTCACCTCAAAGTTGAATGCCCTGCCTTTCCCCCTAACACATTTAAATTGCTGATAACATATCTAGATAACAGACTCTGATAGTAAACATTGCAGAAACTGAGACTGTTTTGTGCTTAGACAAGAGATGACAATCTGGCATAATGATCATCCTCACCATTGTATCACTTCAATAAACATACTATATTGTATCATCTTGTCATAAAGAGGGATACATTATTCCTCTGGAGTTATTAAAGGTTATTAAAGTTTGACCCTGTTGTTGCATGCTGCATGCATGTGGACATAGATACACACACCCAAGCTACACTAAGATGCAGTATGATTATAGTAGATAGTTCATAGACTGAATGTCTGTCTGTTTTCCAGAGAGGGATGTCAAGTGGGTTGTCTTCATTGGCTTGTCAGCCATAGCTGGGTTTCTGGCACTGGTTTTTGTTGTCACCATCACTCACGCCATGTACAAAAGTACCAAAAAGGACAGGAGGTAGAGTATGCTGCCTCGAGTGTGCTCTCTCTCTCTCTCTCTCTCTCTCTCTCTCTCTCTCTCTCAGCTCTCTATTTCTGTTTGTTGGCCTGTGTATTTGATTGAGATTATTTTTGTTCAACATTTTATATTGCTCACTGACATTACTGACTAATAGTAAACTGCCTCTCTCTCTCTCTCTCTCTCTCTCTCTCTCTCTCTCTTCCAGGTCTTCGATCAAAAAGGATGTGGATGAAAAAGCAGCCAACATGCCAGAAACCTCATTTTCATTTACAAAAAAATAATCTAGTGATTATTAACTAGGGGCAAATTCCAATGTCCATAATCACACAAGCTAAACCTTTTGTTTTAACTCGGCAAATGCAAGATTATTCATGGAGAATTTACAAGCAAATGTGAAATCATTGTGAACATTTTAGAACGTTTCTGTGTAGGCCTATGTGTCATATTTCATTTTATGAAATATAGGCCGACAATTGTTGAATTGTGGATTGACTTATTATAAGGAAGTTATGGTTTAGATGTCTCTTTGTTTTTGATTGAGTTTACGCCATTATCTAATGCTGAAATAATATTGCAATAAAGCTTAATACGGTTTATCACTTTATGTCACTGCAACTTTGTATTGTTCATGTATGGTCAAATGAAAACTTGTAAACATGTTCTGATTATGACTTCATCCAAAGCGAAATATGCGGAGTCTATCGACAAGTCCATTATTGAAGTCTAGTTGCTTTATCACATGAAAAAAAGAAAATATAGCGTATAGTGAAAGTGACGTAGAAGGGGCATGAAGAGAGTTACGGTGGCCGAACGAGGTTACTTCCACGCTCCGCTTTTCGGGCTCGGCTCGCAAAAAAGAGGGGCTGCACTGTAGCCATGGAGGGGGTAACTGTAGGGCAGGTATTTGACGCGGAATGCATCCTCAACAAACGACCAAGAAAGGTATGAAATGTCGCCTCATAATAGAATTTGAAAGCATTACACCATTGCAGTCGTTTTACTCCGTTCTACTCTCCTCTCTTGCAGGGCAAGTTTGAGTATTTGGTGAAGTGGAGAGGATGGTCGTCCAAGTGAGTAGCTAGCTATTAGCAGCTGCCCAAACAATGACAACAATGTGCCCTCCCTTTCCCTCTCCGATTTTATTACCCTCACGACATGCACAATCATCGGCGAAACACTGTTGCTCTGGGTATTTGATAGACTGCAGGATGCATGCATGCATGCAAGCGAGACGATGGATCAGCCGTTTCTGTCTCCTGTTTTCTTTTCTTAGCCAGCTCAGCCTAGCTGCTGATGCTATCGTGCCAGTTCAGTGTCCATTAACGTTAGCAATCACAAGCCAGCCTCTGTTGCTACACAGCTACTACAGTGTTGTGCGGCTTGGAACGCCCACTATTTTTACGCACTCTGCATGTTAATAGTTGTACAGTAACTAGCTAATGCACATATAATTAAAAAGTGCCCCTACCTTTTAACCTAACCAATAAAAGGCAATATATTATTATTATTATTATTAATATTAATAATAATTTTTAAAAGTAATGTCCTTACTTAATTAGACTGATATATGTCTCACAATGTGTGGGTTATTGATTGAGAACCAGCTTCAAGTTCAGTCCTTCCTTCATACAACAAACTTGATGTAATGCCAAATGATTAGTGAACAAAGTATTCAAGTTGTTTTGACACACAGTGATCATAGTGTTTCAGTTGAGTGATCGAAATAAACCATTTTCTTCTAAACATTTCTGTGGGATTTTGTTTTCAGGCATAACAGTTGGGAGCCTGAGGAGAACATTCTGGACCCGAGATTATTGGCAGCTTACCACAAGAGGTGTGTCCCTTAAGTTACTCTACAGAAGTTCACTTCAATATAGGGGTGGTTGAAATGTAGACACATGACTAAAACACAAATCCCTTGAAGCAATGATGTTGCTTATTAAAACCCTGCTGTCACAACCACCTATTCAATGATGATGATTGATGAGTGATTACTTAAAAGAAAGAATGATGCATGTTTCGATGTACCAAGCACGGCCTGTGTCTTACTCCCACTGTGTGTGCTTTCTCCAGAGAACAAGAGAGGGAGCTGCTGTTCCGTAAGCGAGGGAAGAGGCCAAGGGGGCGCCCACGGAAAATTCTGGTAATCACACTGTTGCTGCTATTCAGCCTTTATGCATGTATAGCTCTAGTCCTACAAATGCACATGTTGTTGTTAATATGATTATGCTTTAATCAACAATAACGTGGGTGTTAGGTCTTTTGTTTTGATGAATGTAACATAATTACAGACACGCTACCTGGTTTCTGCAATTAACAACGCATTCTTACTTCGAACAACAACAACAACAACAACAACAAATTGGCCATAGCAGAAACAGATTGGCACTCTGCTAGCAAAATCACCATTTGAGACACAGTATAATGACACAGACCATTCTCTCCCTCCGTTGTGGTAAATACACTCACTGAGCACTTTATTAGGAACATCTGTACACCTTCTCATGGTGGAGGTGGTGTAATGGTGTGGGGAATGTTTTCTTGGCACACTTTGGGCGTGTTAATACCAATCAATCATCTCTTGAATGCCACAGCCTATTTGAGTATTGTTGCTGACCATGTGCATCCCTTCATGGCCACAATTTAATCCACCTTCTAATGGCTACTTCCAGCATGATAATGCAGCATGTCACAAAGCAAAAGTTGTCTCAAACTGGTTTCATGAACATGACAATGAGTTCAGTGTTCTTCAGTGGCCTTCCCAGTCACCGGATCTGAATCCAATAGAACACCTTTAGGATGTGGTAGAACGGGAGATTCACAGCTTGAAAGTGCACCTGAAAAATCTGCAGGAATTGCGTGATGCAATCATGTCATCATGGACCAGAATATTAAAGGAATGGTTCCAACATCTTGTGGAATCAATGCAACAAGAATTGAGGCTGTTTTGAGAGCAAAGGGAAGCCCTACCCAGTATTAGTATTGTGTTCCTAATAAAGTGTTCAGTGAGTGTAGAGCTCAATGAATAACATTTATCTTTCCATTTCTACAGGAACCAGCCACATCAACCACAAAATCCAGCCGCCCCTCATCGTCGTCCTCCTCCGGCCTATCCTCCTCTCCCTCCTCCTCTGATGAAGAAGAAGAAGAAGAAGAAGATGATGATGACGATGATGATGACGATGATGATGAAGACCACGGCAAGAAGGCCAAACCTGGCCCTCGTCTTCGAGACTCACATCCCGTCCCCCAGAAGAGGGCCCAGATCGTGGTAGCCAAGCAGGAGCCCGTCCGGAAAAAGCGTGGAAGGAAGCCGCTACTCCCTGAGCTTAGGGCTTTAAGACAGGCAAAAAACAGGCCACCCCAGCTCCCGCCTCGCCACCAGGTCCTCAGGCCCCTTCGTGAACCCCCCAGGGAGCCCCCCAGAGAGGACCCTAGAGCTGGTGTGAAAAAGCCCCTACAACCTGCCAGCTTCACCTACACAGGTCTGAACAGGGGCTCCAGAGATGAGGCAGTGCCCCAGGGCTCTGGAGGGACCTTCTCCCAGGCAGGGGCCTCCAAACCTGGACCCCTGAATTGCATCTGGTCCGGCCGCTCCATGTCTGCCTCCGCCTCCACCACCTCCTCCTCCTCTTCCTCCCTCGGCAGACCTCCTCACAGTAAGAACTCGTCTGATCTCAAACGCTCCATCTCCGATGCAGGCAGCAGTGGAAGAGGAGAAGGTCTCAAAATGGCTTCTCCCCTGAAACAAGGTGCAAATCCAGCATCACTCGGTCTCCACAGTTCCAAGCCTTCCAGTGGGTTCGGGGGAGCTCCAACAGCATGTAGTCCAGCACAACGCTCTCCAAGTGGGCAGAGGAGACAGGACGCCGCTGGGGGGCCGTCGGTTGTGGGTCAGCAACAGGGCTCTAACAGTGCTAAGCCAGCGTCTTCTCCCCCACCCTCAGCCCGAGACCGAACCAGCCAAGCCCTCAGCCTCAGAGCCCTCAACCTTCAGAGCATTAACAAACCAGCACCTGGGAACGGTCTCCAGGGAAACGGAACAGGGGGTGCCACAGCGGCAAGGTCAAGCCTGAGAAGCAGTGCCAGCCCTGTAGGGAAAGGGGCAGGGGGAAGCATTAAGGAGACGCACGCGTCTGGGCAGAACCTGACGTCAGCCGTGGGACAGCGCTCTGGAAGTGTTTCTCTTCCGACAGGAGGGGTAGGGGAACTGGGGAGAGCGAGAGAAGAGAGGGGGGAGAGAAGGAAGGTGATGTTGGCAGAGACAGAGAGAGAAAGCAAGGGAGCAGGCAGTGGAGGGAGTGCAGGGAGAGGGAATGGAAGAGTGGAGAAGGGGGCAGCCCAGGGAGGTCTGTCCACTGCGAGCGGGGGCAGCAGTGGGAGGCAGGAGAGGTTATCTACCGAGGAGAGGAAACAAGGACAGATTCCTAATGAGCGCACCTCCAGGGAGCGGACTCTTAACGAGCTGAGCACAGGCGACTCTGACGACACCAGCAGCAGCGAATCAGAACGTGACTCCTCCCTGTATACCGGAAACGGGTCCAATCTGGCGGTTTCCATGGATACGGAAATGGACGTGGACTGGAGGCCGGCACGAAGCCTTCTAGAACACGTGTTTGTCACAGATGTCACCGCCAACTTTGTAACCGTAACTGTGAAAGAGTCGCCCACTAGCGTGGGGTTCTTCAATGTCCGGAATCACTAAAGCTGCACCCTAGATGCTGATTGAAGGACAGTTTTTGTGTTTTTCCCCACTGGTTAGGGAACCATAAGCTGATCCTAGATCATTGCCCAAAGAAGGCAACTTCTACCTGGAGAGCTAAGGTACTGTAAGACATTGGCCCTGAGCCCCAGTGCCTTGACAACTCCTCCATGGAGCTCTTTAAGGATTGGATGGGTATCAGCCCTCCACTGTTAAAAGTCTATGGACCCTCCGCTGTTTGTCATTCCTATCCAGCCTATTTAAATCTGTGAAGGGGAGTCAATGAGGGCATAGGGAGGGACATTGCACAGGAATGTTTTGGGTTTGGACAGTTATCAAAGAAGGAATTTTGCTGGAACGATGGCATTGTGTAAAAAGAACTATTGATTGGCGATATCGGTCAGTGATCGGTGGACTTTCACCCATGTCCCATCTCCTTTTTTCCCCCTCTGTCTCTTCTCTTTGGACCAAAGGAGTCATGAATGTGAATTGTGTATTTTTAAAAAAAAAAATCTGTTTATTTTTTATTTTGTCAGTATTTGCCTTGCACTACATTACGTTACATTAAGCTAAAACTATATCCACCTCTTTAACTGTTCATCTCAAGCAGGCAATTTAACATTTTACTTCTCAGTGTTAAACCAGTGGTATAGTCATTGACCGTAAGAGAGTGGTGGTGAAAAATGTTTTAATTTATATTTGTACATAAAGTATGCTACTCCTGTTGATATGTATCTGTATGGTGCTGTATGGCGAAATAGCTTCAGAACCATGTAGCCTGTGTGCCTCCTGCCATTTCAAAGGTATTGGAATAAACCATGAGTACTTATAAGAGTGGGTGTTGAACAACACCAAAACGCTGTTTTTTGGTGCATCTGTGTTGTGTCCTTACTATGCTTTACCCTCAAATCACCACATTTTTGTGGAGAAGCAGTTCCCAAAGCTACCAACAGATGTCCCTGTTGCACGATAATGTCTTGTAAAACCTCTGTGTCTGCCTTTGTGCACCTTTCAATGGCAACATCACACATCACAATGTCTGTATGGTTGTCTCTCATATCACACACATAGCCCCAGTGTTGTTATTCAGTTACATATGATCAGTTAATTTGTTATTCAAATCATGACTGTTAGGCTATGCCTTCAGTCGCTGCAGTTCTCACTCAACCCGGCTAACCCCAGTTCTGTGTCTAAGCGAGGTCTTCGCTCTCTCTCTTGAGCTATTAGGAGAGCGTGACATTCAAGCTGACAGTATTTTCCTGGTTCCAAAATGACGGGAATTAGTGGCAGACATGTTGACATCCATGTGAGATGTCACCAGCTTCAACAACATTGACAGGCGTTTCACAGGCGTTAGTTTGACTAAAAACAAGATGAGTCCTTTTCCTGTTCTACTACAGATTTATTCATAGGTAACTGGGCGGACACCACCTTGACCCGTTGTTGTTCTTACTCGTCAGGATGGCAAAAGCACATTAATCTATTGAAGCATTTAAATCATATTGCTAATACATACATACATACATTACATATTATGTATCCTCTTGTGAAAACTCAGACATCCAACCAGGTTAAGAATGAACTGCTATTGAGACAATGCTAGTAACACAGTTCATGACTAATTGGTGGCGTATGAGGTGAGTTCCATCATTGTTTTGAGGCCTGGGAACAGCACTATGAATGCAATTCAATACACCAACATTTGATGTTCTCCAAGTGTCCAAGACAGACTTCCAATGCAAGTGTGACATAATCACAGAGAACCCCCCCTCCCCCCTCTACATATACACACATCCATGTACTATTACATACACGCACACACACACATGCACACACACAGTATGTAATTCAATCCATACACACACACACACACAGTGCCCCATGCCGCTCACTGTTATGGTTAAGGAGAGAAAAGCTGGTCCTGAGGAGTGTGTGAATGACAGAAGCTATCATTCCACAAAGCTGCAGATTCAGTGATTTATGGCGAGGGCCTGTCCAGCGCGGTGGAATTTTCCCAAAATAAGTTTGTGTAAACAGACTGCGACAGAGGGGCCCTCAGAGCAGACTGGTATGCATAAACAGTTTGAACAGTGCGGGGCAGTGTAATCCCCCTCCCTCTCTCTCCCTGCACACACGCACACGCACACACACACACACACACACACACTCAAGAGTCCTCACCACACAGTACACACACACACACACACACACACTCACACACACTCACACACATAGACAGACATAGAGACACACACACATACACTCAGATAGACAGATATACACCAACTGTAGACATACAGTACACACACACACACACACACACTCACACAAACAGACATAAACACACACATACAAATACATAGATTGACATACACTCAAGCAAGCACACGTATAGACAGACATATACACATAGGCACACACAGACAGACAAAGAGACACGTATATATACACAACAGTGTGGAACAACCTAGCAGCAGGTCTGTCTGGGCTGCAGAGGAGTCTCTCTGGGCAGAAATAGACCCAGACTGTCATCAATCTTCCATTGCACTAACACCGCGGTGCTCCCTGTCCCACAGCTCTCCTCTCTCTCTCCATCTTCTACTGCACTAACACCATTGTCTATCACTCCTCCTCCTCCTCCTCCTCCTCCTCCTCCTCCTCTCTGCTAACCCGGCTTCAGCCTCATCCCCAGACTCACCTCGCCTGCTTTCACATACGCCATGGCGGCTCAGTGGCCTTCTCCCGGAGCACTGTTTCAAGTACAAGAGTGAAATAGGGTGGTGGCGTTATTGTCAACACTGCCAAAAAAAACGATGACCTCGACTCCCTCTTGCAGAGTGGACTAATTCACAACAACACATCTGGGATGGAGGGATTGGGGAAGGAACGTGTCTGGAAACAGAGCGACAGAGGCACGGACACGTAATGAGAAAGGTGGAAAGAGAGAAAGAGAGAGAGAGGGGGGGGGGGGGGGGGGGAGAGACAAAACACACACAGAGCGAGCCCAAGAGAGTCTGTCTCTTACTGTGGCAGATAAGACGGATGCTAGACAGCCTCACCTCAGGACCTGAGCTAAACCTCTCCATCCCTCTGAGCCTCTAAGAAAATAACAACACACACATCCCTGGGATGTCCACTGAATCCCTGGGACGCCCACTGGCTTCCATTACTGAGCTCTGAGGGTGGCGGACGCCGAATGCTAGTACTTACCACATCGGCTCCAACTCACTACTATAAAGCCTGCAAAGCTGTCTTTGCGTACGAGGGGTCACAGTGCCCTTTTAAGAAGAGTGTGTGTGTGTGTGTGTGTGTGTGTGTGTGTGTGTGTGTGTGTGTGTGTGTGTGTGTGTGTGTGCAGTATGTATCGGGGGGTGGGGGGGATTTGAGAGGAGATAATCCTCTTTATAGAAACTAATGACCACTTAAACAATG
This sequence comes from Argentina silus, assembly GCF_951799395.1. Lineage (NCBI taxonomy): Eukaryota > Metazoa > Chordata > Actinopteri > Argentiniformes > Argentinidae > Argentina > Argentina silus. The sequence continues at coordinate 6,378,927 of NC_139670.1, read as the reverse complement.
CCTTAGATGCTTAAGGAGGATTTAGCTCACAAACGCCTTGTAAGCCAGAAACAGCCTAGTCTCCAAAGTCTGGTTTAGAGACTTGAGCTTAAGTCAGGCTACGTAACATACAGTATCAGTTCTGTAGACTCTGTATTTACTTCTTGTAGTTTGCGTATTCTGTACTGACGAGGTTAAATGTTCCTGATGGTGACATGGATAAAGGGTGCCAGTGTAAAGGACCATAGTGATGTATTGATCCTGGAGAGAAAGACAACATGCTTCAAGTACCTGAAGTCTCCTCTTATTTTTTTTCTTCTCATAAATGTAATGATCATCCTTGGAAGCATCCAGGCTTTGGATTATGTGGAGTGTGTGAGGGTGTGAAACAATGTCAAGTATTTCGAGAGTACTGCATAGACAACCGGCTTGGCGGCAGGTTGCTCTGTGTGGTTGAGTGTGTGTGTACAGTGTGTGTGCGTGTGTGTGCGTGTGTGTGTGTGTGTGTGTGTCTTCTGTCGTTGTGTGAATCTTGCCCACAGGCTCCTCAGGTTATGTGGGCGTGTAATGCTCAGCGACTGTGTTTGTGTGTGTGTGTGTGTGTGTATGTGTGTGTGTGTGTGTGTGTCTGCGTGCGTGTGAGAGGCTTGGCGGCAGCCTGGCTTGGCCGTGGGTGGGTGGAGAAGCAGGCTGTCTCCTCACGTTGAAGTGAAAACCTTGGAACGTCTCTCTGTGACATCCGACTTTTCCCAACCCTCCCACTCTCTGTCATCCCTGCCTCTCCATACCTGTCATAGGGGTGTCATAACCTGTCAAAGGTGTGCTATAAGAGTGTTGGAGCCAGTGTGTGTGTGTGTGTGTGTGTGTGTGTGTGTGTGTGTGTGTGTGTGTGTGTGTGTGTGTGTGTGTGTGTGTGTGTGTGTGTTTCTTTGAGTTAATGGAAAGGCTGACTCAATGTCTCCATATCAACACTGTGTTATAGAATCCCACCTCCCAATCAGACATTCCCTCAGTTATAGGCAGCATTCTTAAGGAGTGATACAAGCACTAATCTGCAATTATGAGCTGTTTGTGTGTGTGTGTGTGTGTGTGTGTGTGTGTGTGTGTGTGTGTGTGTGTGTGTGTGTGTGTGTGTGTATGTGTGTGTGTGTGAGAGAGAGAGAGAGAGAGAGAGAGAGAAAGAGAGACAGAGAGAGAGAGAAAGTGTACAAATCTGGTTTGTGTTAGCACTCTTTGCCATCATTTTTTTCAAGTGACTGGAAATGATTACAAACAGCATGCAAAATGTTATGCAGTGAAGCAGCGTGCGGGCAAGAAGGGGCATCTTTTAAATATTTACCACTAGGGGGCATGTAATGCCTAGTGTATGAAGTATCTTCATAAGCAACACTTTCAATATCTAAATATCTAATTATGACTTTTCGATATCTATTTGTCTTGACCCGTCAATTCATTCATACAGTATATTCTTCATTTTTCAAATGAATAACCCTTCACATTTTGTAGGTAGGTGAAGGGAGATACATATAGCAGCAGCAGTAGCAGCAGCAGCAGCAGCAGCAGCAGCAGAAGCTTTTTAACTCAACTCCGCAAGATGTCTTTGTTTAACTGCTTAAATCAATGCTGATAATGACATGGCTTGCAGCTAATCATGAATGAAATCACAAATGAAAACGAATTGCTTTGATTGCAACCCTGTGTGCCTCTTTAAGCAGTTGAGAAACTCCCAGCAAGACTACTAATGTCATTGTTCTGTCGACCGGTTCCATTGTGGACATTTTGTCTAATCAATATTCTATCAGCATATTCTGTGAGGATCTTGAGGGAGACGTTGCCTCTAAACCAGATATGTTTAGGAGTAGTTTAATCTCCTATATTCACAGCTTAACATATTCAAGAATGAAACAATGCAACTGCTCTAGAAGTGGATAAGATGAGGTCTCGGAAAGGTGAAATCACAATCCTGAATATCTTAGCCAGTCCAGCCCAGTCTTGCACAGCTTGGCATAGCACTTAATGGTTTCTGATAGCATGAATGAATGGGTTTACAGGATAAGATCAAGCCAATTAACTTATACAAGAGAGTCAGGATAAAGTGAGAAATCAAGACAGTAAACAGACATGATCATGATAATCACAAGGAGACTATTTCCTGGGAGTTGAGAGAAGATTGTATACATTCAGAGATTATGATTGCCTGAAGCGAAGCACAAATGTGTGTGTGTGTATGTGTGTGTGTGTGTGTGTGTGTGTGTGTGTGTGTGTGTGTGAGAGAGAGAGAGAGAGAGGTGTCGGGGGTGGGGGGTTGGTATTGTGCCTTGCTTAAGTAACAATTTATTCACAGTCATGCCAATAAAACATAATTGAATTGAAACTGCGAACCAGAGTTCGAAAGGCAGATAAGAACACAGAGAGACAGAGAGAGTGAGAGCTTCTGGGTAAAATCAATACAATGTGCTACAAACTGAATGGAAAATTGAATAATTGAGCCAGGCATTCTGACAAGATCAACACTCTGCACTGTGGTATACCACAACTTGCAGAGGATAAACTGGCTAACAACTGGCTGAGCTGAAGGACCGCTATTAGACAACTAGTCACCTCAACCCTCAACACTCCCCTTCACCCAAAGCTTGTTCAGCTCTTTCGAGGGGTGGGTGGGAGACAGGGAGAGGGCTAGGGATTTGGACTGGCAGGGAAGCATCATAGAAAGGCATCCAATCCATAGTCTCTTTGATGGATTTCCAAAACCGCAAACTCGCACACATGCACACAGGCGCACACAGGCGCACACGCACACACACACACACACACACACACACACACACACACGCACACACACGCACATACACATACAGACACACACACACACAGACACACACGCACACATGCACATACACACACACACACACACACACACACACAGCTAATACTCTTTAGCACTAAAATCTCCTTGGCCCCAGAGCATGCTGGATATTAGACTGCCAATCGATTGAGAGCAGACAGTTCTCACGTCCTGCTGCCAGAGAGTGTGTGCACGCCCATGTGTGTGTGAGTGAATGTGTGTGTGCGCTCGTGCAAGAGAGAGAAGGGTGTGTGTGTGTGTGTCACCCCTGATTGGACCAGACAGACCATGTAGAGAGCCTAAATCCTCCTTTGTTTCCTTACCTCTCCTCTCTTCTTTCCTCTCCTCTCCTCTCCTTTTCTTTCCTCTCCTCTTCTTACCTCTCCTCTCCTACTCTCTCCTCTCCTCTCCTCTCCTACTCTCTCCTCTCCTCTCCTCTCCTCTCCTCTCCTCTCCTCTCCTCTCCTCTCCTCTCCTACTCTCTCCTCTCCTCTCCTCTCCTCTCCTCTCCTCTCCCAGGGCTCTTTCCCTGTCTGCCTGTCAGTCACTTTTCATTATCTCTCTCTCTCTCTCTCTCTCTCTCTCTCTCTCTCTCTCTCTCTCTTTTCCCCATCTATCTCACGTTCCCTTTTTTAGCTAGTGACTTGTTCTCTCTCTCTCTCTCTCTCTCTCTCTCTCTCTCTCTCTCTCTCTCTCTCGCTCTTTCTCTGTCTTGAATTAAAATTCAAACACTCTTCACTGGCATGAAAGGAACGAAACAATGTTACCAAAACAATGCAATGCAAACTAGAATAGAACACAATAGAAGGTTTTCAGCAAAACACAAATAGTTGAGAATTCCAGTGATGATCAGTCATCTCTTTCTCTGTCTCTCTGTCTCTCTTTGTCTCTCTGTCTCTCTCCTCCACTGTTCCACTTCTCCACAGTTCACTTCAGGTAGAGCCAAACATTCATCTAACTGTTCTCAACCAGAAAGAAAGAGAGAGAGAAAGAAAAGGGAAAAGAAAACAGGGAGAAGTCGATGACATACAAATAAATGAGTCTTTGTGTGAAGGTGAAGTGTGTAACTCCTGAGGAACAGGAGCTCATTGTGAATGTGTGGTATGCCAAGATAACCCCATGGAATACTGGAGAGGGACAATCGTGATGGGCAGGGCAAATATGTGTGTGTATGTGTGTGTGTGTGTGTGTGTGTGTGTGTGTGTGTGTCTGCATGTTAGTGTGCATGCTTTTGCATATGCATACAGGTGTGCATATGTAGTGTAGGTAACTTAGTACCCCCCCCCCCCCCTCCCCCTTCCCCCTCCCCCCCCCCTCCCCTTTCCCTCCCCTTTCCTCTACAGAGATAAAGCCTCGTTAGAGAAAGCTCCAGAGTGAAGGGATGATGAAGACCAGCTGAGATAGAGATGGCTGCTTCCACCACACATGAGGAAATGACAGCAGGGTGCCACCAGCTGAGACAGCTTAACTGGACTGCAAAGGCTAGAGGGAGAAAAGCCGCCGTAGCTTCACAGGGACTTCATAGAGCTTCGTAGGGGCTTCATAGGGTCGTCACAATGGGATTGTGCGATCGATTAGACAGGAATCACACCAGAGCTTTATAATGGCTTATAGATCTGAACTATAGGTGGCTCATCACTGTGGTGATGCCAGCATTCCAACCAACTGAGCCTTCAGCTTCATAAGAGCTTGGATGCAGCTCCCAGAATCGGAAGCAGTGGCCTGGAGGAACAGATGTAGGATCAACCAGGGGAGGCTAGTGGAGGTAGAAATCGGAGAATGGGACCATTGTAATGCGTGGAACGGTATGAGGATTGGTATCAAATGTTTTTCCTACCTCCACCAGCCTCCCCTGGGATCAACGTATCCTCTCTCAATCCCAACTGTAAACAGTAGGAAAGGACATCTGACAAAAATCAACTATCCCAATGACTCAGACATCCATATTTACCCTTCAGCTACATGAAGAGATAATTACACCAAATTCCTTAGCTCAAAATGAAGGAACGTCTGATTTTCTCCCTATAAATTATTCATAGGCTGGATGATAGAAAATAGGTGTGTAGTAAGTCAATATTTTGTGTTGAAATATCCATCCCAGAGCAATTGAGGTGACTGTTCTAGATGTAGGATTTGTTTTTGGTGGATTAACACTATAGGTCAATGGAGAAATGGTAGATATGCACACTGTGGTACACACACTTGTTCACTCAGCGCACACCTTGGTGGACACACACCACACACCACACACACACACACTCTGAGCTCTCCTCTCTCCCCGTCCAAATCTGATAGGGAATGGAACGTTCAGACAATGCTGCCTCTGGGAACAACTTAATGTGTGGCCATTAGGTGTGCTCCTTCTGACATTATTTACTGCACACACGCACACACACACACACACACACACACACACACGCACGCACACGCACACACACACACACACACACACACACACACACACACACACACACACACACACACACACACACACACACAGCCACAAGTGACTCCTCCGCGGTGACTGATTGGAGACTGCAGCCAGAACAGCAGGGGGGAAACAAAGTGTGTGCGTGTGTGTGTCTGTGTGCACGTGTGTGTGTGTGTGTGTGTGTGTGTGTGTGTGTGTGCGTGTGTGTGTGTGTGTGTGTGTGTGCGTGTGTGTGTGTGTGTGTGTGCAGCCAGCCCAGTGAAGAGGAGATGGACACTCTCTCCCAGGGGCATAGTGTCTGCTCCAGCTAAGACTTTATAGCCAGCAGCGAGGAGAGCCTTTGGGATTAGTTCTCCTCTAAATGAATTCCTCCCTCCACTCTTAATGTGACAGGGAACAATAAAACTGTTAAAGTGAAGCATAACCGGCTATAACTGCATTTTCCTACTCCAGCAGAGAAATAATTTGAAGAAACCGTGTGTGTGTACTGAGATACAGAAAATAATAAAAGCCATTTTATGGTATTTCTTCCACTGTTACCTTGTTTTTTGATCATATGAAGGTGCTGTAAGTTCAGCAGCTGATGTACACTGCAGGACGAGTAAAATGAATCCAACGATCAGATGGGTTTTAATTTCATTTTCAAGCCACAGAGTAACACCTTTCAGAGCTTTGAGGTTAGCCTGTGAAATTGCACGAAAATACATGGTGGTCGATGTGCTACGCTAAGAATGACTAGCTTCTAGTTTCTAATAATAATTTCTTATGAATGGGTACCCATCAGCAAAATGGTGGAGAAGATTGAAGATTCTCATCTGCTGTCCTCCGTGTGTGAAAGAGATTATGGCAGAGAGCACTGCTGGGAGTTCTATTCTAGTCTATTCCATGCCAGGACTGTTGAGAGTCCTCAAACGTTAAGCTGGCAGGATGGATGACGCTCCTATCAGTTCTGGCAGTGCCAACCACCGGCACATCAGACACATCAAAGACAAGCCCTGACCTCGGCCCGCATACCTGCCCACCCTGTTCTGATAACGGCCTGTTTGAAACCCAAGTACACCCACTCCACCTCCACCTCCGCACTCTCTTCCTTCATCCCCTCCTTCTTTCATTTCTACCTCCATCCCCCGCTCCCCCTTTTCCACCTCCACAACACTCTCTTCCTCTAATCTATCCTTCCTCCTACATTTCTATCTCCCTTTTATCTCCACCCCATCCATTTACCCCTCTCCCCCTTTATCTCCATGTCTATCCATGCCCTCCACCTTTTCCTCTATCCCCCTCTTTCCACCTCTATCTCCCATTCCACAAGGGGAGGCTGGTGGAGGTAGAAATCGGAGGACGGCCTTGATGTAACGCATGTGCTGTAAAGCACACGCTTTTGATACCAATCCTCAACAATACCGATCCACCTGTCCTCCGATTTCTATCTCTGCCAGCCTCCCCTGCATTCCACCTATAGAGAGAATACCCAGAAGGGAAAACTATTCTGCCAAGTGCAAATAGCATCATGACCCTTCACAATAACACCAATCATCCTTTCTCTTGACGTGAGAGTGAACCAAGGTGAACGCACAGGAAAGATGGATTTTTCTGAGGAAAAAAAAGGTGCAACACAAAGCAGCTACTGTAGACAGTCTTGTTCTCTGGTAGATGGTATTGTGGCTATGGATCTGATTCTGCATTGAAGGAGACAAGGTCTGCAAGTCAATGTTAGCTCCAGAAGAATGAAGATTATTTGGATAACTACCAAACTTGGAGGAAATCAAAACACCATACAAAGGTAAAGGAGGGTAGAACAAACTTTCTTGGCTTGTAATACTATATAAAATAATTGGAGACATAGCTTGCTGACATAAACAAGCTGGTGGAGATCACATCAATAAAATCCCTGCAGTTCTTTAAAAGTACTAAGGTTACCCTAAGTTTGGAATCCAAAGTACTTTGAACTAAGAGGAGGCAATTAAAAAACCTGTTTTGAAGCCTTGAAGTCTTCCTTTGCTGATTAGATGGTTATTTGTACATCCTTTAGCATGATGATGGCTGACTTTGGTGGGAGGAGTACAGGAAGCATACCGTTGATGCCAGTTGTGTTCTTCTTTCACCCTTTTGATGGTGGAGGAGGTTACCTTCTGAGCAGTGCCTCCATAGGGCACTAGGCTTGGTTGACCAAAGTGGTATGCATGTGTGTGTGTGTGTGTGTGTGTGTGTGTGTCTGTGTGTGTGTGTGTGTGTATGTTTGTGTGTGTATGTTTGTGTGTGTGTGTGTGTGTGTGTGTGTGTGTGAGTGTGTGTGTGTGTGTGTGTGTGTGTGTGTGTGTGTGTGTGTGTGTGTGTGTGTGTGTGTGTGTGTTTGAGTATGCTTGGGTATAAAGAGAGAGAGAGTGTGTGTGTTGTGTGGCTGAAGGTGGGTAGCATTGACTCATGTTCAGAGCTGTAAGAGACATGATGATCTAAGCGCATGGAACCAAAGCAACACCATGGTGACGAATCAGAACCCAAACGAGAGAACCGACTCCAAGCTTCACATTCCATTCCGATTATGATTTGTCAGAAAAGTACTCAACTCTTCAATAATTAACACCGGCAATAAAACCTCACTGTCATCTCCCTGTCTACAAACACCCGCTCTCTCTCCCTCCCTCTCTCCCTCTCTCTCTCCCTCTCTCTCTCCCTCTCTCTCTCCCTCTCTCCCTCCCTCTCTCTCTCCCTCCCTCTCTACCTTTCTTTCTGTAGACTTGAGAGAGCGGACAGGCGGCACAAGAATGTTTTTACATGTGATCATCCCGTCAGTATGTGTTGCAGGCGCCATGCAGCTTAAATGCAAGAATCTGAAAATGAAGGTCTTTAACTTTTAATCCCTTTACAAAGAGCTCTCAGACTGTCAGAGCATGGCTGGCGTCTACCAAGGGGAGATCAGGCCAGTGCTTTACTGCCCGAGGGAATCAAACTCACATCCGTGTACAGTAGAAACAAGAAGACTGAAGTTTGCCTTTGTTCCTATTTTTGGACCATGTTCATATTATTGGCAATATTGTTGTTGCTGTTGAATCGGAAAAAAATGAAAAGCTTCACCAAGTGTTCTGTTGCTGTCTTGTTGATTGAGTGTCTTTCGAAGGTCATGCATATTGATGTAATTTAATATCCACATATGACAGGATATGCTCAGTATTGCTGTGTTACAATCCTTATTTGATTATGTTGTGGAAGGACTCCAATAACTCCACACATAAGCTTTTCTGCTGCAGGAAATGGGCAAGTTGAGAAACGACTGGACTGAACCAGGAAAACTTCAGTTGCACTTGTTAGAAATATTTAAAGGTGTGTCTGAGCTTTCAACACCTCTTAAAGTAGGCGAACGTTAAGCACACTGACATATAGAAAAATACACAACTCACTGGCAGGGCAGTAGTCGGTCTACAGAGAGCAAATTAAATTAATCTCCCTCCCCTTTCCCCAAAACCACTTTTACAGTAAAATATACAGTATATTGAATTAGTAAAGGCTCCAGCACCAGCTTTCATCAAGACTGGTGTAATGAAATGAAGCAGTGTTGACCAGTCCCTGCTTGCTGTGTGTGTGCTGCTGGCCTTGGTCATGCCGGGCTGGCCTTCACTCCAACCTCTCTGTTTAAACCTGATCGTGAGCAGCTAGTCTGACGCGGCACACAACTCGGATGTCACCAGCGGAGGTGAAAGCGTCCATTGGGACTGTGCTAAGTGACATCTTGGGGTGAAAAAAAGGCCCGGTGGCTATTGTATGTGTTGTGTAACCTCACAGCACACAACCTTACTGCGGCTTCTAGCCTAGGTAAGGGTAGGGCAGTTTCCCTGAAACCTCAGGACTGGTTTAAGTCTGGCTCCAGTTGTTCCCCCCCCAATTGCTATAGTTCCGGGCATAACAAAGTTACAATTCTTTCATGCTTGAAACCCTCTATCAAGAACCCCCTTCAACGAAATAGCCAGCCTCTGAAATGTGCCTCTGACAGTGCAATCATCTCTGCTCTGTCTGTTTTGACAGTATTGCCGCAAACTTGTTGACAGTTTTGCAGTGCAGCGTAACTTTCTTAAGGCCAGAACTGTGCATGTGTTTCATGGCCAATCTCGGAGATTCCTGCTGTAGGCCTAGACCACAAATCATGTCACCCGGGAGTGGGAGAAAGCAACCAGAGTGAGGTGCTGATCTAGGGAGAAGATGTTAAGTGAAGCGTCAGCTTACATACACAGCACATGTGTGTGTATTTACATGAACGCAAGTAGGTGACATGTGGGACACCTTGTACCTTGTGGGGAAAGCAGCTGAAGGAGCAGGGAGGTCACTAACAGATTCTCTCAGCTTATTAACTTGTATTAGTGGGGTTCATCTAACAAACACACGCAACACTGACTGCAATTCCAAGACAAAAGTATTGAGAGATCACAGAACAAAAGTCATTCCCAAGTGTCATTTGAGTGGTTTTATTTTAACTGGCAATGACTACATGATGAACGTTGGCTATAGAATAAATAGGCTAGCAGTTCCTCTTAATTTACATGGTTTGTTGACCAATTGTCCCTTTCTATTGTATGTACAACATTTTGAATCTCATTTTGCCACAGGTGGCCATAAAAAACATTTTTCCCCAAGAATGGAAATTAGCATTAAGTCCTTCAATAACAGTATTTAATGCTCCGCAAGGCGAAGTGCTCTTCAATATAAATATAAAGATACATCACAACCAAGATATGTTCAACACATACAGTAGACGCTGGTTATATTATAGTAATACTGACCTTTTTACAGTTTGTCATCAAATAAAATGGCACCACATATACAGAAAATATACATTCTTACACTTGGCAGTGCATATAAAAATAATCATGTAACTATGATTTAATTCATCTTTAGAAATACTAATGAAAAAGTTCATTTCAGTTTATTTCAGTTCGGGCAGGAGCATTTGCACTCTGATATAACGGGGTACTGAACTGGTATCCAGGAACATTTCAGACCCCCCTTTTTCTGCGTGCACCGCCATCGTAAGATCGTAAAATGGGTCGATTTGGCAGGTTTGCAAACCATCCCTTCAGGGACCGAACAAGAACGCTTATTGTAGCAGCTTCCCACTTTCACGTGGCGTGGCCAGAATCTGTTCCCGAGGTCGTTCCATGCATAAACAACCGGGCAGAACGCGTACGACCACAGCCACAGTTGCAGCCTTCTTCTGAGTTTTTTACTGGGCTTGTGCTTCTTGCCGTGCTGGATTTCAAACTCCATAGCTTTGATCTCTTTGGGCATCGCTCCGGACGGCTTCTGCCTCATCTCCGAGTCGCTCAGGTCCTCGTTCCCCGCGTATTTGTCCTCCGGCGAGGTGATGGACATAAAGTAGGGGTCAAAGTGACTCCCCAGAGTACTTCGGAGTTCGGTTTCATTGAGATCCCTCTCCTTAGGGTCCAGTACTGGATCTGGGTCCTCTTTTAGCTCCACTATGGGCAAACTGTCACTGGGGATGGGGCGAAGGAGGAAATAATGTTGGCACATCCCTTCCTCTATCCTAAACCCGAGGGATAGCACCAGCATATACATAGCCAATAAATAGTATGAGTTATCCATCTCTTCAATATAATATAGGCCTTTATAGTTCCAAGTGATCGAATGTATAATCCTCAGGGGAGTGAGACGGGCATCTGTCGGGGTCGGTGTGAAGAGAGCAAATCTTGATGCCCTTTTGCTCAGTTTAGAGCGCAAAACGCACGCTCTTCACCCGTTATCTCCGCTAAAACTTCCCCAAACTCTTCAGAAAGTTTCAGGCGGCTGTATTCACCATAGCAACCGGCGACTGTGGTCATATAGAGTCAAGTTGATGCGCAGTCAGTGGATAATTTCGCTGCGTAATTTCAGAGTCCATGACAAACTTCCATGGGGAGAGCAGACCTGAACTTTTTTGACAGACGCACGGCGAGTCCAGAAAAGCACTTTTTGCACTTACTTCAGTGAGAAAAGTGAACCATCCGCATCAGAAGCGTGTACCGACCTGGCAGCAGTTCTCTTGGGCTTCCACATGCGTATTCATCGGCACCAGGTCCTGTTTTATAAGCAATGACTCCTGGTTTCTGGGTCTCCTCCACATGTTTTCTCGCCGATGCACTGGCCGATGCTGAGCCTAATCTGGCTCGGTCGATTTATTCACGCGGGCAGTGATGTAATCCTACTAGTCCCACTCTTTATGTGGGTCTCTGTGCTAATGCGCACAGCCATGGACTCTGCTGGGGCCAAAGACGACCCGACACCTCCCTCCCCCTCTCTCTGGCAAGGAGGAGGGCGAGGGACGGGGGGAGGGGGTACGACCCCCCCCCCCCCACACACACACACACACACACACACACACACAGCCCAGACATGAGTATCTCACTAGAATATCATGCTAAACAAATTATATCAAACTTTCATCGTCAGAGCTAGCCCGATGATTGATCATTGTATCCAGACGTGACACATCAATTCACGTGCAGTGAAATGCAATAACACCGTATCTTAATAGTTGGCAAATTTGTGTCATTGATTGAATACCAACGTTCCCATAAATCATACGACAGTTCAAGTTCAACAGTGGAGGTGCCGAGAGCCGTCTCTTCTAGACAGACAAACTGCGAGAAGGTTTTTACGAGGGCGCCTGTCCCGAAGACTCCTGGTGCCAGAGCAGTGTTTATTTTATAACTCTCTCCCCAGTTAGATGCTCTCAACGTGTGTTTAGACTTATCCAGGACGGAGGGCGGGTGAGTAAAGTGCTCCTTTTCATTACGATTATTTATCCCTTTTATTTGACAAGGAAGCCTATTGATTTTTTATATTTGTCAAAGTCAAAGCGGACAAGGTGTTTAATTGAAACACGACTCAATTAATTTGGCAAGGCGCAACTTTAAGAGAAAAAGGTGACAAACCTTAACAGACATTGTAAAAAAAAACGAAAAAAAAAAAAAAAACTATCTTTATGGGCTCAGTTAATTCCGGGAGGCAATAAATGAACGGGAGAAGCAGAGAAAAGTACTTAAACGGTCACAATTCAATTAGTCACAGGAGCTGCTTGGAGCAATGCTCCGGGCCTGGCGCGCACTGCCTTCTCCCGCCAGAAGGAAAACCATTGGAATGTTTGCGCATGTTGTAAAGGTTGAATTATGGGCCAGATAAAAAACAACTCTTGTCTACGACGCTAATGCCGAAAAGCCTAGCCAGATAAAGGAGCGACTGTGCTCGACTCGACCGCACGAGACAGGGACAAATAAGCCCCAGAATGCCGGGAACTTGTTTTAGTTCCAACTGCGACGACCTGACCACGAGAATTAATTTGTCTATGTACAGTTATTACACTTCATTGGCGCAATATGTAGCCTGTGACAAATGGCACAATGTATAGCTTAGACATAATCCACTTAAAGTGGACATCAGTGACAGTGTTTTTATGAATATCAAAATCACCATGAACACTCACTCTATTGCCTTTCAACCTCTGAAATAAAGTGTCCACTATTTCTTAAACGTGTAAAACCTAAGGTTTGAATACATATTGACTGACTCACTGAAAGGAGGACAGGGATAAACTAATGTTTAAAGTTCTGCCTTGCTTCTTTTAAATGGCTTCTTGTAATCCCCTTTTCCTCTTTCACTTTTAAATGGACCTTGGAGTAATTTTCTGGCCTGCATACTACTGTGGCAGTATATGCCGGGCGCCAGTAGGATGTGATATCTCTGTTTGGAGAGGAAGTCAGGGGTGATTCTGAGATAAGGGTCTCTCCTATCGGGCAGTGGGGACCCTGTCGACGCCACAGGGGACACAGTGACAAGGGGCCAAGTGTAGCCGACTCACGGAAGCCTCTGACCTCAAGGTTTAAAAAATATTAGAGTTTTGTCTGGTTGTACAGTAGGCTAGTCTACATGACCATGGTGGACCACGAGTGGTCCGGTACTGAGGAAGGTGACTACGCTAAGAATCCTTCAGGACACATTCAGTTTATGGGGGTCTGGTTTGTTCCATTCATATGGTATGTCTGTGATGACTTCCGTACAGTACATGGAAGGCCTGCAAATTCAGGTTGAAGTGTATGGCTTTTACGTGATAACTATTTCAAAATGCAGGGCAATCGACATGGCGAAATGCTGAATAAATGGGTCAGACATCAAGGTGTTTGTGTGGTGAGTAAGCCAGTGCACAAGCTAAATGGTAGGGCAACACAATCGTCATTGTTTTTAGGGGTAAAAACATTACGTCATGTAGAACTCTTGAGTATCAGATTCACTTATCATCAAAAGCGGCGTATGGTCATTACGATTTTCCGTATATTCTAATTTGCTCCTTGAGTGTTTTTTTCTCTCTTCTTTCCACTACGGATGGAGATCCACATGTTTTGAATCACATTTTCCTTTGATTTTCCAGAAAATGACTGTGATACAGCTGAGCGGAGTGGATCAGTGGGTTTTCTGGCTTTGTGGAGACGTCTACTGCACTAGCCAGAACCAATGCCACACACACACACACACACACACACACACACACACACACACACACACACACACACACACACACACACACACACACACACCATGTCTAAAGGCCCTCTGATGTTCAAATACAAAGTCCTCTTAATCTTAATGGTGGATCAATGCCTCCCAGCTTGAAGGAGAAATAGGCCTACTTCTTTCACGAGCCTTTTTTTTTCGCTAGATAAAAAAGAAAACTCCATTTTGTTTATATGTGTGTAATTCCCCTCACAGACCTTTGATGATCTGACAACAGGGCAATTTGGACGGTCCATTTGGGTGCGAAGGCTTCAAGGTGGCAGGGGTCAACTCACAAACACAAACAAACACACAAACAAAGTACTCTCTCTTTATGTCTCTCTCTCTCTCCTCTATCATTCTCTTTGTGTGTCTCTCTCTTTCTCTCTCTCTCTCTTTCTCTCTCTCTCTCTGTCTCATTCATATGCCTGCCCTCCTGACCCCCACACACAGAAAGCCAAGGAAAACATTGTTTGGAATTCTGCCCTGCTCTTGGGAAACATTATGCTCATTGACATGCAGAAATTCATGGGATTATTTTTCAGTGGATTGTCTGTCTGTTAGGCCTGGATAGAGAGATGGACAGAACCATGTAGAGAAAGAAGTTTAGAAAGACAATGAACAGATCACAGGCAAGAGGATAAACAGAGGGATGGATGGAAGATATACAGTAATAAATGAAAAAGGGGAACTGTTCATGAGATATGAATAGAGTTGGATTGAGAGACAGATTCAGGGATAAAGGAATGGGCAGATCGGTGTGACAGGCCCCTGTGTGAGTGCCAGCCCCCTCGTCACTCAGGGCAGCGATCCTGTGGCTTGGAACATCCCTCCGGAACGCTCAGAGCCCTCCAACAGGAGAAGTCCATGCCAACAGTGGTGTGAGATTCCAGTCGGTTCACACAATCCCACACGGCGTCCCCTTAACTACAGTGCACCGTGCCATCAGTGATCAAGGCAGGGGTGTGGCGGCATTTTTGAGCTCCCGTAGATTTGAGTTTCCCCTCTCTGTGTAAAATCAGTGGTTTAACGGTTTTTGGTTACAGGAAACACAAGAGTTTCAAAAGGAATCTGCGCTGAATTGAGTGTCCAGAATGCTTATACTGCTTTGCCGACAAAACCAATCTGATTTCATCCAAACCAATACTAACCTAAGCCATCGACATAGCCAACATACAGTAAGTCAACAGAGCTGATTCAGTTCACCCTGTCCCTACTGGAGACTGCTGTTGTTACTGTACCTCTGTGAATTTTAAGTGGTAATTAAATGGAAGACTGAGAGAATGTTAAACAATAAACCGTCTTTAATCCTCAAATACCCCTATCTCTTGGGGTAGATCTACATGTGCTACTGTTTAATTACTTCTGGGGATTAATACTGATATGATTTACTAATCCTATCTCCATGTCAAGTCATATCACCCCCCCCCCCACACACACACACACACCCTCCCCACCCGTTGCTCTCTCTCTGTCTCTCTCTCTCTCTCTCTCCCTCTCTCTCCTTCTCTCTGTCTGTCTCAGACCTTGCAAATGGGGAATGTTCCAGAACAGCACACCATGCTTTGTATGGTTACCATGGAAACCCGTTTCCATGCCTTCAGAGGCTGATATCCGCAACCCTTGAAATATTGTGGTATTGTCCTCTCAGCGGATATTGTCAGCCAGCGTAAACAATCAGCTTGGGCAGCTGATGATGCATTCAACACCGGAGAAGAGGACAGGAGATTGGGAGGGGAAAGGATGGGGGAAGGTAGGAGCACTCACTGTACTCTCCTCTCTCTCTCTCTCTCTCTCTCTCTCTCTCTCTCTCCAGCTGCTACTCTGAGGGATTTGTCCAATAAGAGTATCAATTAGAAACAACTAGAATGTTCCAACAGAGGGATTAAAACCTGGGGCATTTTAAATGTGCCAATTTGCACTGCACCTTATTTTTTAAATGTTGAACATTAAACTGGCCTCTTGCCTTTCTGAGAAACAGAACGGGTCTTCATCATCATAATCAACATCATCATCATCATGATCATCACACAGCCTGTGAGAGAAGAGCAACAGGGGAAGTTTAGTGCACAACATCCACAGAGGACATGTTTATTTCACCTCGACAGACACATCCATCCGTTCTCCTACGGGCTACACTGAAATTGTTTAGCAAAATAGGACCTCTGATGACATTAGGCCAAACATCGTTTTCAACCCCAAACAGATGTCATATTTTCATTAAATCATGATACATCATAATGTTTTCTGGATTATCAACAATGATGGTAATGCAAAAATATACAGATATGAGGATTTACCCTAATTTTGGCCCACTATGTGCATATAGTACAAAGATATCGGGACTGACGTATTCATCGTTAAACTCCACAATTATAGTGAATGGAATAACAGGCAAACATTGGGAGACGTACATAGCAAAATAAATAGAACAATAAAATAGGCTATTCAGTATTTTCATATCAACAGATAATGTCATACTCCTGAGGACATACTGGTACAGATTGGTGGGGATTCAGTACCTCCAAATCCCAACTTCAACACTTAAGACAACAACATTAGTGCATTTGGTCATTTGGATAGTGGTTTAAAGCCGACATCACTGTAGAATAAGTGACGATCAACTACTAGGATGGATTTCTAATAACAGCATAGACTGTATCTTTAGGAGCAAGGTGGACAACTGACCTGTTGGTCAACATTACACTTTAACATCAATGAGTCACAACTTGGTTATAACGCTACTGACCATTTGGGATTGTTACGGATGACAGCTGCCCTCCCATCAAAGAATAACATTCAAAATGAATGTTTGTTTCTCCAGATGGTAGTTACATACATTGAGACACTGCACTGTTGAAATACTGAAAACTCATAATGTATACCAGTTTGTAATGTATGACAGAAAAAGTTTCACAAATCAATCCACAAATTAGCTCATGTTGCCCCTCTCAACTGTGCAATACAGCTTTACAAAAACCTCAAATGCATCGTTTGGGTTTTTACTTTCTGTATCATAGAAATTAAAATGAAAGACATACAAAACATGTTCAAAGTGCAATTTGTGGTCCATGTGGTTATAATCTGACACAGTCATTAGCTGACCTTACCTTTCCAATACTCTGTGAATTTCTGTCAGACAACTAAGGATAAGAACACAAAAAGCTAGTATTCCTGATAACATAAGACATCCTCAAAGTAAGATAACTACACACTACAAAGCACTGTCAGGGTAAACTGAACACGACCACAGAAGTCCATGATGCAAGGTGCGGCCATTTTTGTATCTTCAGTCCCTTAACCCTTAACCCTTAACCTTATCATGCCAAGCCAAGAGAGGCACAAACGGACACAAAGCTATTAGTCCACACAGGTACAAAACAAGTTCATGCCAACAAAAATACATATTCATTTGACTCAAGTACAAGACATACGATAGGCATTCAATGCAAAATAGCAAGTCATTTATGTTTTTTTTTAAATTACAAAAGTACAGTATTAGTACAAAAATACTGTGTTTTGCGATATTGGACCGGGAGAGGTTGTTGCAGCTCACTATAGAATGTGTGATAAGTCTTCATCAGGGTGATTTGGTGGTCAGGACTGCGGACAGGGCAAACAAACCCAAGCATATACACATATGGATTTTATAAACACGCATTAATAAACACTACATATATGGCCAAACTCCTCTGCGCATTCAAAGGGAAAAGTGACAGTTATTATGATGACCATCACTGTTCTTCCACCCTAAAAATGAAGATGTTTTTAAGAATACTTGTGTCGCGTTTTCATTCAAACAGACCACAGACGAAGAACCAAACATGAGCAGCGTAACATTGAGTATCACGGAATAACCAGAACCTACATTCATCATGAGAGAGGACATGCCTAAGGCCCATGCTGACAGAATGGGTGGCACTAGGGAAAATACATATACTGTAGGCTTCCCTCCTCATCAACAATAATAATATCTTCAATACTCTATATCTTAAATACTGTAAATTAATGCCATTCCTTTAGAAATACCAATGTTGAGCCAGTGTTGAATCACGGGTCGGTCAACAAACAGATTCAAGTGCAAAGGTACAGTACTGTTAGGAGCATCGGTTATTGTCATGGTAACAGTCGGAAACCATGGGTCCTGGATCAGTTGACCAGCAACTTGTACATTCTACAGAGAGAGGTCTGTGAGCTGAATGTGCCCCAGACTCAGGTTAGCGTCCCTGTCCGCTGTCTGATCTGGGGTTAGAGATACAGAAAAGGAGGGATAAGAGAATAAAGAGACAGAAACACACACAGGAAGGTAGAGAACGAGCCAGCAGTGGGCGAGGGACACGGATGACACAGCAAAATCCTCCTCAAAATCCTGGGTCCAATCCTAGTGTGTCTTGCTGAACACTGTCCAAATCCTAGTGTGTGTTACTGAACATCATCCAATTCTAGAGTATGCTGCTGAGGATCTCTGACACCTGCGCGTTCGTTTGGTCGTCTGAGTCCACGTCCTGGGAGGAACCCTCCCCTGAGCGTCCTGACCCCGCCTCTGCCACAAACACAGACACCCCTGCCCCTTTCTCAGCTCCACCCTCCCTCAACCCCTTCACCTCCACCTCCACCTCCTCCTCCTCCTCCTCCTCAGCCCAGCATCTGCTCTCGTGGTTGGGGGAGGGCTCCTTACACGGTTCCACAAAGATTCTCCGGACATGGGGCCTGGCCTCCCAATGTTTCCCCCTCCTGCTCTCCAGCACGCAGGACGCATTGCTGACAAAGTTCCCCTGTGGGGAGGGGAGGTCCATGGATAGAGGGGGCAGGTCAGGGTCTCTCTGCCTGGTGTAGACCCCCTCGGAGAGGGAGCCTGTGTGGCTCTCGCTCTGGCCCCGGAGCCAACGCTGTGGCCCGCTGAAGTAGCCCTGCTGGGCCCCGTGGCTCCTGGACAGAAGCTTCCTCTTGGCTGGGGGGTTGGCCAGGGCTTGGAGGGGCGTGGTGGGGGGCTTGTTTTGAGGGGCTCTGGAGAGGGAGAGACCCTCAAAGGTCTTGGTGGTGTCTGTGAGGCCGGGGGAGAGGGGGAAGGTGGGGGAGAGGGGCATGTCTTTGGAGAACCTGGGGGAGAGCGGGAGGGAAGGGGACAGGGGGAGGTCTTTGGAGAACGAGGGCGAGTGGGGGAGGAGGGAGGGGGAGAGGGGGAGTTCGGATGCGCAGACACTGTACCTGAAAACAAAATGAAAAAAAATCATTGGATTTACAAATACACAATGCTATTGTAACTA
>NC_139670.1:6352373-6354873 GCF_951799395.1 Argentina silus | reverse complement strand
CAAACACACAGTTAACTCCTGATAGCTTAAATGGTTCCGGCCAATGGCTGTGATGAATGCCTTCCCTGAAGAACGTATTTGAATTGCAACTAATTAAGAACACTACACATAGTGTGCACTGACTTAAAGTGTAGTGAACAGGTGTAAGTAAAATCCACATGCCCCTACCTGCACGTAGTCCAGTATATGCTGGTGCCTCTGTTTGGCGGTTGTGACCTCTATGTCGGAGATGGCCTCTCGCAGTGCCTGCTGGGTAATGAGGGCATCCAGGTCCAGGACAGAGGACAGGCGACAGTACAGACTGATGAACTTCTCCTTGTAGGCACAGAAGTGAACTGGAGGTGGAGACACAATGACATGTTCCTTACTTTAGTTGAGCTGAGGAATATGTGTCAGTGTTCAACAATAGTTCATAGCTCAAAAAAGCTCAGAAAGATATTGTACATTCATGGTTGAAATGGATTCTTGTTTAAAAATAATAATGATGTAAAAGGAAAAAAAAAGAAGAAAAAACTAGGATCTTCCTTTTATCAGTTAAAAGATGAAGCCAGTCAAATGATGTGGTGTTATTGGTCCTCTACAAAAAGTTGTAAAGCCAACAGCATACAGTCTACAGCATACAGCCTACAGCCTACAGCCTACAGCCAACAGCCTACAGCCTACAGTCTACAGCCTACAGCCAACAGCCTACAGCCAACAGCCTACAACAGCCTACAGCCAACAGCCAACAGCCTACAGCATACAGCCAACAGCCTACAGTCTACAGCCAACAGCCTACAGTCAACAGCCTACAGCCTACAGCCAACAGCCTACAGCCTACAGCCTACAGCCAACAGCCTACAGCCAACAGTCTACAGCCAACAGCCTATAGACTACAGCCTACAGCCAACAGCCTATAGACTACAGCCTACAGCCTACAGCCAACAGCCTACAGATCAACAGCCTACAGCCAACAGCCAACAGCCAACAGCCTACAACAGCCTACAGCGAACAGCCTACAGCCAACAGCCTACAGCCTTCGGACCCAGAGAGTGATTTAGAGTGTCTCCGGAGGGACCAGAGAGGAATCTGTGGATTCTCCTTCACTGAACTAACATAAGGGGAGGGAGTGGGGAGGCGGGGGGGTGGGGGGAGACAGAGGGATATGTCCTTTAGCCACTGAGCTAACAGAAGGGGGAGAGGGGGGGGAGACAGAGGGATGTGTACCTATCTCATTCTGTATGTTCTGAAAGAGAAAGAAGGAAGAGAGGAAAATGCTGATTCTACCAAAGAGAGAGATAGAGAGAGAGAGAGAGAGAGAGAGAGAGAGAGAGAGAGAGAGAGGAAGAGGGGCAGACAGGGAGAGAGCGGGGAGGAAAAGCAGGCAGATTCAAACATGGAGATGGAGAGATGGAGGACAGGGGGATTTGAAAAGGGAGACAGGGGGTGAGAGAAGGCAATGGAGGCCTACCCAGCTCAAACATTTGGAGGGGGAGGTTGAGGAAGCCAGAGTGGGGTGTGTAGGGGTTGCTCTGGCCGGGGGCCGTACACACGACGTCAGCCGCTGGTAACAGAAGCAGGAAGGAGACGCCGTGACCCAGCTCCAGTACCTCCTGGGTGTAGATTCGGAAATGCTTGGCCTGCGATGAGACACATTTACATTTTACATTTACATTTTACATTTACATTTTAGACATTCAGCAGACGCCTTTATCCAAAGCGACTTACAACAAAATACGTTTGTTCATCAGTGAATCATCTGTTCATCAGTCATCATAAGAAAAAGTAATCTATGCTAGGACCAGGGGCCATTGGCAGTCACAATGCTAGAAAAGGAAGAATTACTTTTTTTATTTTTTTTATTTTTTTTATTTACAGTCGAGAAACTGTACGGGGAGGTAATGGGGATGAAGAGGTCTTTAGGAGGCACAATCAAACTGTAGCCTGAAGAGATGGATCTTCAGTCTATGGCGGAAGATAGGTAGTGACTCTGCAGTCCTGACAGCAGTGGGAAGCTTGTTCCACCAGTGGGGCGCCAGGACAGTGAAAAGCCGTGACCGAATAGCGCGATTGCTGCATCCACACACATTGCTGCGCGCACACACGCACACGCACACGCACACACGCACACACACACACACACACACACACACACACACACACACACACACACACACACACACACACACAGATCCAGGTTATGTCTATGATTTTGCACAACATGACATCGAAACAATTCAAACTGGCTTTGTTTGAGGTTTTACTTTGCAAAGCATCACCTTGGGAGTTTACGGTTGTTCTGCTTCATCAGGAATAATGAGAGAACTGCAGGAGAGAGCTGTCTCGCTCAGAGAGAGAGAGACATGTCTATAAAAGTGGGAGCCAGGGGATGAGGAGAGTTGATTTATGATGTAAACAACTTCCAAACGAGAGCACTGTGTTCAGAGGAACAGTAGGGGCCTATAAACGTTAAGGCCAAGCTACGGTACAAAATACCAGAGAAGCACCTGACAAATCGGTG
>NC_139670.1:6334873-6339873 GCF_951799395.1 Argentina silus | reverse complement strand
GTGTGTGACTGATGAGTAAGAACTTATGAACACGCGCCGATGTCCTTGCCTACAAAGAAATCAGGCAAATTGTTTGTACCAAAAAAACAAAACAATTTATCATATAACTGCCACTGGTAAAAACTATTTTTCAAAAGGAAACCATGAATTACTTCAGAGTACATTTCTCTTGAGTAATTCAGTAGTAGTAGTAACAATTGGCTCTCCTCATCTCCCTTCCTTCAAATCCACTGACAGGAGTGAGCTGGATAAGTATAAGCACATGTACAGAGGACATCCATCTTATTGCATCCCGTGTTTTTAAATTAGTGCAGAAGAGGAGAGGGAACAAGGAAAGGAAGCCATTTTAAGGTACTCAGAGGAGTGTTCGCCATCGAGTGCAGGTTCACCTAACAAATCATTTCTGTGGAAAACACTCTTTGCAAAGGACGTTGCTTGGTGATCTTGTTGTGGATCTGTCCACGTTCAGACTGACGTGACGCTCTCCGTATCTTAGACGATGCGTTGCACCCTCATAACACAAGTCCCTGTCGTTGACTCACGTGAATGCTGGAAGCCGGTCCTCATGCGTTTGTATAGCTTGCTCCTCCACTCCCAGGCGCGGAGCTGCTTGTCCTTGTCGCAGGCCTCCAGGCTGAGGCCCTCTCTCTGGGCCTGGGCAGCCAACTCCCCCGCCCTCCTCTCTGCCTCCACCACCAGAGAGTTCAAGTGGGCCTCTCGTCCCTCCACACTCACGACTACAACACAGGAGGGGGGGGGGGGGGGTCAGACATGGCAGAGGATGTTAGTTACAACCAGAGACGGACCCCAGTCATCAGGTGGGAAGGCTTCCTCATCGTCACCATTCGAGCAATCAAGTGGAATCCCTATGCTAAACTCCATAGAGGGCATAATGGGAGAGATCAGAGAAGAACATGCTGTTCATGTTATTGTGGGAGATGCAACAGAGTGTAATGGGATCCCGTATTCGAAAAAGAGAGATCCCATTACCTTTCTACAGTGGTTATATGATTCTACAGTGGTTATATGTTCTATTCTATTCTATTTCTATGATACGGCTTAGCAATCAGAGAGGGAACATCGTGACACCTACATGAAAGGAACACCCTACTGCGGGACACGGAACATGGCGCATGTTCCGGAACACGCATAACCATGGGAAACGCAGGTTACTACGGGAGACAGATTACGGGAGTATGCGTTATCGTGAGTCACAGGCGGTTTTCATGGGATGAATCAGACGCACCACACTGAGTAGCAAGTGTTTCATGTTGTAAATATAGCATTTAGCACAGGTAGAACCTATACAGTGAATGCACTAATGAACACATGTAGTTAATTAATATATGCAGAGAGGAGAGGAGAGGAGATGAGAGGATTGGAGGAGAGGAGAGCAGAGAGCAAAGGAGAGAGGAGAGGAGGAGAGCAAAGGATAGGAGGGGAGAGGAGAGAGGAGAGTAAATGAGAGGAGGGGAGAGGAGTAGAGGGAGAGGAGAGTAAATGAGAGGAGGGGAGAGGAGTAGAGGGAGAGGAGAGGAGAGGAGAGGAGAGAGCAGAGTGGAGGAGAGCTCTCTCCTGTGTGAGTTGCCAGAGAGTGTGGAACACACAGGACTGTGTCTGGCCTCCCAGATTTGTCATGGTAAAACCCTGCTCCTGCTGCCAGCCCTCCCAGCCCTCCCAGCCCGCCCGGGCCGTCCCAGGCCAGGGAACACTGCTGCATGTTCTCTCTCTCTCTCTACTCTCTCTCTCTCTCTCTCTCTCTCTCTCTCTCCACTCCCCCCCCCTCTCTAGGAGCCTTAGTCATGGACCATGACAGCAACATAAACAAATAAACATATCTGCAGAAGAAGCCCCTCTTTCACGGCCCACCCCACCAGCCCCAACCCCCCGGATAGGGAGGGAGAGACGGACGGAGGGAGAGATGGAGAGAGAGAGAGAGAGAGAGAGAGAGGGGGGGGGGGGGGAAGAGAGGGCATGAGTGAGTGTTGCACTGTACCAGGTAACCAGGGGGTCTGAGGGAGGAGAAGCGAGTGGAAAAGAGAGGCCATATTAGCCGCCTTGAGGTGCAATTTCCTGGTCTCTTCAAGACTGACAGGCAGCCGCTAACTGTGGTTAATTGAAGGGGCTATAAATTAACACGCGGGCCTGTCGATCGAGGACCCAACTCACACAGGTCTTCCATTGTCCGCTGGGGAGGGCCTACATGTAGTCCCCCCAGGGGGCCCCAGGAGCGCTTGTAAATTAGCCCCCCAACCCCTCACCTTGGCTGGGAGCCGCCGGGCCTGTCAGGACCCTGCCTGACTGATTTATTTGGCACTCCAGGAATGACATGAGCATAAAGCATAAAGCCCCTGGAGGAAAAACAGGGCAATGTTTACTCTCTGTTTGTTTACAAGGATCGGATTGTACCGCGGTGAAGAGAGCGGTGTTTTGAAATCTCGCTGCAGCCCCGGAGCACAATAAATCACTTAGCTATAATTGCCCCGCGTTACATGCATCATTGGAAAAGTTAAACCATTAAACGACAAACCTTGTTAGGGCTTTTCTGTGGGGACGACGGGGCCTCGGGCCCCCGCTGCACGGCCCCCCTCTTCCCCACCGACTGGGAGGGGGCTACTCTCAAGTACCCACTGTTTCATGTCAGACAGGGCCGCTTTAAACATGGAGGGATACAGACGGACTCAGACACTGAGGGGCTTGTGGGGAGGTTTTCCCCCTCCGTTCCAGGGATGTCAGACAAGGTAAGAACCACCTGTCTGAGGCCAGGGGAGGACGGTTGGAGGGAGGGAGGGAGGGAGGGAGGGAGGGTGAGCAAGCTCATTCAAGTGACACCGAGGCTGGGCTGTGGTAGACACAAACTACCCCCCCCCCCCGTCCCCGTCCCCGTCTAGAGTGGATCCATGGCACCACAACACCACTCAGGAGGAGGTGGGGGAGGAGGGGGGTGGGGGGTGGGGGTCAATAAGGTCTCTAATTTTGCAGTGCAGACTATACTGCATGTAGACTATATATTGTTCATCACAACCATAGCCTAACATTGTTTTTGTTGTTAAATTAAAACAATTGTGTAGAGTATGTACAATTTGCTTGTTAGATCTAATGGTAACTTTTGTCTGTTCGAACTTTTGTCTGGCTATCCAGTTACTACTAAGTCTGCTCACAATCTGCCCTACGGAGTGTATACTATATTGTCACAGTGTGCCCTACGGAGTGTATACTATATTGTCACAGTGTGCCCTACGGAGTGTATACTATATTGTCACAGTCTCCCCTACGGAGTGTTTACTATATTGTCATAGTGTGCCCTATGGAGTGTATATTATATTCTCATAGTGCGCCCTACGGAGTGTATACTATATTCTCACAGTCTCCCCTACGGAGTGTATACTATATTCTCACAGTCTCCCCTACGGAGTGTATACTATATTGTCACAGTCTGCCCTATGGAGTGTTTACTATATTGTCGTAATGCACCCTGCGTAGTACATACAGTAGTGTGTACTCACAGTGTGGGCTCTCCTTGCCTCCGGCCTTCAGCAGCAGCTTGGCTATGGGTGTGTTGTTGGTCATGATGGCGATGTCAAGCGGCGTTAACCCTTCGCTGTTGGGCGTGTTCAGGTCCAGCTCGTCAGGAGTGTACTGGTACAGCAGGATCTGGACCGCATCCAAGTCCTGCTGCTCCACCGCCTCAAACAGACAGTCATTCCCCTGGATGTTCTAGAACACAATAGAACACCAAATTATCCATCAAGACTGGTGTTTTACACATACATACACGCACACACACACACACACACACACACACACACACACACACACACACACACTGGCAAGGGGAAGAAGAGGAGAAGACAACATGATAAGGACTAGATCATCTGCGGAGGCTGGTCCCAATCCAAAGGTTTGAAACGAAAAATATCTGGAAAAACGAATTCAAAACCGACCAGTGACAACAACAAGTCACAGATACAGTCAATGCCGATTTAACTGCGCAGGCAACTCTGCAAGGTGGAAAGAAAACATGCACGTCGTTCAGTCTGTGATTAATATACTTCCTTGTTTAATGGGCGCAGGCTTAACAATGTTCCACTGCTAAAAGCAGAGAGTAAGTGGAGAGATTCAAGCTCATCTCTGGTCACAGACCGGTGGAGAGGAGAGTTGACATGGCGACAGACAATACCGAGCTTGTTTCTAGGGGACTGGGACAGTGTTGTAAGCAATGAAAGGTGAGTAATGTGCAGTTAGAGATTAACAAGCCTCCATTCTGTGTTCGATTGGCTGAATCAATATCATATCACTCATGGCCGTCCAGACGAAATTGTTATGCTGCACGGTGTTGATTGATACACGTTTTTTGTCCAATGCAATGTGTGTCAGATCAATTTGTGATGAAGCTTTGCTCTGGCTTTGTGTCCAGCTCTTTCCACACATGGCTAGGTGGCTAATGAAAAGTGTTTTTGTGTGTGTGTGAGTGTGTGTGTGTGTGTGTGTGTGTGCGTGTGGTAATGAGAAGTCAGCTAGACCAGCCTGTGCCAAAGCGTTGGCATTTAGAAACCAGCCACAACAACCAGCAGACATGAGAAAGAGTGATAGAGAGAGAGAGAGAGAGAGAGAGAGAGAGAGAGAGAGAGAGAGAGAGAGAGAGAGAGAGAGAGAGAGAGAGAGAGAGAGAGAGAGTGAGCAACTGAGGGAGAGGTGGAGAGAAAGAGGGAGAAAGGTTCTGAAGCAGTAATATTGAGAAAAATAACAACAACCGGTGAATTGAATAGAACTCAGGCTGAAAAGAGATACACGCACACACACGCACACACACGCACGCGCACGCACGCACACACGCACACACACACACACACACACACACACACACACACACCTTACACCCTGAGTGTGATTTACTTTATGTTTCTCCAACAAAGAAAGTTTCACCTTTAACAGAGAAGATATGATTGTAACTTGTGTAACTTTTCATAAGTCTGTATTGCAATACTAAAGTCTGCATT
>NC_139670.1:6327550-6334673 GCF_951799395.1 Argentina silus | reverse complement strand
GGAAGGAAGGAGGAGGGAGGAAATTGTTATTGGTTTATATTGTCTGTCTGTCTGTCTGTCTGTCTGTCTGTCTGTCTATTCTCTCTCTATATATGTCTATTTTCTCTCTATTATATCTATCTATCTATCTATCTATCTATCTATCTATCTATCTATCTATCTATCTATCTATCTATCTATCTATCTATCTCATACTATGGGGAGAGTGAAGGACAGATTGAATTACTGGAACATTCCAGCCAGTGGTATATGATTGCTGCAGTTTGCCATGGAGGAGATAAAAATGACCCATGTTCCACAGAGGCTCTCTAATTCATGACCCCCATCAGCCGCGCAAATTTAATACGTCATTCAAGCCGACGATGGGAACGACAGCTGTGTCACAGAGGTGGGAGACAAAGAGTGAATGCAGCGAAACCTCGGGAGCGCTTACAAAGCAATAACAATGAAAAGGCCATTCCCCACTGTAGAATCATCATCACGTCTGGAAGGTTAACGGTGGAAAATAGACGGAACAAATACAGCTACTACCACACGGTGTCTTTTTTCCGCCAAGACAAGCACACCTCGAGTCTTCCATTACGTTCTGCTTGTGTTTACATGGTGGTCAAATCCATCCATCGGCCTACTGTAGATAGCACAATTACCATTAGCCTGTTCAGCTATGGAGGAATGTGTGTACTTTATAAGAACAACCTTTCAACCCCAAACTGGGAAATGTGTGTACTTTATTAGGACAACGTCAGCAGCTGGGCTAAGTTGTTTTGAACGTGTGCCCACTATTCCCCTGAATAATGGGACAGTCCAGAAATGTTCACTCATCAGTCACTCGTCAGAGCAACCGCAGTACGTACACAGAAGGCTGGCAACGCAACCATGGTTCTCAGAACTGTTGAGCGACATGCACCAGAATGATTCTCTAACATATGTATCTACAGAGCACGATTTGGGTATTGATTCTTGCTGTCAAGAATATCTAGGAGCAAACGGAGACCGAAAGAACACATTTATCTCGTTAAATGTGGCTTATTGATCGTTCGATCGATCGATCGATCGACTGATGGATTGAGTGAATGCTTCCAGTGTGAAGGCCTTTACAGCAGCACATGAAACTGAATGCCATGATGGAATATAAATGTGCTCTAATGAGAGTTAAATTGAATCACATGATCAATTAGCAGCACCACCACAGGGAAGGGACAGTGTGAGTGTGTGAGTGTGTGTGTGTGTGTGTGTGTGTGTGTGTGTGTGTGTGTGTGTGTGTGTGTGTGTGTGTGTGTGTGTGTGTGTGTGTGCGCGTGTGTGTGTGCACGTGCACGCATACGTGTGTGCATGCATGTGTGCATACAAGTGTGTGTGTGTGTGTGTGTGTGTGTGTGTGTGTGTGTGTGGTTGCAAATGAAAGGATCCACAATGTGCTCATACAATAATCTCAACCCCCCCCCCCCCCCCCCATTGATCTTCTGAACCAGGGAATCAGGGATGTACTGTACAAGCTCTTGAGTGCACTCAAGATCTGACACTCAACAAGCAGGTAGACAACCCTCCGACAGGTTGAAGGGAGGAAAGAGGGGCGGTGAGGGAGAGAGAGAGAGAGCAAGAGAGAAGGTCGTGGGGAAGATGGGAAATAAGAGAGGAAGGAGAGAGAGAGGACAGAGGGAGAGAGAGAGAGAGAGAAAATGAGCAACGGAACGGGAGCGAGAGAGAAAAAAAACGAAGAAAAGAGAGAGAGAGAGAAAGAGAGCAGTGAGTGGAAAGAAAGAAAGAAAGAAAGAAAGAAAGAAAGAAAGAAAGAAAGAAAGAAAGAAAGAAAGAGAGACAGAAGGGGAAGTGGGCAGACAGATAAACAACGAGAGCGAAAGGAGGAGAAGAGAGAAAGTGAGGGAGAAATGAGAGCTACAAATTAGCCATGCTCTCTCTTCTGCTCCTGAGGAAAAGGAGCTTAATCAAGCATAATGTGTTCAGTCATATCCAGCCATCATCCAGTCACTCACACAAACAATAGTGACGTGGCCTGTCAGACAGAAAGAACATTGGTTCAAAGGCCTACAGTACAATGACTAACTAGTGAGTTACCAACCGACAAGAGCAACTGCAGTTAAACAGGCAGCTAATATCCCAATGAGACTTTACCTGACCCACTTATCCAACCAACACAGAGACGAGGGGGCCGTCAGACCCAGAACTAGCGTAGCCTCTGTCAGACGCTGCTCTCAGTGGCAGAGGAGGGACAGAGGGAGAGAGACTGGCTTGAAGGAGAGACGGCATGACAGGACGAAATAGATACACTTGAACGCTGTCTGTGCTTTTCTTGTGTACAAAGAAGGGAAAGAGATATGGCAGACAGACAGACAGACAGACAGACAGACAGACAGACAGACAAGTGGACAGACAGACAGACAGACAGGCAGGCAGGCAGGCAGACAGACAGACAGACAGACAAGTGGACAGACAGACAGACAGACAGACAAGTGGATAGACAGACAGACAGACAGCCAGGCAGACAGGCAGGCAGGCAGGCAGGCAGGCAGACAGACAGACAGACAGAGACACAGTATGACAGACAAACAGACAGACAGACAGACAGACAGTCAGACAGTATGACAGACAAGAAGACCAAGAAAGGAGAGAAAGAGTGAGAGACGGGAGGAGGGGGGGGGGGAGACGACGACGACGACAGAGTGACATCCATGCAACAGGAAAACGTTTTTCACACCTCAGTTCTATCATATTCAGATGTATTAGCGCCTGTCATAACCAAGATTATACAACAACAACAACACAGAAACCTGTGTTTATGCCTATCGCTCCCACCCAAGTTTAACAGATCAATTGCCAGTCAGCGCAGCAGACGCACACACACACACACCCAACACCCACACACACACATACTGAAAGAAGTAACTGCTGCTGGAGACGCTGTGTGGGGGACGAGAGGTGGATGAGAGGAGAGCTGTTCTATAGTCTGTCTCTCAGTGTGTGTGTCAAGTTATAGTACAGTTTACAGAAACACTAACAGCCATTAAAACTCACATGAATGATTATGCTGTATGATTACGTTATTTCTTGTGTACTGTGTGTGTGCTTGTGTGAGTGAGAGAGCATGGGATCGAGCGTTGTGTGTGTGTTTGTGAGACAGAGAGTATGTGCGGTTGTGAGAGAGTGTGTGTGCGTGTGTGTGTTGGCATATGTGTGTCTGTATGTGTGTGTGTGTGTGTTGTGTCTGTGTTTGCAAGTGTCTGTCTCTGTGTGTGTGTGTGTGTGTGTGTGTGTGTGCGTGCGTGCATGTGTGTTTGTGTGCGTGCATCCATCCGTCCGTCTGTGCGTGTGTGTGTGTCTGTGTGTGTGTGTGTGTGTGTGTGTGTGTGCGTCCGTGCGTGCATGCGTGTGTGTGTGTGTGTGATCATTTCCCCCCATTCCTGCTTACCTGTCTAGGCTGTGGGACGTTTGTGGGGAGCCTGCGTAGAGCAGAGGTCTGAAGTCCTTAATCAGAGCATCGCCTGGTCTCTGGTTCAGCCTCTGAGCCAAGCGCGAGATCTTACTCTCAGACCTGAGAGATGGAGAGGAGGGGGGGGCGAGAGGGGAGAAGAGAGGTGGGGGTCAGTCCTGGAGAGGCTAGAGAGGCTGTTAAGACCGGGTAGAATCTCTGACCTTCGCCAGGGGTGGGAGAGGGAGGTAAGTACTAGATGGAGTAGGTCATGTCCAGGTGGTCTCCATCTCTATCTCTCTGGAGGAGTGTCACGAACCTGCCACACACCCAAACAGAGGAGGAGAGGAGAAGAGGAGGAGACGAGGTAGGGAGAAGGAGGTCCTGAGGGGAGAGGAAGGTCAGTCAAAGTGGAGATGAGAGTGCTCTCACACTCTTTCTCTCTGTCTTTGAGGTTCGATGGGGTCTCTCAGGTAAGTGTCTCTCAGGTAAATTGGATGCACTCGCCTTGCTGTCTTGGTGCGCCCCAGTCCTTCTCTGGAACTATGTATCCATGGCTCTTCTAAACAAATCTTTGGAACAAAGCTCCCTCCGGGGGAGGCTGATGCTCAGGGTAGTGTAACCCAGCTCTGAGGCTTCAGTCCTGGGTAGATCTCTGGCTGGAGTCGCCCCTCTCTGGAGTTTTTTTTCCCGGTGTTTGTCTGATGAAAGAACCAAGCTCCAGTGCCTATCTACAGGGTCAGTATCAGAGCAGTGTCAGAGTAGCCCCCTCTGTGATGCCCTATCCTGGGTCAGTATCAGGCTAGTGGAGCCCCTCTCTGGATCCTACTCTGGAGGTTGTGTCGTACTCTGGCAAGGAGCACCTGTTCGTTGGAGCACGCATCGAGCATCGGCTGCTGCACACACAAACGAGCGCATACACACACACACACACACACACACACACACACACACACACACACACACACACACACACACAGTAGCACAGCGAAGAAAGAGAGACAGCCAGGGAGAGAGACATACAGAGAGTGACAGAGAGAGAGAGAGAGAGAGAAAGAGAGAGAGAGAGAGAGAGAGAGAGAGAGGAGCAGAGCTAACTAGAGCAGTGATAGGAGCAGAAAAAAGAGAGAGAGAGAGAGAGAGAGAGAGAAAGAGAGAGAGACAAAGAGAGAAAGAGAGAAAGAGAGAGAGAGAGAGAGAGAGAGAGAGCGAGATAGAGAGACAAAGAGAGAGAGAGTGACAGGCTGATGTGGGAGAGGGGGGTTGGGGAGGTTGAGCGCTCAGCACACAGTGAGAGTTGATGCTTAGCGATGAGCAAAGATGCACACATCCCAGTAGCGACAAGAACGAGCGCTTGTACACACCCACACACACACACGCACACGCACGCACACACACACACACACACACACATGCGTGCACGCGAGCCAGCGGCAGTTCCACAAATTATACTGAGCCGCAATGGGGGGAAGGCTTAGGAGAGCAATGAGACTGGGAGAGAGGAGGAGGGGTACAGAGGGAGAGAGGGAGAAGACAAGATGGAAGAGAGGGGGTTGGGGGAGAGGGGATTGACCTATTATTAACTGGGGGGGAAAGAGTGAAGGGAGAAGAGGGGAGGATTGAAAGGAGAAGGACACCTGTTATGAAAAGGGCAAAGGGGGGAGGGATAGGTAGAGGGGGAAACCTGTTGTGAGAGGGGAGGCAGTAGGAGGAGAGGAGACGAGAGGAGAGGAGAGGAGAGGAGAGGAGAGGAGAGGAGAGGAGGGGAGAGGAAAGGAGAGGAGAGGAGAGGGGAGGGGAGGAAAGGAGAGGAGAGGAGAGGAGAGGAGAGGAGAGGAGAGGGGGAAACCTGTTGTTCTCTTACTCATCTCCTTTCTTCCTCTAATCTATGGAAACAGCTGCTTAATCTGCAGCAAGACTGCCGGCAGTGTGTGTGTGTGTGTGTGTGTGTGTGTGTGTGTGTGTGTGTGTGTGTGTGTGTGTGTGTGTGTGTGTGTGTGTGTGTGTGTGTGTGTGTGTGTGTGTGTGTGTGTGTGGGAGTGATTCACGAGCAGCTCCGCCAACAACATGTCAGTTTAATAATGGGACTGTAAATAACAGGGGATCATGCAGCTATAGGGTTGTATCTCTCTCACACACACACACACACACACACACACACACACACACACACACACACACACACACAGAAATACCTATGAAATGGGTTTTTTTTGTCACCATCGAAATGTAATCGATTTTTTTCATTTTCATTAATGAAATGTGGCATTTCTACCTTTGGGCCACGAACTGTCCTGCCTTGATGGTGAAAGACACTCACCTCAGCAGATTCCCCTGTATCTGACCAGCTGTCTGTCTCTGTACTCAGGGTCCTGCTCTGGTGCACAACGCCCTCCACTAACATTTATGGTTCTGAACTACCCATGGAAAATTACCAACCCCATTGACATACACACACACACACACACACACACACACACACGCACACACACACACACACACACACACGCACACACACACACACACACACACACACACACACACACACACACACACACACACACACACACACACACGCACACACACACACTCACATTCAATGACAATGGCAGTAACAACATCTGACATTATCATTGCACATTAAGTATAACATATACTGACACATATACTGGCTTTGCATTGATCAGCCCCTCCCCTGCCCTCTAAGCCCTTGTAGCTGACTGCCATCATGATGGTTGGTAATTAGCCATTGTGTCGTCAAAGTGGGGTCCTTTGACAGACTTGGGCGTCCTGCAAAGTGTCTTTTGCCTGCGTGGGCGACCAGGGTCTGTAATTTCCCCCCAGGGAATCGATGTGACTGGCGGGGGGATATGAAGCTAAAGCCTCGCCTCGGCTACATCACTTTAACAGCCTTGCAGTGTTGCCTAATGGGTCACTGGATCTACTGTGTCATACTTTTAACTCAGAAGATGTTTTCAGAGACAGTAACATTCATAATAGTGGAGCTGGCCATCATCACATGCACAACCATACGCAGATCTTGTTTTCATTTCAGAACAACACTCAGAATGTGAGGGTCTAGTGCCTCTTGGTTTCGCCACAAGACAATCTGTGCCACAGAATTCATTGGTTCAAACAAACGCCTCAGGATTCCACTGTTTCCATGGTTCCCATTGAGAGGGAACAGGTTTGGATGCAGAGGGAGAGGGAGAGGGGAATGGGAGGTAGAGGTAGCGTGGGGCTTGCTTAAGGGTTTGGTGAGAATGGGAAGGAACACTGTGTGTGTTCATGTTAATGTGTCTGTCTGTGTGTGTGCGTGTGTGTACATGTGTGTATAAGTGTGTGAGTCACTTGAATGTTCTATTCTTTCCGGTGAGAAAGAGACAGAGAGAGAGAGAGAGAGAGTGGGGGGAGAGAGAGAGAGAGAGAGACAGCGGGGGGAGGGAGAGAGAGGGGGGGGGGAGAGAGAGAGACAGAGACAGAGAGAGAGGGGGGGAGAGAGAGAGAGAAGGGAGAGAGAGAGAGAGAGAGAGTGTCAGACAGAGGGGGGGGGGGGGAAGGTGGGAGGTGGGAGGTGGGAGAAGGTAGGAGGTGGGAGACTGTGGGAGTTATTGAATATCTTTGTGGGGTGCCAGCGCATTTCCAAGGGGACAGACTGTTCTCTTTCATAAGAATTCAGCTTGAATTCAGCTTGAA
>NC_139670.1:6257550-6317550 GCF_951799395.1 Argentina silus | reverse complement strand
GATAGCCATATTATTCTGGAGCGCAATATGTTTCCCTCACCAAAGTTCTAGCCTTCGCTAAACTAGATGACAAGGGTTAGCCCAACGAGAGGAAGTAGGAAAGAGAGGGCACTGTCGGCGTTTTCCATAGAGCATCGAGTAACGCCTACAACAACTAGCTGAAGTTGCTATCGGCCAGCCACCCCGTTGTTCCATTCCTTGACCTTTCTGTACGTGCTGCTATACGGTCTACCAGAGTCTATGCAGTCATCACAATCACCTCTCCAGAGAACCAGCCACATCCACCGGCACACACCAGAGGCTGACAGTCAATTAGTCATCTAGGACCGTCCAGGGTACTCTAACATTGTGGCAGGAACGCTTTAAAAGAAACAATCTTTGTCAAGTCAATATGCACTGGCGGGAGGGAGTGGGAGGGATGGTGGGTGGGGTGTGTGTGTGTGTGTGTGTGTGTGTGTGTGTGTGTGTGTGAGGGGGGGGGGGTCATTGTCATACTGTTGTCATGACAACTTTAGAACACTTTAGGTGAAAAGCTGTCTTTACAGATGTGTACTGCCGGTCAACCTCACCCTTTTTTAGCCCCGTGAAGGAATGCACAGTAAGCAAGCTATTCTGCTTGTAATCATATGCATGATCCTATGTTTATGTTTATGTATCGTGGGCGGTTCACATAATGTGGTTGTCTTAACATTATATTTAAGGTGACAGCAAAGGCACATTCCTACAGTAGGTGGCCAATTTTCTATTCTATTCTATCCTATCCTCTGATTCTTGGGTATAGTTATGGTACTGCAGTGTACTCCCTCACTGAAGATAGATGCTCTGCCTCCTGCCAGCACTAAAATGAGATAATCGCTCATCCCATCGGCAGTGAGAGGAGGGGAACAGGGTGAGCTAGACAAAGCACAACACAAACACACACACACACACACACACACACACACACACACACACACACACACACACACACACACACACACACACACACACACACGGGGGACAGTAGAAACCATCAAAACATACTCAATAACCTGCTACATATGCAGGTGTCTGTTGAAAAGGTTTAATCTAACCTGGATAAATGAATTGAATGAATGGACAAACTTGTAGACATACAAGGTTAAATAGAGTATCCCTGCACAGACTTCAAGACTGAAAGAATGAAATGAATGGCACAGCTGACCAGGGACTGACTAGAACAACTGACTAGAAACCAGGGATAAACTAGAATAGCACAGCTGACCAGGGATAAACTAGAATAGCACAGCTGACCAGGGACTGACTAGAACAACTGACTAGAAACCAGGGATAAACTAGAATAGCACAGCTGACCAGGGATAAACTAGAAATCATAACCGGGCAAGACAGAGAAGAAGCTGCTCCATCTGCTCTGTCCTCCAGATTATTCAGGCTGAAAATGTTCTTCTCATTATAATCCAGACATTGTATACTCTGGCAGTACTGAGGGCACAACAGTTCAACAACTCTCCCTCTCTCTCTCTCTCTCTCTCTCTCTCTCCCCCGTCCTTCTCATTCTCTCTGTGTGTCCGCAGCCTTGGAGCCTGCAGGTTAGTAGTGTGTATTCTTCTCCCGGGATAAGGCTCTTGCGATTCCCCATAATGTTGCTTTACAGAGCCGGACCAACACACCGCACTGCTCACATGTGCACTGTGAGACCCTGTGTTCAGTCTGGCACATGTTTTGGGCCCCTTGCTGCTTTGATGGAACTTTCTATACGAGTGCAGTAGTTCTCTCACCTTAAGAGAAGTGAATGGGTCTTTTCAGCCCACTCTGATTGCCACTCCATTCTCATCTCAGCCATGAAACAACGTTTTTTTGTTGTTGTTGTTGTTGTTGTTGTTTTTTGTGAATGTGCAGATGTCAGATAGACACTACGTGCGTAGATGATCCGGAGAGTGTGACAGTATTAGTGTCACTGGACAGCTTGCATTACGGGACATTTTGTTCCAGCGTCCATCTGTCTGCCTGTCTCTAAGGCACAGGGGGACAGCAAACGGAGCATACTTAAAACAGGTATAAAGATGGCCGTCTGTCCCACAGGTGAAGGTGTATTCATAACCAACAGAGCAACACTGAAATGGGTCAATGTGCGTGTGATGTCCGTCTGTCCGTTTGTCTCACAAGTAATGATATTTAGCCAACGGTGCATACTTGAACAAGTCCTGTGTTTTGGTGGCGGAAGGGACGTTCAAGACCACAAGTGCACCAAAGCCATAATCAACCACATCTAACAATAGAATGCCAATAACGAATTGGAGATAAAAAATCCTTATCCTGTGGGAGGAAGGGACGGTCAAGACCACAAGTGTACCTCAGCTGTTCCATCATCGACCACGTCAAACAATGGATGCCAATAACGAACCGGAGATAAATCCAAATCCAAGACAAAAGCCTGCTTGTGATACACACCGCACTGACTCTCTCCACAGTGAACTTTTTGCTGGTGTCGTTCCATGGCCTGCTGATATTTGATGAATGTCACTCTATGGGGCTACTCTACTGCAGGGCTACCATTGTATCTGCCTGTCTCTCTAATGGTGGAGGACCCTGCTGTCAGCTCGTCCAGACGCTGGGAGAGGAGAGGAGACAGCTGAGGAATGGATGGCTTCAGGTTCACTTCCTAAAGGTCTACAATTGCTGTCAACAGAGACAGCAGCACAGCCACTAACGGGCTAGCACCTAACCTTTAGTGTTCATTAACATAGGACAGATAGGGAAGAGAGGGAGGGAGAGATAGGTAAATATATCGAGAGACGGAGAGAGAGAGGGAGAGAGAGAGGGGAGGGAGAGAGAGGGGAGGGAGAGAGAGGGGGGGGAGAGAAAGGGAGAGAAAGAGAGAGAGAGTGTGACAGGGTGTGAGGTGAGTGTGTGTGTGTGTGTGTGTGTGTGTGTGTGTGTGTGTGTGTGTGTGTGTGTGTGTGTGTGTGTGTGTGTGTGTGTGCCTTATAGGATTTACAGTAACAGAGTTACATTATGGTTAATTGAGTTAATCCTTCTAAGTGGAAAATGTTCTCGCACCCAGAAACAGAGGTGTTGGCATGGTGTGAAATACAGGCTGCCTCCATACAACACTATGAAACACAATCTGTCTAAACAAACGTAATCCGTTTTAACAAACGGCATATTAAAATATGACCATTAGATGACACAGCCTTGATGTGTGATTGAATCCACATAATCCAATCATATCACATATCAACACGCAGAGAAATTGGTATGTTTGTTTGAATGTTTGTTTGAATATCAACCCTTGACGTAATACCATGCTTTTCAGCTGGGAAATAAGGGTTACAAAGTGATTACATTCATTGCCCTGAGATACTGTAGCTATGGCAGCGATGTCCCTCTTTTCACTTTCAAACATGTGAAAACAGGGGCGATGCCCCCCAACAACATGATGACTGACTGACTGACAGGTACACGGGGCTGGGAAAAGGGGAAAAGGTGAAAGTAGTAGAAGTTATGATGAAGTTACACTAAGACACAGATCTATGGGGCAAAATGTGAAGTAGACAACAATTAGACAATAACTCAATTTCTAGGACATACTGTATACTGTTTGTGTGTAGGATTGGGGGATTGGGCTGAACCTAGAGAGTGTGTGTGTGGCTGTGGTGTAGTAGTCATATGGTACATTACTACATTACTGTATGAGGGAGTTCCCTGGGGATGGCCTCGGGCCCTCAGGGAGTGTCCCGACCCACAGAGAGACCACTGTTACTGGCCTTATGTAAGTGTACACTCCTAGGGTGCACCACACACACACACACACACACGCGTGCGCCAGACGCACACACGCACAGACACACACAGATACACACAGACACACACACAGACACACACAGACACACACACACACACACACACACATACCTGGACACTGCCTCACACCCTTGCTGCTTAAGAATGAGGTACACCTCTATTTCTCTCTGTTTTCACATTCATTCTGCAGCTAGAACCTTCCATGCCAATAAATATGTTTACACTAGGCTAATTAATAAAATCATATAAAAATGGTATTGGACATATAGGTTAATATGTACATAGGTATCATAACGCGTACACACGCACGCACACACACACACACACACACACACACACACACACACACACACACACACACACACACACACACACAGCTTTAAAACGCCACCTTTCACATGAGAGAGACGAGCGGTCGCAAACCAGCTCTATGCCTATCTGAACTAAAATAACCCCTCTCACACACACACACACACACACACACACACACACACACACACACACACACACACACGCACACACGCACACACACAGAGCGGCCCAACCACCGTTCAAGCCGCTCCAGACAGTCAAGCAACAGCCCTCCCTCCAGTGCTTCTCACTTCACCTTGCTAATTTGAACAAGGCTTTATTTTGATATTTGTCAGCGGCTGAACTGTAGCGGGGTTGTTAGACCTCTCCCAGGGCTAATTAAGGGAGCAATGCTAGCATTCATGGCCCAGCGAGGAGCCTCGAGACGGGGGAGGCCTTGCTGTCCCTCCTGGCAGCCTGCTCCTGGCACCTCCAGGCACTGTGGCCAGGATATTAAGTGACTGGTGAAATTCATGGCCCTGCACTGTGCTGCCCAGGGCTGGACGTCTGTGGGGTGACAACGTAGCTTTCTCAAACGCCTCTGAGCAAGACAGGAGTCAGCAACACATTAGCAAATCATGCTATTGCATTATATATAACTAGGGGGACGGGAGTGGGAGTGTGTGTGTGTGCGTGTCTGTGTGAGTGCGTCTGTGTGTCTGTGTGTGTATGTGTGCGAGCGTGCGTGTGGACACATATCTTATGTACACACACACGCACTCGAGGAGAGACGGAGGGAGGGGGAGAACAGTAATCATCCATTCTGCCCTGTGTTGTTTTTAAGGATTAGGCTTAATAAGATGGCAGTTTGAATTTATCGAGCTAATACTTCATGGCGGGGTAATTCATGGAGTATTTGGTGCAAGAGAACAGTTTAATGGATGTTTTGAACAGCCAGCCTGACTTATGCTGTGATATGATTAGCCCCGTGGGAATGAGTATGTTAATACACACTCTGTGCTCCTGCGGAGCGCGCCTTCAAACAGAGAGGCAGAGTGCCTCAAAGACAAATGAATGAACAAACATGTCCGAACAACTCTCTCTTGTGTGAGATGTGTGTGTGTGTACGTTTCACTAATCACAACAATTTGCAATAACTAGGGCCCAGAGTTTTTTCCTGGTCGGGTCACATGGTCAGGAAAACCTCTGGGCCCGTTCCATAACTGTTGTTTATTCATGCACAATATAAGTAGAGCACATTTCCACGTGTGACCTCATCTTAATTGATAATTAGGAATTATGTCTGTAATGACTTGTCCAAGCAACTCCAGGGGAAATGTTTGCGTGCGTTGATTGATGTTCTCCGTACGAACGTTTATGCTATAATGTTCTCAACAGGTTTCCATACAAACACACCTGCTTGTTTGCATCAACAGGACAACTGGGGTTAATGATTTCCATTACATAAACAAACACGTCAGCACAGGCACTCAATAATTCCCTCTTGACACCTGAACAATAGTTTTCAATGGTGTGCACGCACACACACACACACACACACACACACACACACGCACACACACACACACACACGCTCACACACACGCACACGCACACGCACACACACACACGCCTGAATGTGTTTGTGCACAATCAGCTCCTGATAATACGATACGATGTGTTCAGCAACATTAACTCTCTTCACATGATCAAAGCAACACTCTCCTCAACCGCTCAGCTCATTTCAGACTTCGGTCTCTCCAGAGACAACTAGCAATTTGTTCAGTTCCGTCTTGGGACAGCTGTCAGTGCTGGCAGAGAGCAAGACAGGCTGGTTAGGAGAGACTCTGCAATGAGCCCCGTCGCCTCGGGAGAAGAAGAAGAACAGGACGTCTGTCAGGAGAAGACAAGCTTGCCCCCTTTTGGACTTTAGGGGAAACAACCCCCTCTCCTGTGAAAATATCAACACCTTGACATGAGGGAAAAGACGACCATTCCACACATGGTAGCCTGTCCAAATAAGTGTGTGTTGATTGTGTGTGAAGAATATTTGTTTACGTGTGTGTGTGTGTGTGTGTGTGTGTGTGTGTGTGTTCATGTGCGTGCATGTGTGTGTGCATGTGTGTGTGTGTGTGTGTGCATGTGTGTGTGTATGTGTGTGTGTGTGTGTGTGTGTGTGTGTGTGTGTGTGTGTGTGTGTGTGTGTGTGTGTGATCTGCTGCTAAACTGTGGGGGCTGTGTGGCTGAGTGTGTGTCATGCTGTGGTGTTTGACTAAGAGACAGACTGACGGTGGGTCTGGATTCCTGATGGCTGTGGCAGACACAGAGGAATTCTACCGTCAGCGCCAAAGAGGAGGGGAGAGGAGACGAGAGGAAAGGAGAGGAGGGGAAAGGAGGGGAGGAAAGGAGAGGACAGGAGAGCAGAGGAGAGGAGTGGAGAGGAGAGGAAAAAGAAGATAGAGAAGATAGGAGAGATGAGAGGAGAGGACAGTGAGGAGAAGAGTAGCAATGGGCATAGGGGAGATGTGGGTGGACAGTTAACAGAACGCCATGCCCAGGGAAATATCCTCCTGCAGTGTTCATCAGGGACAATT
The DNA here is from genome assembly GCF_951799395.1 of Argentina silus. Lineage (NCBI taxonomy): Eukaryota > Metazoa > Chordata > Actinopteri > Argentiniformes > Argentinidae > Argentina > Argentina silus. The sequence continues at coordinate 6,310,882 of NC_139670.1, read as the reverse complement.
ACCCTCCATTCAAATGACTATTCTATCAAACAGAGAGAAAATCTACACAATGCAACACACTTACAATCAAATGGCCTTAAGGCCTTTCCACAAGCAGGCCTGCCACCTGTTGCGTTCACTCTCGGAGCCAAACTTTCCACAAAAACAAACGCAGCGCTCCTCCTTTCTTTATGACACCAAAGGCAAATATAGCTACTCCCGTGGATTTTCCATCGGGAGCCTAAGTGACAGGCTTTCGGGGAAAAACACTGGAATACTTGTGTCACTATGCTGTCCTCCTACCAGAGAGCCATTAGCTTCATATTTACCTGGACTAACTCATCCACAAAGACATCCCTGCTACAGCTAACGGAAAAGTCACTGGCTCCATCTCAAATGACAGGCTATTCCCCCAAAGTATTGCACTAGTTAAGTCCAAAGCCATACTGCATGTGTTTGTGAGGCTCTGGGCGATATCTGTGCACTACAGTGGAGGCTGGCGGAGGTAGAAATCGGAGGACGGGCTCATTCTAATGCATGGAATGGAATGAGAAATGGTATCCTCCACCAGTCTCCCCTGGTGTACTACATAACAATGAACCCTGGCAGATTTAGTCCTTACTTTCAAGCACTTTCGGAAACAGCTAAGGTCAATTGTTCACCCTAAATTGTAAAGGTTAAGATGAGAGGAGGGATGGGATGGGTGGGTGGGTTTACCAAGAAAAAGGAAGTAGATTGTATGGAAATGTGTTTTGACAACATCCTCTGTGATTCACCAGCCATGTTGTGTTGTGATTCATAGGGAGTCTTAGGGGCAAGAGCCTTTTATAAGCCCCCCCTGGTGTACAACATAAGGAATAGGGTCCCACAACAACAGGGATGGGGATAGGGGAGATGTGTGAGATGTGTGAGACAACTTTGTTCCCTGGGCCAGAAGTGGACCGGCTCTGGATGCCATATCTGAACCTTATCTTGACCAGCATGTGTATGTGGCCCAATTCCTAACCACAGTCAGACCAAAGATGGCCCAGTAGCTACAGGAACGTATGAGGGCCACATTCCTCATACCAGAATTGGCCCATAGCAAATTGCCAACTCTCAGCAAGGCCTGGCCCCCCACATTTGGACCAGGTCTGGCCCATATAATACTTGCCATTTCCGGCACTCAGTCATATGTGCCACCTCAAGACCAGACCCGGCCCACAAGCTAAGGTCGGTTGTTCATCCTAAATTGTAAAGGTTAAGATGAGAGGAGGGAGGGGTGGGTGGACCAAGAACGAAGGAAGGAAGTGGTTTGTGTGGAAATATGTTTCAACAGCATTCTCAGTGATTCACTAGTCACTCATGATTAGTTACCCATGATTCATAGGGAGTTTTGGGGCCAAGTTTCACAGTTATAATTCAGACAGGGTTATCAGAGGAGGCTTACTGGAAAAGTGAGCAAGGGGGGAAAATCAATCATGGAAAGGGCCACATCCAACTGAGACTAGTTATCAAACTTATGTTGGCAAAGGATGAAACAATCTATCAAGTCCTAAAAGGGATTTGTGGAAAGGAGACTTGAAAATGTTGATGTAAAAGGAATTCTATCAGGAAATGCGAGGTGAGGTGAATGCCAAACCATGACAGCTGGCTGAAGACCAAGAAACCCCAAATGTGGTAATTCAATTGAAGCAGCAATCTCTACACCCATGCATCACATGTCACGATTTCCCAACATCTCTCCTACACCGACACTCCACAAAACACGATCACTCACGACATCCCATCGGCTAGGGTTTAAACACACACACACGCACGCACGCACTCACGCACGCACACGCACACACACACACACACACACACGCACACACGCACACACACACACACACACACACACACACACACACACAGTGTGTCACCTAGTCATCGCCTCACACATCCTACTCTACTTTGTCTAAAAAGGTACCAAATTCCTGCCTCCCACTTATTCAGATTCAGACTGTGAACGGCCAAAGGATCAGAGAGGCCCACCCACCCACACCCGACTCATCGCCGGATTTCACAGTCCAACACGTGTACTATACATAGAGCTGTGGTATGACTGGGTATTGTAGTACCATCTGCAGCTCATTTCTTCTAATTAGACCCTCATCAAAACAAGATTATCATCCACATTGACCTTTAACCACCGTATGCTTGTACGACTATTCCACCACTACAGTTAGATACAATAATGAAGTCTTACAGCGTTTTTTGGTTGACTTACGGTGTTACCTGGAGGTGGAACGCTGCTTTAGGTTAATCTACGCTTTGCCTAACGACACTGCAGACAAACTCTGTCGATCGCCAGAAATTACTTTTGAGTGTCGCCTGAACTTCTGCATGTCTCTCACGCAGTCACAGATCATCTAGATCTAGATCGTCATTGACCATTGATCGCCTATGACAACGGCGAGCGACACTATTAGAAAGCATAAAACAGTTTTTTTTCTCCTGGTGAATTCCTGGTGAAGGCCAGACACGAGCAACACAATACCACTTCTCCAGCCCTTCTTACGGTACATTATGTCCTCTACTCTGAGAGCTACAGCGCTCACATTTGAAAGCACCAGCCAGCAAACAAACAGAAACAAACATGACATAAAGAAAAGAAATGAAAAGAAAAGCACAGGTAGCTAGTACACAGTGTGTCGTGTGGACAGACTTTTCAGTTTCTTTTCGCCGAATTTCACAGCAGTACTCACTCTCATTTTGAGTCAGTTTATTCTGATAGGAGTCCTCTTTTCCATCACCCTTATAGACTGAATAGCAGTCAGGTTATGCAGCCTTCCCTGTGCCAAGCATTGACTCATAGGCCTGTGGGATGGCAATTCAGCCTGAACTCAATACAAGGTTACATTTCTATAAGGGCAGGATTTGTTACGTAAAAACACTTCACTGTATCAATGCAAAACTGTACCGAAGTCAGGAATTCATTTGAATGCATTAAAAAGGAGTGGACACACTGCAAACATTCTCTCTTCGTTAAGTGTGCTCACACATACACACATACACACACACACACACACACACACACACACACACACACACACACACACACAATACCGCACAGCACAGCACATAAACTCACTCTTGTACACTCTCTCTTTCTCTCTCTCACCTCACACACACACACACACACACACACACACACATACACACACAAATACCATCACACATCATGTTGAGTGAGTGTATTCTGTGTACGACTTACATGGATGTTCCTCAGCTTCTTCTTGCCTCTCTCTAGTCTGCTGAGGAGCCTGTGCTGCTGCTCTCTGGCTGCTGGCTGCAGCAAGCGGTCGTCAACGGATACCGTCTTCCTCAAGGCCTCACGGTCGCCCCGCACGCCACCGGCTGTCTCACCCACTGTCTCACCCGGGGGGGCGTTCCTCACCTCCCCCCCCTGCCCTGGGCCTGACACGGGAGACGGGTCGGCTCTGTCAAAGTCCCGCTGCACTGAACCTGGACAAGAGAAACCAGACACTGTCAACCTACACCACACAGATAGAATAGACAGAAAGCAACACACACACACACACACACACACACACACACACACACACACACACACACACACACACACACACACACAACAGGTGCACAAACATACATAATGGACAGACCCAAATAGACAATTACTAGAAAGCAGGGGGAATATCATCACATCGGGGCTTTGGAGAACAGGGCAATAACTGCAGCTACACACACACACAGTGCAGTAGAAAGTAGACAGAGGAGAGATTATGGGCAATGTCACTCAATGTCTCTCCAGGGTCAGAGGGGGAAAGAGCAGTAATACACAGACCCACTGCCGGGTTAGAGGGTGGGAGAGAGGGGCATGTGAACAGGTGTGTAGGAGTGAATCGCTCTCCAGGGAAGGCGTTACTAGACATCCTCATACAGATTTAACGTCTCATTTCTCTGCAAACCTTCCGCGCCCACAGAGACTGGATTGGTCTCTGCTCACCTTCAAGACATTTAAAGAGTCACACACATCTCTCTCTCTCTCTCTCTCTCTCTCTCTCTCTCTCTCTCTCTCTCAAGGTCGATTAAGATATCTCTTTGTGTGTGTGTGTGTGTGTGTGTGTGTCTGTCAGCTGTTGAGGTGTGTGTGTGTGTGTGTGTGTGTGTGTGTGTGTGTGTGTGTGTGTGTGTGTGTGTGTATGTGGGCGTGAGTGTGTGGGCGGTTGCGGTGTCTGTGCCTTGTGGCTGTTGCATACAATGTGTGTGTGTGTGTGTGTGTGTCATCGTCAGGGGGATCAGGTTGGTCCCATAGGTGAACTGAGCACCTGAGAACTGCTCTACACTGACAGGATGACAGAAGGCTTAACCACTGTCCCATTAAAACTGCATGAAGGGCCTCGCAGCTAAGGCAGCACCTCATCTCACTGGGACCGATAGAAGCTCACAAGAGACACCACAGGCCTCTCTGCTGACACACACACAGGTAACACGGAAGGATCACAGAAGGAACACATCTAGTCGTGGTCACAAACAAGACAGAGACATTCCTATGTTACCTGCAATGTTCTTCGCTGTTCAGTGTCAAAGGATTACAAGAGTCACATTGTGATCATAGCATAGGGAGTGTGCACTGTCACCAATATAGGGAATCATTATTGCACGTTGCAGGTGACTCTGTGGAGCATGTTTCAAAGGCTCAAGATAAGCCTATGGTATGACAATGATCTTGTAATTGAAGGGCCTCCACTCTGACTCATATCATGTCATATCATGGACAACAGGTGTTGTAGTTAAGAGATGCTCGCGATGCTTCAAGTTCTGTTCCATGCATTCCAATGAGCCTGTCTTCTGATTCCTACCTCCACCAGCCTGCCCCCCCTGCAGCACCTGCAGTACCAAATGAATGCACGGCCAGATGCGGTAGCACTGATGGGCGGATGTGTACTAACGGGGTGGTTGGCTGACTGTCACCTACTGCTGTCTTGCTGTCATGTGACAGGATGAACACACACACACACACACACACACACACACACACACACACACACACACACACACACACTCATCTTCTCCACTAACTATCTCTGTGTAGTTCCAGCTATCACCATATGTACAGTGCCTTCGGAAAGTATTCAGACCCCTTCACTTTTTCCACATGTTTTTACACAATTACACACACTGTGTTGATCAGGTTGTCATTACAAACTGAGCAAATGGAGAGGGAAAAAAAAGGGGGAAAAAAAAGAAGCTGAAAAAGCACAGTCGACACCCTAATGACACCCTAGTCTACACAGTGTGTAATTGATTCCTATGCAAATCAGAGGCCCTTTAAAAACAAAGACATTTATTCCAAAATTGCATGAACTATTATCCTTGCATTAAGATGGACTCAATTCAACTTATTGAGTGATTTGTTGATGACATTTTTGCATTTTAGCTCATTTTAAGAGTGGCATAGCAAAGGGTCTGAATACTTATGTACATGAGGTATTTCTGTATTTAAATTTTAATAAATTTACTTGATAGTAAATTATTTGAATTTAATCCATTTTAAATTGAGTCTATAAAAAAAAGTGAAGCGGTCTGAATATTTTCAACTGTATATCATCTATGTTTATTATTATTATTATTATTATGAATAGTATTATTAAACTGTTTTTCTCCTGGAACCCAAATTTATGCAATGCTTATGATAGTTGCATGATATTTGCTATTTGCATATTGTTTTCATATACCTTGGAAAGACAATCATGGCATCTGTTCCTGGCAGCGGTAAACTGGGGATGAAACCAGGAAACTGACATGAAAATTAAATAAAACAGGAAGTTAAAACAATAAAACAAAACCTGCCACACGGTAACGAGCTAAGAAGATAGTTTCCATGACAACTGTTGCTGTGCCGGAGACATCACAGTAGGGGGTCTAGCATTGGAGAGAGAGAGGGATGTGACAGAGGGAGAGCGCACGAGAGAGAGAGAGAGAGAGAGAGAGAGAGAGAGCACACGAGAGAGAGAGAAAGAGAGAGAGAGAGAGAGAAAGAGAGAGAGAGAGAGAGCGAGAGAGAGAGGGAAAATATGCTAATAAGCATATGGAGGAGAATGAAGAAATGCTTTGTGATGGAGCGAGAGGGAGAAGGGGCAGTGGGAGAGGAGAGACAGAACAGACCAGATGCTGACAAAGAAAGACAGAGACAGCGAGAGAGAAAGAGATACTTTTGACTTTTGATGCTCTTTATTGAGACATCCTCTCCTCTCCTCCTTTCCTCTCCTCCTCCATTCCTCTCTCATCAGCTTAACGGCACTCTGGCTGCGCTTGCAGCATCAGCAGGGGAACGCAACAGTGTAATGAGCTGTTTATACTGCAGCTCTCTTAGCTGGAAGCACTCAGAGACACAGTCATTATCTAACTCTCTCCCTCAACTCTAACTCAGAGGCTTACTGTAACTGCAGCGACTCCAAACACTGCCTACCCCATCAGGCAGACATTTCATAGCAACTTAATACAGGAATAACACTGACAGCCCTGTCAAATTCGACATAAGAGATAAATATTGAGTGACAACCAGGTAGGCACTTAGAGAGCTCTCACAGGGAGATGTAACTGGAGGGAGACAGTATCGCCACAGAGATAAACTCCCACTGGGAAATCGTCACGTTGAAACATTGTGAACATTGTGCTCTAAAGACATTAAATGGTCTCTTGCTGTTACTAACAACAATGTCTATTCACTATTTACGCTGTCCAATACACACACACACACACACATGCGCACGCACACACATGCGCACGCACACGCAAACACATACACACATGCGTATGCATGCACACACACACACACACACACACACACACACACACACACACACACACACACTCTTTCTCACAAAGGATAGTCATAAATAATAGTTATTGGAATGGAAGGCAGCATAAAGCCCTATTTCTCGGTAAAGGGTGAGAGGTCAACACATACCACAGCGATGATAGCTGTCATTGAACATTCAATGTCAAACATACAATATTCAATTAGAATGTGATTTAGACAGCCCTTAACATGTCCTTATCCTTAGCCCTGTGCTTGACATGTCCTTCACACGGTCAAGCACCAGTATATTTACTTCACTGAAAGGTAGGACCTACAAATCAAGATCATATTGAATGTCTCCGCATCCCCAAGGGATTCTAATGACACGTCTGTATTGCAACATTGTGGATGGAAAAAGGATGGAGAAAACAATGGTTGCATTTAAAAAGCTAACGGGATGCTTTAAGGACATCTGACAAGGCAAGAAGGGATAAGGTGTGAGGACAGGGAGTTCTGTTGGCATGACATAGAGTACAGTATGTGAGTACAGAAGGTCAATGAGTGAATCAGTGTTTTGACTGTGAAGGTATTTCAGTAGCAAGGTGTGTTCCGCTTGTGTAACATCTCTCAGTCGGTTCACACAGCTTGCATTAGAGGGCCCTCTAGTGGAGAAACGTAAGAATCTGCAGTTGGAACTATTAAGTGTGAAGAGCTCAAATGATAAGAACAGCAATCAGCCTGTCTTGTCTTGAAGAGGTACGTGTACTGTGAGGCTTTGCCACCTGATCAGCTGATCAACTTCTCTTCAAAACTAAATTGAGTTAAATTAGATAGATTAGTACTGGGAATGAGAGGAGAAGAGAGGGGAGGGGAAGGGAGGAGAGGAGAGGAGAGGAGAGGAGAGGACAGGAGAGGAGAGGAGAGGAGAGGAGAGGAAAATTAATCTACTTTACAGGAAGAGCTCATTATCATTCTCCACAGGGGTGGAGCTCCCTCACACGGTCACTAAGACAGGAAACAAACATCTTACAGCATAAACAAGATGTGTGTGTGTGTGTGTGTGTGTGTGTGCGTGCGTGCGTGCGTGCGTGAGTGGTACATACAGTATCGCGTGTGTCAAGATATATTAAAGACTTATCTAACGGAAGAGCACGTCTGCAACTATTTAGTGGGTATATCACTGGAGGAGTCGTACTGTAAGACAAGCCCAGTGAGGCCCTTGAGAGTCACCACACCCAGAGAGAGGGAGAGAGAGGGAGAGAGAGGGAGAGAGAGAGAAATAGAGAGAGGGGGGGTGGAGAGAGAGAGAGTAAGAGAGAGAGATAGAGAGAGGGGGGTGGGAGAGAGAGAAAGAGAAAGAGTGTGTGAGAGAGAGACAGAGGGGGGGGGTGGAGAGAGAGAGTGAGAGAAAGAGTGTGAGAGAGAGAGAGATACAGAGAGAGGGAGAGAGATATAAAGAGAGAGAGAGAGAGAGAGAGAGAGAGAGAGAGAGAGAGAAAGACAGAGATAGAGATAAAGAGAGGGGGGGTGGAGAGAGAGAGAGAGAGAGAGAAAAAAAAAAGACAGAGAGATAGAGAGAGTGATAAAGGAATGAGCAGCAGTATACCAGTTGAGTTCCAGTGCAGTCCTCCAGGGCTGGCCGCCAGGCGTCGACGCTTCCTCACGCTAACCCCGCCCTGGGAGGCGGAGTCTCCCGATGAGGTCAGAGGGGTCATTGCCGGTGTAGCGGGGGTCATGTGACATGGCGTGGAACACAGAATGGGGGCCAGAGGTGTGGCCAGGAAGGGGGTCTCCCTCCCCAGAGCAGGGGTCAGGAACATGGCTTCCCTCTCTGGAGGCCTAGGCACAGGCACAGAATGGGGGTGCATCTCAATACATGATGAAATTGACTGGCACTAGCAAAGAACATGGCAACATGCTTACAGAAGAAAAACTAAACAGAACAGCGAAATTGCTGTTTTCTGATTAGAAGCGATATCTCTCTAAAGATGTCTCAAATAAAGATGTAAAGCATACCCTGAGGAAAAGGTAAATGTCACAGCAATTAGAGAACACTGTTAGACTTTCATTTTCAAGACATATTGTTGCTACTCTACTATGTAATACTGTCATATCACAACAGACGAAAACATTCCATTAAACCATTGTTTACAGTTAAATAAATCATCTCTCAGAAAGCACGCTTTAGGAATTTTAATGAGCTGTTGACTGCAATTAAACAGAGAGAAGCGGCATTTAGATGTCACCAGCCAAGCATGAATAAATCTAATCAGAGCCTTTTCACCTTGTTGTATGATTGTGATTTTTACAGTGAACAACCCGTGCATTGTTAGCATTGTGTCACCTTATGGGCTGTTATGTATTTTCTCCAGAGCTTTTGAATGACACTAATAAGCCTAATTACCATTTAGGAATTTTGACTCTCTCTCTTTCACACACACACACACACACACACACACACACACACACACACACACACACACACACAGGTAAAGCACCTTGTGCCAGCTTGGGTTAAAATATTCATGATACAGTAAGTCTCATGAATGGAAAGCCACATTGACCACAGTGTGACACAGGCAGAGTGGTTTAGAAGGTGTAAAAGCAAACTAACTAAGACTGTGTACTGTCAACGCCCTTCGTTGCTAATGACTAACCACTCGTCAGTGTTGTCAACAAACACCCTTTTTGCGTATTTGAATGACACATCACAATGTAAACATTGCATAAGCTCCCAAATTACCCTCCCTCCAGGTCCCTTCTGTACGCCTCGTCCAAACCAGCAGGTACTGGAGTGTGTACAGCACATGACACCTGAGAGCTGTTAGCACAGTGCTAATCTCAAACCCACTGGATTATCAACTCCGGCGATCAGGTCGCTTTTCCTCAACCCAGGAGTACAATAATGACCATTTAGCATTTTATCCTCTCCTCTGGCCCTCCGGTCATTACCACTGGTTATACAACTGTTTATGAGCTGCTTATGAACTACTTTTACCCTATAGAGTACCTGACTTCTGTGACGGTATAACTGCGGCTCCTCCATGATCCTCGGGGGTGAGCTCCCCTCTTTCTCCGCCGCAGGAAGAACTCTACCAGTCTCTCCCAACTCAACATCGCCACTGTCCACCACTCTGCATCGCTGCTGTTTCCCCAAACATGTCCTCCTCTCCAGACACGGCCACTACTCCATCCACCTCTATCCCATGTTCACCCTCTGAGTTCTGGGTTTCATCATCCACAATGGCGACACATCATCCATGGCCGCCCCAAACAGAGCGAGAGTTTAAACTGCAATGTAGGTGGCTCTATTTAGGGGGATGGGGGGGGGGGGGGGGGAGTCCTCAGCTCATTCAAAGCTATGCAGGCAACATAATCACGCATTATGCCACTGAGATACTCACTCTGAGCCAGTGGCCCTCTCAAGTGTTCAATGCCTGATAGAAGTATTAACTTACCTCACAGAGCCACAGTCTGTGTGTGTGTGTGTGTGTGTGTGTGTGTGTGTGTGTGTGTGTGTGTGTGTGTGTGTGTGTGTGTGTTATCTGTGTGTGTGTGTGTGTGTGTGTGTGTGTGTCTGTGTGTGTGTGTGTGTGTGTGTGTGTGTGTGTGTGTGTGTGTGTGTGTGTGTGTGTAACACAAAAGCTTGATTAAGATAATCAAGCGTCAAGTGCCCTCAGTATCTGAGGGAGGCTTGTTGAGACGGCTTTGTAACGCCTGAAAGGCAAGTGTCAAATGCCTTTGACGTCTCAGTATCTGAGGGAGGCTTATTGAGACGGCTTTGTAACGGCTGAAAGGCTATACCATGAATACATTGGCTTTGTGACTATCTAGGATCTAAAACTTGCTATAATGAGGACACTAGAGGAAAATAGGAACTCAACAGTTAAAATTACAGACCTGAAAACTAAACTGAAACATATGTGGATGTTGTACAGTGCCATAAGTAAGTACTTTGATACACTACTACAACAATGACATCTGGTGGCGATCACAACCATTACAACCTACTGTAATTAATTTATTTTTACATTTACATTTATGGCATTTAGCAGGCGCCTTTATCCAAAGTGACTTCCAACAAATACATTTGTTTAAGTAAGTGAATCATCTATCCATCAGTCATCATAAGATAAAGTAATCTATGCTCAGACCAGGGGCCATTGGCAGTCACAATGCGAGAAGAAGGAAAAAGGTTTTTTTTTTTTTTTTCTTAGATACCCTACTGTATGACAAGGCACTGACCAGTGCTGTGTGCATGTATGTTTCTGTTCCCAGGCCTATAGTCACCTGTGTGGTGTGTCTGTCTCTCCTGTCTCACTGCAGGTGAAGAGGCGGCAGGTGGAGGCGGAGGCTGAGCGGGTGGACTCGCTCAGGGCCCTGGGGAGCAGTGTGGAGGGCATACACAGCCAGGTCTCCAGGTCGGAGAACTTGGAGTAGCTCAACATCTCCAGAACACTGCAGGAGGACACACAGGAGGTGCATTGTGTCTTATGAAAAGCATATTCATTAGCTTGACACCAAGTGGGGAAATGAGACACAGTTGGAAATAATGAAATGGGAGATCATTCAAGATACCAACTGGGTCTGAGCGATAACTATCAATGTGATTAAACCTCAAACAGACCTATGATGAATACAACTGTGTTGTTGTTGTTGTTTATGTTGTTGCGTGGGAGTGTATGAACGCTACACTGTTTGTGAGTTATCCCCAATGTAACAAGATACAGGTTTTCCAGGCATGACAACAACGTGATTTGGAGATATTTGGCTGCGTGAGATTATCCCCCAATAGAATGTAAAGCATTACAGAAATGTGGTGCATTACCTGTCCTCTCCCATCCCAGGAATGTCATCCTTCTCCTCTGTTGTGTGAAACACACAAGAGGTCCTGGACTCCCGGGACAGCAACATACAAGGCTTCTCAGAGTCCAGAGACATCTTCAGCCATAGCTGAGGGGGAGAGGGGGTGGGGGTGAGGGGGAGAGGGGGTGGGGGTGAGGGGGATTGATAAGAACTACACCTCAGATCCTATCTGTGTCAGATACACCTGTTGAGGACCTAGAGGGCTACTTCAATTCAATTGTAAATTAGCCATTTGTAGGTATATAAACATTATTATGGAGACTATCATAGTGACACTGGCAAAAAAAACATGACATGTTTATGTAAAGAGCGGTCAAAAACCAACCGAATCCATGAAAGAGTTTGATTCCAATTTATATCAAAACTATGGAATTTCTCCTGACAGTGGCAACTGTTTTGAATATGTTGCATGTCCTTCCCTCTACCATTTAAAAGGTTATCATTGAGTGATATGCGCACACGTAAACACACATACACACACACACACACACACACACACACACACACACACACACACACACACACACACACAACCACACGCACACACACACAGATATTGCATAATAATGGTGCAAATCACTAACTACTTTCTTCCTCCACGTGTCCAATGTTTTGGCTTGTGAGTCACAATATGGGCAACACCCTGTCGGCAAACAACATTGTTTATCGAACAGCAATGAATTCTATTATTTATCAAATATGTAGATGAAAACATTGCAATTTGGTGCAAGTGTAGCACATATGATCTATTAATCAAATATTCAGTTTCTCCAGCAGAGATGATCTGCCTGCCTGCCATCATCATTCCTTTGAATTCGACCATTTTTAATTACTGTACTTTCTTCCACAGAACAGGGGATACATACTGTGCCATATGTATACAACTATTCCTGTACGCTATATACGCTTCACTCTTTTGCTGTAAAGTTAGCGAGTTCGCCCGCTGATTCATTTGTAACAATGTTGCAGCAGAAAGTTTTATTTACTAACTCTTGAACTCACCGATCGAGGGAAATTTCAGCAAAAGCTGCAGTGACAGTGAAACACTCTGAAGTCGTCTAAAGTTTCTCACAAGTTACCCTTTTTTGTTTGTTTCCTCTTGAAAACAGTTTTTCGGAACAAAAACATCTGCTCTGAAAGCATTCCTTCTCGTTACGTGTCTTTGTCCTTTCCTGCTGCCTTGCAATGCATTACATCCATGCATTACAGTGAGCGGCACAGTAGGCCGGATGCAGTTCATATTTGATTAAAAACTACACTTTTGGAAAACTTACCACACAAACGCCCAGTTCCACATCAGGGAGCGGTAGACTCTCACAACTCTCAGTCATCGGTTAATTAGCTTCCGAAGTGAAGATGCGCAACATCCGACACCAATCGATAATGGAGAAATTGTTCACCATCAGTTTACCACCAGTCAGCGTCCTTCGGCGGCAAAAAGCCTATATTTGGCTTGGCCACCCCTTGTCTCGTACAGTAGGCTCTGTCATAAAAGATTGAGTTTCTATGTGGACTGGAGCCCTTCATCATGAGTTCAAAGGAACCGTCTGAGGGAAAAGATAACTATGGACAGGAAATATTTATGTCGTTAGGCTATCCGCCCAAAATTGCGGGACTGCAATTACATCGGAGCAATTTGGATAAACATCCATCCTCGAGTCCATCTTCGTGTTCATGTAACCAACGTGACCACATACTAATATTTCCTCTTACGTGCACTGAGCTGCTTTTTATATTCGGACACCTTACTTCTGACATTAAATTAGTTTTGTAGCCCAGAAAGTGATGGTGATGAGGATGAGGATGATGACGATATAGATTGCAAGTGTCCGCTGGTAAACTTCCAGTTTTACCCACCACCTTCATCATCTTTACAACCATCATCATCATCATTATCATCGTCAATAACAACAACTGTAACTTTACCATCTTGAAAAAAGAAAACAACTGCAAATGGGTGAATGGTGCTTTTTCCATCTGTTTTCTTGTTGTGGTTGTCATGCATACTTGTTGAGGGCTTACAGGATAAGTACAGATTGATATGATAATGAAAAGACATTGCAGCAGGGGAGGCAGGTGGAGGTATCACACATGTTTGATACCATTCCTCATTCTATTCTATACATTACAATGAGCCCGTCCTCCGATGTCCACCTCCACCAGCCTCTCCTGCATTTCAGATGTGGTTTGGTTGCTGTTGCTGCCTGATATGATCCCTGCTGTGTGTGCAAGTTATGCCAGTGGCTGTGTTAGGATTATAAAGACATTAATCATCCAATGAGATTAATTTCAGACCCTCCGAACCAGAGCGGGAGGTTGAAGCCTCTAGGCTCACTGTAGGAGAAGGAGACACATTAGGGGAATATGATATTCCAGGAGTGGCACGGATGTTTTATATAATATCATACACAGTAAAGTCTTCACAGTGAAGGCTTCTGATAGATTTTGGTGTCATCTGTGTTATGTTTTATTTTTTTGATATCTGGTTTTTGTAAATTCCACACGTCCACATGACCCCTGGGTATCTCCCACTGTTGCTGTTAATGTGTTAAAATATATGGTCAACTACCCTTTGAACCCATATTATTTGTCTCACAACTCCTCCTCATCATCATTGTCATGATCACAATATTCACTGCAAGCTGAGCACACCCAAGGCGTTTTATTGTAGGCCTGGATGTGTGTCTCATCCAATGATTTTGCGTTCCCTGAATATAATGTCTCCACAAAGACCACCAGAGAGCGCCATAGCCATGCCAGCGTGACAATATGGTATTCCAACCTCAATGATTTCAACATCTAGAATTACAGACCATAATCTCAGGTATTTGCACTGTGTGCAGGATATACACACTGTAAACAAACAAGATGACAATGCACTTTATGCAGTGAATCATTGTATTGTAATGCATGCATGGTATCACAGATTGATGGCATGGTTGTTTTTCAATGTTATATATATATATATATATATCAGCGTCCTTATGTTATATATATATATATATATATATATATATACACTCACTGAACACTTTATTAGGAACACCTGCACACCTTCTCATGGTGGAGGTGGTGTATTGGTCTGGGGAATGTTTTCTTGGAACACTTTGGGCCCGTTAATACCAATCAATCATCGCTTGAATGCCACAGCCTATTTGAGTGTTGTTGCTGACCATGTGCATCCCTCCATGGCCACAATTAACCCATCTTCTAATGGCTACTTCCAGCATGATAATGCAGCATGTCACAAAGCAAAAGTCGTCTCAAACTGGTTTCATGAACATGACAATGAGTTCAGTGTTCTTCAGTGGCCTTCCCAGTCACCGGATCTGAATCCAATAGAACACCTTTGGGATGTGGTAGAACGGGAGATTCATAGCTTGAAAGTGCACCTGAAAAATCCGCAGGAATTGCATGATGCAATCATGTCATCATGGACCAGAATCTCAAAAGAATGTTTCCAACATCATTGAGGCTGTTTTGAGAGCAAAGCGAGGCCCTGTATTAGTATAGTGTTCC
Source organism: Argentina silus (assembly GCF_951799395.1). Lineage (NCBI taxonomy): Eukaryota > Metazoa > Chordata > Actinopteri > Argentiniformes > Argentinidae > Argentina > Argentina silus. Next base: position 6,295,728 of record NC_139670.1, on the reverse strand, counting down.
TAATAAAGTGTTCGGTGAGTGTATGTGTGTGTGTGTGTGTGTGTGTGTGTGTCTGTGTGTGTGTGTGTGTGTGTGTGTGTGTGTGCTCGTGCGCATGTGTATGTGTATGTGTGTGCACGCGTGCATGCGTGAGTGTCTGTCTGCGCTTGTGTGTCTGCGCATGAGTGTGTTTTGGATGGATCACTCTGTAGGCTATAAAAGAAACAGAAAACCAGACTTTTCCATCACGTGAATCTACAAGAGTAATTTTAGCATTTAGAGATAAAAGACAACCTGTGTCTATGGAGACACTGTATAAGCCTGCCTGATCTGACTGTGTCCAGGAAACATCTGGTAGATGCTCCAGTTCTTAAACAGGTCAGTCCATATTTAATAAGTCAGCGAAACATCCCAATGAGAGGGACGAGAGAGAGAGAGAGAGAGAGGGGGAGAGAGAGAGAGAGAGAGAGACGGAGAGAGAGAGGGAGAGGATACAGTAGGAGAGAGAGGATGTGTGACTGTGGTGTGACTAGTATAGGTTTACAGAAAATAGGGGTAAAGACAGAGAGGGGACAGAAAGACAGAAGACATGCAGTAGAGAGACAGGGTTACAGGGAGATCATGAAACACTAAGAAAATTCATTCATTCATTCATTCATTCATTCATTCATCTTTATCACACAGGATAGTACACTCAGTAACAGTTATCACTGTTTTCCAGGGAGTCCTGGGATATATAAAAACATAAAGAAACATTGAGCAATGGAGAAAGATACCACAAGTAAAACAGAAAAACAAACAGGGAGATACTGTATGAGACACACAAGTTACAGGAGAAGGAGAAGAGAGGGAGAAAAGAGAGGGGTTCAGGTTTCACGGGCGACCCTCAGAGCGCTGTGGAGAAGACAGGGGAGGAAAAGTCCCTATAATTCACCGTTTCCATGGGGCTTCTGCACCGCAACCAGGGACTACCTCATTTCCTGTCTGTTAATGTAAATATACCAGACCCAGCTGCCCTGGAGAGCAGACGGGAAGAGGGCTTCCAGTTCAGAGGTCAGTGTGCCAGAGTGGAGTCAGTGAACGGAGTTAGCGCCCTCATGGACAGACTCACGGACAGCACTGGGTCACGTTCACAAAGCACGACCGGTGATTCTTGGTGACTGTCAAGCGTTTATCCTTTGAGATGAATTGCGACACTATTTCAAGTTCATTTCATGAAAAGTACTTGCGTAACCTTTTTCTTCTTAAAAAAACAACAATATTCTTCTGAAAATAAGCATCCCATGGCGTTGCCGCGAGCAGCTGTTGTTGTGAGTAATACAGAGAAAAAAAGCCAGAAGAAACAAGAAACAATCTCTGGAGCCCTGAACCAGGATGCTTGTGATTTAGCATACCGTAACCCTGTGACTCTCTATCATAGACGCTGCAAAACATCCAGTCTCTCTGGATTCATTTAACACGCCACCGTATGTTTATGGGTTTTCGAGGACTCCCCTTCATATTGCCCCAATCCTTCTGGGAAATCTGTGAGGAGGACGCTGGAGTGGAAGAAATAAAAATCAATTTCAGTCAAGTGGCCCTTCTGTCATTACGAATTCAGATTGGATTTCGCAAAAAGAAAAAGCTTGTTACACTGGCTTCCCAAGATCTGCCAGCAAATTCTCAGATGATGATCCGTATGAATTCAGGCTTTAAATCATCAATAACATTCTATGGAATGCCTCAGTGTTTCCACTTTGAGTCAGACGCGACAGTACTCTGCTTGCTCAAATGTAAATGCTGGGAACCTTGTTTATTATTAGTTTATTCTTTATTAGGTTGTCTGTAGCATGAGAGGAGACGTGGGTGGTAAACCTTCGAACCCTGTGCAGTTCTCCCATGCCCCTGATGAAAGCTATTGTCCCACAGTATGTCACTCTCTGGAGGAAAACACAGACAGGCTACCTGCGCCTCTCTCAGGCCCCTTCACAGGGCCAAGCAGTGGGAGAGAGATCCAGGCAATGTGTCCCCTGCTCTGGATCAAAGGCAGTAAAGGGGCACATCTGTGTGCGTTGACCCAGGACACAGTCTCACACTGTGGGGAGGGCCGGACCCCCACTGGCCCGCTGGCCCCTTCTGGTCCCATCTCTACAGGGAGGCCCTGTGACTGTTTACGATACCACAGGTGCGCCTGGCCTAAGCCCAAAAGTTACTTAACAGAACACAATAACATACAATTCAATTACAGTACATTATAAGAAATGTTTATTCCTTGGCCAATTAGAAATGGAATCCGTTTTTGCTGGGTCGTCTAAATTGAATCACAGTGGTTCAAATGGGTTCAGATGTGTGTCAACAGAACTCAGTTTTCATGAAAGATATCACATTCCCAGATTCACATACCAAAACCCCTTATTTGGGCAACTCCAAAGGGGCACTTAAAGGCATGACATATGGGAAATACAATAGTCTGGGCACCCCTGTTTTCACAAGGATTGTGGGTCTCTAAGGCGAACAGATATCTGTTGTTTTCCTAGTCTTGACTCTGATGGTGCTCAACTCTAGCCAATAATCTCCACCCAAACACATTAATCATCACGTCCACTAGGCCACCATAGATGTGAGACTGCGTTTGATTCAGACTGCAAATGGTCAACATCAGTAAAGACAATAAACACAACACCGACTGTTTAACTCATAATATCGCTAATTCCTCACAGATGTCAAAGCCTGGGCCTAATCAGTCTTCTCAAGCTCTTCTGATTAGAGAAGCTTGAAGTACTATTTACGTAATGGAAAACAGGACTTCTATGATCCTATCACACATATCGTAGTAGTTAGCCATGTTGGAAAAGTCGCTTTGATAGTTGTTTCAACATCCATTATTGGTTAAATAATCATTTTAACCAATGTTCAGTGGTAGTGAAAGCCAAGATGGGGCAATGACCGAACACCATTGTGTTAGACCAATCTCAAATGTTGCTGCATGCTACAGTATGACAAGTCGCTTCTGCAGCAATTACATTGGGCAACAATGGATAGTAAGACTTCCTTGCATCCCTGTGTGGAAAGACTGAGTCTGGTTTGGGAAGGTTGTCAGTCCAGGAAGGAAAGGGGTCAGGACTACTCCCCATATCGAGTGACCACTAACCATGTGTCCGAGAACCAGTCCCTGAAATGAGGGGTTAAAATAATACACACACACACACACACACACACACACACACACACACACACACACACACACACACACACACACACACACACACACACAGACTCATTAGGCTATACCATACTAGGGTTACCGGCGCCTATATACACATGCTTGAGAGGCCATTGCTGGTGGCATCCACCACTTTACAGATCATAACCTGCCCCAGTAGCCTACATGTTGCTCACTATAAAACATCAAAAGACTTGAGCCAAAATACATAATACAAACATGTAATATGTTATACAAACCATATGGTTATATTGGTCAAATAATGTTGCATGTAAATTTGCTGTAATTGCAAAGACAAAGATAAAGAGAGAGAGAAAGAGAGAAAGAGAGAGAGAGAGAGAGAGAGAGAGAGAGAGAGAGAGAGAGAGCAACAGATAGATCGATAGATCGATAGATAGATAGATAGATAAATGCTCCCCCAAGAAGACAATGGAAAACAGCTCACATTGCGTTACAACGAAGGAGAACAGACATCCAACTGCACTGTTCGTCTGTTCAGTGTGGAGAGGGTTAAAAGTTTCCTTGCTCGTTCAGTACATGTAGGTGAAGGGGAGAGAGTCGTGTCGTGCGCCCCATCGCTCGCAGACACTCCCCCCTTTTGCTATTGATATCCCCCTTATTCTCTAAGACGATGCAGATCATGGCAATGAGCCACTGTTTCTAGACACGAATGCGCTCGTAGAGAACATCCAATAGCTGCAGGATCGAGAGAGAGATACAAGTGGTATGGAAGCAATTATTTCGATTTCAGGAAAACGTCAGCGGCAATAGAATCTTTGACTTGCAGAGTGGAGATTGGAGTCTCAGTCAATTTTCCATCTATATTGGAGGAAAAAAACGAATGATAAAAATCCATCTTTACAAGATCAAGGAAAATTACCTTTCCTGAACCATAAAACCAGTCTGGAGAAAATTAACCCAAGCGAAAAGTAAGTTTTGAATTCTAAATTATTATGATTCACACATTATAATGTATATCTTATCAATATTGTTGACAATATTATTGCAATCGTGCATGTGATGAATTTAGACCATCACTGTGAGATCAGAATAGCTTAATATTCGGGCTGAGAAAAGGTGATATGGAGCCAGCAGAAAAGGTGAGAATAGGGATACTCTATCTCCCCCCAAAATCTCCGAAACGCTCAGTCGCGCCTCAGTAGCAACAGTCACAGTTTCTGACTTCCACACCTCTAGACTTCAACAGAGACATTAGGCCTAGGTGTTGATGACTGGTCTACGTCATACAGTTTTTATAACTCACATTTCATCATTAGACAAGACTGTCAGATTGCCCGTGTCCCGTTTCTGTAACGTTACCCGTCGTTCTCCAGGGAATTTGGCAGTTATTCTGCGCGCTGTCCGGGCCTCATGCCGAACTCCAAGCATTGCATCCGGTGGTAACTTTGCTGCCAGTTATACACCAGTTATATAGGCTTCAATTTAAAGGAATATTTCGCTGTAATTCCAAATATGGTGCATTGTTCACATTAGTGTAATACTAGTCTAGATTAGGTGCACAGGTTTAATGTTGGAGGTCATTATTGTTGAGCCTTTGTCTTGCTTGGACTTTCTTCATTCCAATGTCTCAGTGTTTAAAGTTGGATTTGAATGTACACTGCAGATGGCTTGACTGTGTTAATATAGCTGTTTTCACTGTTTACTGTCACTGTTTGCAGGTAACAAATGTTACACAACCGGATTTCCACTGAGTGAAAGTCAAGATGGCCCATCTTTTCATTGCCAGCAAAATCTCCCAGCCAGACGACACAACTGGTAAAAGTGCATTGAGAGTACCCAGTAGTGCTATGAAGATGCCCTCTACAACTTCAGACAAGGTTCTTGCAGAGAAGCCCAACAACAACAAAAACAACAAGGATCGTAGTGTTGTCATAACGACTGTTCCTCTGATCAACGAGGTCCAGCTGGCCGCAGCCACTGGCGGGGCAGAACTCTCCTGCTACCGGTGCACAGTACCGTTCGGCGTGGTCGTCCTTATCGCCGGCACCGTGGTCACGGTTGTAGCTTACACGTTCAACTCCCACGGCTCCACGATCTCTGTGCTGGGGCTGGTGTTGCTGTCTGCCGGCCTGGCTCTACTAGGGTCCAGTGCCGTGTGCTGGAGGTTTCGGCTGAGGAGGAAGAAAGACCGTCGAAGGGAGAGTCAGACAGCACTGATGGCCAGCCACGACCTCAATGAGGCTTGAGAGAACAATGGAAGCATTCATGGAATGATCTGAATGAAGAATCCTCAGAGTTGGAGGAGGGAAGATGATAGATGATGTTCAGAAGTAGGCCTGTTCCTCTGAGGGCTTGCAGGAGTTTGGGTTGGACTCTTACTGTCCAGAATGAAAGCTGAAATGTTTGAACTGGCCTGTCAAAGGCCAAGTGTAAAGGCTTTGTGAGGGCCTTTTATCCTGGACATTCAGGAGGATAAGAACGTATATTGAGAGAAGACATGGGTTGTTGAATGATGGACGTCACGTGGTGAACCTGTGGCTCCAATGCTGCTATTTCGTTGATGTTTCAAATAAACATTCAAATAGGTACTTAAAGTTCATGTGTAGTTTCGTGAGTTGTTGCCTAGATGAAGTCAATGTATCTTTCAAGTTTGATATGCATGCCATTTTATATGCTTAAAGCAGTGCGTATCACTATGCTCTCCAGTAATGTAACACAAACGCAATTTACTTTATAACTGTTTATTGTGCCCACTTTCGATTTAGTCTGTCAACATTTTTGTGCTAGCTGTAGCGTTGTGCAATAGCTGTGGTTAAGCATGTTGTGGCTTCGATTCAAATGTTGTTCACAAATGTAGCATTATACACCAATCCAATATCTTTGACATTTTCATGCTATTTATGACATATACTATATTGACACATACTGTACTCTATGTACAGCATTTGCTCCATTGAATTTGAGATGTTCAAAATGCCAATTAGCAATTAAAACGTAATTTCAATTGACTGTCTAGGTATTGTGTTTCTAAACCAGGTCTGGGCCGACCTGACAGTGGAGGGACTGGTTGTATTTATAGGTTGTATTTCTGTTTACGTTGCCTAGCATCCTTCTAACACCAGACCAGATAATAAAATCATTGGGTTGCGTCACTGGGAGGCCACCGGTTACGACGCGTTGTCACTTCTTGAGCTCTAACTTTATCTCCGCCGGCATGGGGCATGTGGGGAATGCCATGGGGGGAGAGGGGACAGAGAGAGAGTTGCATCACCCGGTCACTAGAACCCTGAAACCCTGCTGGATAAAAACAGTAGGGGGTGTTCTCTTACAAACACAACACGCACACACACACACACACACACACACACACACACACACACACACACACACACACACACACACACACACATATGCATGCCCGTACACACACACACACACACAGACACACATACACACAAACACACACACACACACACACACACACACACATATGCATGCCCATACACACACACACACACACACACACACACACACACACAAACACACACACATCGGCACTTAACGTAACTGTTAGCCATATGGTGATACGATAGAGGAGTAGATAATTAACATGGTGACGTCCGTAAAGCTGTGACCTCTTCATGAACCCGACCCCCACATGCTACACGTCGACCCCGAAACATGCCTCAGCCTGCTGGTGCTCTAGAGAAGATTAGGACTGCAGCAGAGAACATACACGCTTACATACAAGGATGTGATATCCCTTTAAGAAGTGCACAATTCAAAATCTAAAATTGGTACTGAAACAGATTCGTTGCATATGCAAGGGACAAAATCGAATAAAATTATATGTATTTGGCTCTTCATAGGAATGCAATTTCTAAGAAATATCGCCCATCTTGAATTGGCCTATTTAGATCAGGTCGTTAAAAAATCCCTGTGTCTCAAACTACTGGAATACTTGTGCAATAACTCTTATCCTGACCTCTGAATTTCCACAGTGATGGTGTCTACATGCCTGTAGTTTCTACCACATGACTGTGATGAATCAGGAATCCTGACTGACCCATTGTCTTTTTGACCGTATCAGAGAGCCTGTCCCCCTGTTGGCCTGGCCAGTGACAGCCATGAGATGGAGATGGTGGGTTATAGGAGGGGATATCCCTGTTCCACTGAGACCCTCCCTTCCTGAGGACTTGACGGGTGTCGGATTCAGGAGCCAGAGGTGTGGCACTGTGGCAGTCCCCCCCCCCCCTCTCCCCACCCCCCACCTTCCCCTCACACACCCGCCAGCCTAGCTCGGAAAGGGCCTGGCACGCAAACGGGCTGGGAAATGGAAAAGGGAATGGGACTATTAAAAGGGGAGAAAGGATCAGAGGGAGAACAGGAAGGGGTTTTCTGTTACTACACACCCTTTACCAAAACCTTTTAACAATGGCCGCTCCACCCTACGTCCCCCAGGTGCCTGTTGTCAGCATTGTCATGGCTGGCATTCTGTTCATTTGACTGAATATGATATGTAATAAATCGCTTCCCACCTCCGCAATGGGCTTTAAAATAGCACCGTTCAGAGTCAGCATGGGTTATATAATGATAGTTAGACATGCAGTGCCCAAAGTGTTATATAGTCAATATGGATGCTAGTATGGTCTACAGTATGGCACCATGTTTAGGAGTGATGATTTAGCACTGTCCGTGGACAATTCTATTTATAAGCCTCTTAATTCAGCCATGTGTGTTCTATTAACATGTCCTTTTTGTCCCACCTCACACATTCAGGATTATGATTTGTAATTATCTGTCAGTTACGTATTGATAACTGCTCTATAACATTGTTATAATAACACCAATAAGTGATCCATCCCTTCTCTTTCTCCTGCTTCTCTACCTGACCATTCATTTCTCTGTGGTTTTGCTTGTCTCCAGTGGATACTGTTGATATGAAGGTTGCAGGCGAGTGACCAGTCGTTTTAACTGAGTACCGGGAGACATATCCTACTTAGATCAAGGTGGCTGTGACAGCAGAAACACTGTGTGTCACCAATTATATGTGCCTGACAGCAGCTCACTGTAATGGGTGTAATGGCAATCCATGTTTTTACTGCCAATCAGCGGGAGTACATCCTGCAAGTTCAAAGGTCGTTCTCATTAACTTCCTGTTTGCAGACCTCAGTCACCATGGAAATGTGGCTCCTCTATGTAACTCCATTGGTTGATCAGTATGGCAGATAAACAGAGCATGGTTACTTTACCAAGAAACATGAAGGGTAAGTATACTGTACTAAGTATACTGTACTAAGTATACTGTACTAAAACAAAAATGATACGGAGGTTCTAAGGCAGGAAAATAAGTAGACGCTTGACAGTGTTAACGATGTGTTCAGACCATTTTCGACCACAGGCTAGACACACATGACATCTTTGTCTTTGATAAGGCAAACATTTTTTGGGGCAGAAACACACAGTTAATGTGTTCATTACTGCAGGCTAAAACAGGGGCTTCCGTTGAGTCCCAGAGGTGGCAGATTAACTCTCCAGCATACATGCCCAACAGGGACAGGGCAGGGCCATGTCAGCCTCTGAAAGCTGGACTGATTGGGCTGGTTTCTCAGACACAGATTACCTAATCCTAGACGAAAGTGTGCCACCTATTGAAAATGTTATTTAATCCAGGACCAGGCTTAATCTGTGCCTGGGAAACCGGCCCTTAGTCATTGTCAACCTTCAAAGAGCTGATCTCTCTGTTTACTAATAAGGATTAGAAGTTAACCACTGCTCTCAGCGCTAACGTAAAAAGAAAACCCAACAACAACAACAACAACAACAAATACGTCTACAGCCTGAAGGAGGTGTGTTGCTGTTGATGTAAACCATAGACGTATGAAAACCAGCAACTTGAGGTTGTGCAGCGTTGAGTAATGTAGATGGGTTCAGGATAGGATAGTTGTTCATATGCGGTTCATCAGAGGATTCCAGACAGACAGTTTATAAAAAGTGAAGGATTTCTGCCTTTAGACTGCATTAGCACAGTACTACATCATGTGCTCTTTGTACACATTTATGAGCACTTATAACTGAAAATCCCTGCGTCAGACCAATTTCAAAACTCCATCTAAGTATATCTTTATAGCTAACATTCATATTTCACAACATCTGCTCTTGAGCTGCCAAAACGATTGAGGGCTCATTTCCAAACACTTCTATTTCAACAGATCAGAGTGGAGAGTTTGTGAGTTGAACTCTGAAGAACACATATGCACATCCAATATTGTTTGAGCCAGTGCTGGAGTTGTAAATGTAAGTCAAACAAAATGAAAAAGTGCATGCTCCCAAGTTAGTTATAAACATACTCTGGGGCATGAATTGCTGTGTGTTCAAGAGTCCCCTTTTTCTTTTGGTTAGAGTTCAACTGGGACCTCGGGCATCCAGTAGAGCTCTCATCTTCAGACAACATCACTCATGAACCTTGGGGTGATGAGACAGCCAGAGGTCAAAGCAGAATTTCCGCTTTCTAAATTGAAAAGTAATGAAGAGACTATGTTTGAAAGCTCTCTCCCTCAGCTAAACCAAACAGAACTAATACGGAAACTACACTAAATTGTAATGGGTCGATTGCAGCCAAAATTCAGAATTCAAATGCAGGTGTAAATCTAATTGCAACCAAGATTCCCCCTACGACTAGAGCACTAGATCAATTAGTATACACCTTATCTTCTTATTAGATAATCCAGTTGCTCCCAAACATCTGTAAGCGACATGCCCCATCCAGAGGGAGTTCTAACAGGCCTAAACTTAATCCTGCTTTTCGACCAGACTAGGTGCATTCCATCAAAAAATAATCCTCTGTCCATTTTTGCAACTATTTCAGATTTGTGATCATAGCATATTTTTCAAGCCAATTTAATTTCACATCGTATTAAAAAAATAAAATAAAGGAAAGACACCATACAAGGCTACTAAATGCGCATTCCTACCTGCAAACATTTTACAATAATGTGCAGCTATTTGATCAACCCCCTTCAGTTTGAGGTTGACCATGTTAGGCTATTATTCATTCATTCATTCATTCATTCATGTTATTTTGTCCTTAGGAATGATTTCATAACTGAGAAATGATTACAATGTGGATTCTTTAATTATCTGAGATGTTAATGTTCATGAAGAGGCGGGTGCACTCTTTGTAGTTTCTGATAGGCTGTTGATTCAGATGGGCGGGGGTAGAGAGCCTCAGACGTGACGTTTTTTCCATCTGCTATGAAAGTGAATTTACACGGGAATATCTAGCAGAATTGTTCCCCAGCCAAAATGATGCAGCTTTTTGGTTGCGCACAGCTGATGGTCATCACCTATTGTTCTTCCTGTGATCTCCTGACTCCCTGGATTAACTAATCACCAGATGTAAGCACTCAGCTAATCTGCAAGTCAGCTCGTTGGGTAGCAATTGACCCAATTTGTCTAAATAGATTAACTGAATTTGTACATATTGTAATGCTGATAGCGTTGGTTTTTGTTTCTCCATCACAACTTAGTCTGGAGGAATTGTCTTGCCGTACTTCTAAGAGAGGTCTCTCCTCTCCATGACATGTCTTATGTGGTGTATTTACAGCTGGCCTATGCTAGCATCCTTATGCTCCACAGAGTGTACCCTGGGTTAGCTAGCATGTCCATACTTTAGCTTCTGGGACTCCGTGGCACCAGGAGGTCTATGGTGGCAGAGATCAGCGACTGATAGAACCACACAAGGCCCATTCAGTGGACCAGACCAACCCAGAATAGACCTGATACACCCGTGGAGGGGGAGAGCTCCAAACCCAACAATGGCAGAGATGGAGACGCCATAACATTTCTAATTCGCAGGGGAGAGACCTTCCCTTCTACACAAACATGTTATTTTTTCATTCCTTTCATTCATTTTTCGGTGGTGATAGATTTAAAGGTTTCTTTATCAGGTGTGTTATATCATACACGCCTTGGCACTATGATGGGTGGGGTTGGTACAGCAGTGCCTAGTTCAGGAAACCCACATTGTGTTTAAAAGAATGGCAGGTCCATAAAGAGTGTGATTACCATCAGTTACATTGTCATTCACAGTTGTTCTTTCATTTTACCCATGTCTGACTGTAAAGGAAGGATCAATCACAATAGGAACTCTGAACAAGACAGCTTTGACTCAGGCCCCCCCAATAGCCTTGGCTGGGTCTTAGTCTCAGTTTCAGACTACTTCCTCGTCAATGTCTTTCTGAACAAGGCAATAACATTGATTGCAAACAGCCTGGCATCTAGGCTAGTCCTTCATAGGAGCAAATCCTGCACATTACATAACAGTGCACAAAAACTCCAGATTGAGATAAAGAGGGTTTTTTTTCCAGTTTCTCTGAAATACCACTCCTTCTGTCCTGTTTTCCCACAGGCCCCAATTTCAATTTTCTCTTGTTAATTATTCATGAAAGCTCTCACAGATGGAGAAGCACAGGTACTTAAACTCTGAGTGATGGAATTAGCAGGATTTCTGACAGGACTTTATTCATCCACATCTGCACTCACAAACTCATTCAGGACAGCTTGTACAAATAACCCAGACAGTTTTCATTTCATGTCTGAACTCATAGGTCTAGAGCCAGACGTGTTTGGTCAGTGGAGCTTGGGAATCTAAACCGTGTAGCGTTACTGTATCAGCTAACTTTGTGTGGGTGCCTATTTCACTAGTTCTAATATCCGTTCTGTGTTTTTCCATTCTCTTTTTCTCCTTTTGTGTACACTGTACACAATCTGCTCCTCCGGATAGTGGTGAGTCTTCCAAAACCTTTAGGGCTTGGGTTGCGTTCTCCTCCTTTAAAAAATAATCATTACAATTCTAGAATTCGGAATGATTAAGGTATAGGTTATGTTTACTCTGTGGATTGAGCTTGGACACCGTGTCAGCTTCCTACTGATGTTGATACGTCGTGCTGACTTCCACTTAAGTGTATTTGAATTAGTTTTTCCGGACCACACTGAGAAGGAGTCTGGAGCTCAGTGGCGATTCTTTGTCAGGACGATTCTAAAAATAATTTCTAATTTAATCTAATTATTACTCATCTACTCTATGAGTAATGTCTTTGTTTTGTCTTTTTGGTATTCTAGAAATGCCCAAGGAACCTCAAATAGAAGTTCCAAACAACCTGTTGCAGTTAATTTGTTCTCCTTTCCATGGAGACGGCTAATGAGTCTCTCCACTGTGACTTGATCATAAGTCGAGTAGTGAATGGCTGCCATTAAAAGGGAGAGTTTCCCAAAAGCAGCTTTCAGCACCTTCTGTCCCCTGCTCTCTCTCTCCATGACCTGATGGGCAAGATTTCCGTTTTGTAATCCCCTTTCGTCGTCATGACAGCTCATGCTCTGTGTTTTGGCCCGGTGACCCTTCTCTCTGAATAGGCACGTACAGTACAGAATATTTGCTATTACAATAAGCCTCAAATGAATGATTTTTTTTCTACATACAAAAATGAATCACCATTTGTGACATAATAAATCAGTTATTTAAACACATTACATGATCCCCAAAATCCCCATAGTGACATGTTTGTGGCAAGCTGACAGGTTCGACTGGGAGGGGTGTGTGTGTGTGTGTGTGTGTGTGTGTGTGTGTGTGTTACTGTGTGTGTGTGTGTGTGTGTGTGTGTGTGTGTTTATGGACGGTGAAAAATCATCCTGTCCTCCATTTTCCGACCATAATATGGCCTGCTTCACCCTGCCACTGTATGTGCAGTTGGCAAAATTAAAATGGTGGCTTAAGTTATTAAATTGAGCAGCTTTAATCATTGGCTGCAGGAATTCAAGGTTGGAGGAGCGGCGCGGATTAATGTCCTTTAAGCACAAAGCCTTCATATCCACTCTGGCCTGCTGTCGCTGCCCCCCCCCCCCCTCTCTCTCTCTCTCTCTCTCTCTCTCTCTCTCTCTCTCTCTCTCTCTCTGTCACTCATTTTTTCCGTTGATCTATCACTCTATTGCTGTCACTCACTCACTCTCTCTCTCTCTCTCTCTCTCTCTCTCTCTCTCTCTCTCCCTCTCTCTCGGTGCTGATCCCTCTCGCTCATTTCATTTCTCTCTGATGCCATCGTCCACAATCTGTTGCTCTCTTCCTCCAGATGTCTGACTGTCTTTCTCTCTAGCCGTCGGCGACTCTGACCATCCTCTCTCTGTCTCCCCATGCGGCTTGGGCTGTAGCTAGCCTCAGGCTCTCTCTCTCTCTCTCTCTCTCTCTCTGACCTTTCCGCCCTCCCACCGAAGGCTCTGGATCCTCTGGGACCCCCCTGGTTTCTCCTCTGGGCCGGGCCAAGAGATGAAGCATCACAATGGGTTTCATGGAGTTCTCGGAGATTGACCCCGTGACCTTGAACCTCTGCATCCTCATCGCCAGCTACGTCATCCTGCTCCTCGTCTTCCTCATCTCCTGCATCCTGTACGACTGCCGGGGCAAGGACCCCACCAAGGAGTACGCTCCCGAACCCCCCGCGCCTCCCAGCCAATCGCCCGTTCGCCTGGTGGTCATGCAGAACTCTCCCGCCTCCTCCCGCTGCGAGCCCAACAACACGGCGGCCCACTTCGAGTCCCCCACCCCCGACCTGGGACGGGAGAAGAGGAGCACACTCGTTTGAGCCGGAGAGAAGGGAGGTCTCCGATTTAGGAAAAAGAGGGAAACAAAATGGTCGAAGTGAGGACTGGACATGGACAGGACTGGAGGCCCTAAAATGCTGCTGTTTTGTTTTGTATTTTCCACTCAGTGGACTTTTACATATTGATCATTTGGGGATGATGTTGATCTCTAAATCTAAATCGCACAGGACCAGGCTGAGTTGGTAAGCAGTGGTCACTGGTCAGTGTGTGTATGTGTGTGTGTGTGTGTGTGTGTGTGTGTGTGTGTGTGTGTGTGTACATGCGTGCCTGTGTGTGTGCATACGTATGTGCGTACGTATGTGCGTGCGTGCGTACGTCCAGCATGTGCGTGCTGATGTCTGTGTATTTAATGGCTGCCCTAACAGTGACATTCTATGTTCCACGGGCAACTATCGATTTCATATGTGTCAGTGTTCAAACTGCATCAGTAAATGCAGTGGAAACCAATATCCTACAGCATGCCGGTTTTTGCACTGGATTCCAATGTCAACCCTACTGTATGTAGGCCTTCATGACAGCATGGCCTAGTCTCTGGTAATAACCCAGCCTAATACTGGTAATAACCCAGCCTAATACTGGTAATAACCCAGCCTAATACTGGTAATAACCCAGCTTAATACTGTACAGTGGCCTTGCAGTAGCTGTGTTGTGCTGTTCATTGTTCGGGTACCAGCATGTTTTTACCAGTAACGTCCTGTAGGGAGACCGGGGGCAATTGTAACATTTTTGGCAATTAACTCTACATTTACATTTATTTATGGCACTTAGCAGACACGTTTATCCAAAGCGACTCACAACAAATGCATTTGTCTAAGTAAGTGAATCATCTATCCATCAGTCATCATAAGCAAAAGTAATCTATGCTAGGACCTACTCTATTACTCTATTACTCAGAGAATACTCAACCTAGACCAGTCATTTATTTATATCAGAATCTTACATCTGTCTACTAATCCTTCATAAATGTGTAGGTCTCTAACAAGGATGCTTGGATCACAGTATTGAGTCTGATGATACATTTGCCCCCCACGCTGTGGCTTTTCAGAAATTTTGTGTGGCAATTTCCTGTGTTTTTAAAAAAAAATGTTTTGATGATGTTAATTTCACTTAAAGCAATAAAATCTCATATGTGCTCAGTTCTAATAAGACTGATGACTAAAACACTGGAAATAGTTTCGCACGACCTTTAGCTGATGTTTTTATTGGAAAATGAGATGGATTTTTGTCTCTTGATCTGCCTGTCAGTCATCTACCGTCAGCTTCACACGTAAAGACCCTGACAGGGGGCAAAGCAAGTTTGTTGATGCCTGGTTTCACTGGACTGGATAACGCGATAACAGAGCGGTAATTAGTCAAAATTGCAATCCCTTTTTTTGATTGGATCCTTTGATGCAGTAAAAGTGTGGTGATTGGTTGAAATTGCAAGCCATCGTAAAATACGCAACGAATGGTTGATAAATAACAGCAGCCTCACACCATAGCCTCGAGTTTCAAATGACCCAATGCCCCGCCATAGACTGATCAACAAAGTTACATTTACCCCTCAAAAACTACTTTTACCAATAAAACCTGCAAATGGTGAGATATTTGACAGATGTTTTTTCATGCAGGGAGTAAACCTAACATGTGCATGTACTGAGTGAGTTTCATCTCTCCAACTTGTTTCTGAATGGAGAAAAGTAGGGTGTTACAACTGACCCATGTTACATGTGTCCCCAGTTGGCCCTCTGCCTGGCATGACCTCCTAGTATCTTTACAAAGGAGACACTACATTACAAGGAGCATAGATAGATAGATAGATAGATAGATAGATAGATAGATAGATAGATAGATAGACAGATAGATAGATAGATAGACAGATAGATAGATAGACAGATAGATAGATAGACAGACAGATAGACAGATAGATAGATAGATAGATAGATAGACAGATAGATAGATAGACAGACAGATAGACAGATAGATAGATAGACAGATAGATAGATAGATAGATAGATAGATAGATAGATAGATAGATAGATAGATAGATAGATAGACAGATAGATAGATAGACAGATAGATAGATAGACAGACAGATAGACAGATAGATAGATAGACAGATAGATAGATAGATAGATAGATAGATAGATAGATAGATAGATAGATAGATAGATAGATAGATAGATAGATAGATAGATAGATAGATAGATAGATAGATGGATGGGTGGGTGGGTGGATGGATGGTTGGGTGGGTGGGTGATTGGATGGATGGAGGGGTAGATAGATAGATAGATAGATAGATAGATAGATAGATAGATAGATAGATAGATAGATAGATAGATAGATAGATAGATAGTGAACATAGAACATGCAACAGGCATGAGGAGCAATCCAAGAGGGACAGAAAAAAAAAAGAAAAATTCTCAGAACAGTCAGACAGACTGTTTCCCTCCCCCACCGCCAGTGGGCTATGCTCAGACTCTAAGCACTTTGCCCTCCTGTTGAAACCTCTGCTCTGACATGGCCATCTAAATCCTGCTTGATCCTATAGACTGGCTCCATCAGGGAAATGGATGTGAGCTGACGGCGTAAAGCCTCACAGTCAATGAACGCATGTTCGTCACTCCCTCCGTGTTTGACGTATGTCAGGGAGAAGGGAGCCGTGAAAGTAGGCTACTGTGAGTTAACACTTTGACTGCCGTTCATGATGGATTCGGTTTTTTTTTCATGTTTACTAGCTGCTCTTATCCAGTGTGACTTAGAATACATGTGTGTTTGAATAAAGACCCTGGACCGACAACATTTACAACAACAGTTTAAACAAGCGTTAGTGTTTCTGATGGAAACAGAGTGTTTTACACCAAGCCAACCTTGCAAAACCCTCCATTCTATCATAACATCATAATTAGGGTAATCATAACCGTAACCATCATAACCGTAACATGTTCAAGTTTCCTTGTTTCCCTAGGACATCTACACCGTATGGTAGCAACACTACAATGCCCAGAGGACTTCTGACAATATGGAGTCACCCATTACTCTCCTGTTTGGCCCACCGGTGCATCGTTGATCATGGACATGCCAAAGGACAAGATGATACTCTGTCACACCTTACTCAGAAGAAACCCCCGTAGGACCTGGACCCACCCCATGTGTACAATAAAGGAACTACTTCATGGAGGACTACACTTTAATGGAGGACTACACTACCCACAATCTCACAAAACGACATTGCCTAGAATTTCTATTTACTGTATGTCAAACCTCCACTCTGTTTGATCGTATCGTCTCTTGCTTGTCTGGCGAAACATGCTACTATTATGCTCAATTGGCTCCATGGACTTGATAGACTGTGAATTATTGGCTCTACAGCTTGTGTGTCACATCACATGACTGTCCTAAGCGTCTGTTATAAAGTCTGATTCACTTAAGGTGGTCCCACTTCACATGGGACACAACACTTCATATAACATTATAAAATAGCAGAGATTGCTTGGAGGCATGGAGTAGGTGGTTCCTCTGATCCAGCGTTTCCTACATGATGGATGGGGAACCATGGGTGGTCAGTGAGTGGCCAGTCCCTCTAGCGGGGGCCTATAGTGGGGTTAGAAACATGGTCATTTGGTGGGTCAGAAGAAAATTCAAAAAGCTTTGGGTGGATCAACACGCAAAAACCACATTGGGAAACGGACTATCTACTTCCACAAATGACTGTCCCAAATGACCAAGTGTCTGTCCTCCCCAGGCCCGGTCACATCACTCATTTGCTCTGCTACCACTCTGAGCGATGATACAACTGAGAGTCTTAGAGGACTCGTGCCACTGAGGGACTTAGCATGGTAAATCCTCTTACATAAACAACAAAGGCTAGACCGCCCAGTGCCCAGCCAATGACTGACCAATCGCTGCGTCCCATTCGCAATATAAATAGCTCTGATATTTCCCAATTTTTCATGTTTGCAGGATTATATGGCAACGCCACTGCGTATTATGACCATGTCTTATGTATTTGCCTCTGATGTCTGCTCTATGGGGGGTTATGTAAGTTTCGGCTTGTAAACAGCATGTTTGTCATATACAGGTTTGACGTAGTAGCTGACGGCAAACTTATGGGTACATTAATTTCTTAGTCTGGGGATCTCTGTATGGCACACAAGAGGGAGGATTTAACAGAAACTTCAGCCACTATTCAAGCAAACATGATAACCAAATTTGCGAGTGCAGGATAAGTAAAAAAAAAACATGCACATTTGGAATGTCCTCTATCTGATTTTTTATTGAATAGGGTCTACTGAGGTCTGTTTTTGCTATTGCTACTGAGGCAATCAAATAGGCCTACACCCTCATTTCAAAACAAAATAGATAGGTATAAGTGCTGACATCATTTTCTTATTCTCCTGATTGAAAGGACTGTTCTGCCACTTTTTTGACTCACTCACTGTCATTGTAAAAAGAAATTAAAAAAGTGTTGCTTTTTAAATTAATAAACCTTTAACCAAGCATATTTATTGAATACAAGTATCACAAGCTCTTATCCAACCCTTGTAAATAAAATGGTATAAAAAATACTATTAAAAAACCCTAAAAACTTAACTTTCCTGTGTATGCTTTAATGTGAACAGAGAAAGAGGATCGGTGAGTGGAGGCAGCATAGGGGGGGGGGGGGGGGGAGAGAGAGAGAGAGAGAGAGAGAGAGAGAGAGAGATCTGTAAAGGACTATATTCAACCAATTTTAAAGCTTCCATGTAACCTGAAGGGACTCAATGGACTTCCATGTAACTTCAATAGGGCCTCTATGTGACCTCATGTGACCTGTAGGGATTCTTTGTAACATTTACTTAGTATCAGAAGTCAATGGGAAACTGAAAAGTCTGTATTTTCAGATTTTAACAATTCAGATATATTTGTCTTTGCATATCAACTTACATCAGAGAATGTCCCCTCAATAGGAAAACAACATTTATCATTACATTATGAGATGCATAACAGAGGTCCATGCATAACAGGCAACTCTCTGGCTGGACTGGCAGTTTGGATAGAGTTAGAGATCTGTTTTTTTAAATAATATATCAGAGATACAGCTAAGAATGTACAGGCAGGTCTAGTATTCTTCCATTCATGCCTTTTAGGGTTACCAGTTCTCTAGAAATGTTACAACTTCTAAAGGAAACGTTGACCCTCCTTCAACCTTCAGTACATCAAACTGTACACCACTCTCTATTGTAAAAAGTCAAGGAGACACATATTCACTGTGGAATTTAAAAAATATGCATCCGGAGACCAGAGGTTTGCTATTCTTCCATTCAAAGTCAGTGGGAGGAAAAGGAGAACAATTGTTGGCGTGCCTATCAAGAAATGATAAGCAACAACCATACAACTGAGTAATTCCTACATGAAAATAAAGAAGGTGACATCGAGTCCCCACTTTACAGCTAGAGAGAGAGATACAGATAGAGAGAGAGATACAGGTAGAGAGAGATACAGATAGAGGGAGAGATACAGATAGAGGGAGAGATACAGATAGAGGGAGAGATGCAGATAGAGAGAGATACAGATAGAGGGAGAGATACAGATAGAGAGAGAGATGCAGATAGAGAGAGAGATACAGATAGAGGGAGAGATGCAGATAGAGGGAGAGGGAGAGGGAGAGGGTGTGACCAGAGCCCACTGCTGCATGTCTCCTGGGGGTTTGTAACTGTAACTGAGTCAGCCTCTCTGTGACAAGATACTGGGCAGACCAGAGCGCAGAAAACAGGCAGTGCTGCAAAAATCAAACGTTTAAATGTTTACTGGAGGTACTCACAGAGGATACAGGCTCATACATGTGAAAAGAGTGAAAAGACCGAGCACAAAGCAACAGTAGGGCTTAAATAGCAGGTAACAAATGTGGCACAGGTGTGGCCAATTAACTTAATGAAAATTAACAATGAAAACAATAAAATAGTCTATGGCGCCCTCTGGAGACCAGTGGAGGGAGCAGCAGGCTCAGGAGCATCCCTGACACCCTCTGCTGCTAGTCTCTCGATGACAGACTCAGAGTGCTCCGCACGCTCCACACTCTAGAGCGCTCCCGCACGCTCCACACTCTAGAGCCTGTCAAACGTAGCTTGTTCAATGCTAGCTGAGCTATCATAAATGGGTGGGCTGTTGATGTTGAAAATTAAATGAGGCCGTAGCACCAATCAGATATCACAAGTGAGCACATTCCGTTTTTAAATGAAAAACTACAAACTTTTTTTGTTTGTTTTTAGACTGTTGGACATCTCCCCATCCCGAACTTGTAACTAATTAAACAACAGCGTGGTGGTGGGGAGGAGCTTCCTCAGGCTCCATAGAATTCCGTGCTCTGTGTTCGAAGAAGATCCAATCACATTGGGTAATTTTTTGGGGTCTCCATCTCTGAATGCCAATATAAGAATAACAGGCATTGTGTCAGAGATGCATTGCCTGTGACACAAGGTTACTGTGCTGCTGTCTGATGGACAGGACTAGGATTAACAGAATATCCCAATCTGCCCCCTCTGCATTCACAAATGGCTTTATATAACCACAAACCCTGACCAACAGTACAGTACTGTATCACGCAACATCCTGACCATAGTCATCATACCACGCTTGATTGTGATTGGCTGAAGGGTGTTCTATAGGCTTTACTTGTCACCTATCCTGAGAGAAAGCCATTCAAGGTGATTCAGACACCCCCCTCTTCTGATTAGCAACAGACTCAACAGACTACAGACTAAAGTCTTTCCTTGCTTCCTTGCATCCTCTTTCCTCGCCTCCTTCTCAAACCTTATTGGGGGAGATGGTCTGACGATCCTCCCTGTACGAGATGTTACAATTCAGTCATGGATGGTGGACGCCCTCCAGTGGTTTTTGTTGGAATTACTGTTCGGTGACGTCTGGCTCCAATTAATAAAACTGCTGAATATCAAATCTGGAGATTATGAACTGGCAAGAATGTGCATGCCTCACAAATCATGGAAATAATATACATTCATCTCTGTATGTGCCCTCCTAGCAATGTGCATCAGTCTGATGGAACTCTACTGTCGCTAACAGCCAGTTTGTTTGCTGCACAGTGATAGTCGTCAGGACAACTCCTACGTAACCCAGGTAATTTACAACATACAGTACACACACAAGAAATATTTAGATTAATCTACACATATACTGGCCTGTGTGAATGTAAATTAATCTTTCTTCATCCCACCAGCACACACACACACACACACACACACACACACACACACACACACACACACACACACACGCACACACACACACGCACATAAAACAAACAAAAGGTGATTTCAACTTTTTTATTTTGATCATGAGAAAACATAATCAAAGACAATAATAATATTTGAAAACACAGATTCTGACATGTCAGAGCCAACAGGTCTGACGAAGCAGGTAAGCGTTCGGGAAAAGGGAACAAAGTAGAAAAATCACACAGAACGAACACATGAACAAGACATAAGTGTTTTGTGTTGGGGATATCTTTACATTCTTCTATGCAAAATAAAGCCAAAACTATACATACATAAGCACAGAAGCCACTCTGGACCAGAAGACCTGGTGACAGAGCAATCAAACAATCCAACAAAACAGACAAGATTAAATTCAAAATGATAAAACAAGTTATTCAGCAAACATCTGAAACATCTTGTCTTGAAAGCTATGAACAGCTTCAAGCTGAAATTGGGTCTGGTTGGGGGAGATGGGTGGGGGGGGGTTAAAAAGCAGAAAGGTTTGACTACCCTTTCATCTGATTGGTGGATTGTAAAAGTAGCCACTGTAGGTGTCTAATGCCCATGCAGACCCAGCCTCCCAGGGCACAAACAACATTTGGTAACAGTGACAGTTAAGTTTCGAATATATACGCCATATAAGCCTTTTTAAAATACACAAGAAATATCTATGTAGGAAAAAATACTATACAAAAAAAACAAGAATAGCTTTGTATAAACATTAAAACCTATAATATATCAATATATCCTTTGTATACTGTAGTCTTTTGGTCTGTAGTAAAGAGTAATAAAGTGTGTGGGTAGTACTTCCACAGTATAGGACAACACCATTCACCTGACAGACTGTATTTACGTACGTCTGTTACATTCATCTCTCATTCAGCCACTAGAGGGCGAACTCAGCACTGTGCTTAACATCGGAATCAGACGGGAAAGTCATGCGTGAGAAAACAATAAAAGAACTGTCTATTGCACTAATGCCGATTATAATAAAATTGGGATGCTTGAACAAAAAACATGCCAGATTATATGCAAACGTTGCTGTACTAAAAAAATCTAAATAAACATCTAGAAAGAGATCAATGAAGGAATGCTGGAATATGTGTTTGAAATCACTTTAACACCATACAAGTTTGGATTAGAAAACCTGCAAGACAACATACTGTCAAGATTTTCTAAACATCAAAATAAATCCTATCCATCTGACCGATGATCACACAAACACACCCAACATTAGATGGAAAGAGGGCAGTTCCATGTCTGCTACTTGGAGCAGGCTTGGGAATGGTCATATATACTCCATTGGATAAATACATGGGAGAAGTAGCAGGTTCAGGTAGGGAGGAGAAGCCTTATTGCTTTAGGTTGTGACAGTTCAGCACCAGTGACAAACACACGTAATGGTATCAAACACATGTAATGGTATCAAACACATGTAATGGTATCAAACACACGTAATGGTATCAAACACATGTAACGCATGGAAAGGAATGAGATATTGTATCAAACACACATATTTGATACCATTCCTCATTTCATTCCCTGCATTACAATGAGCCCGTCCTCCGATTTTCTACCGCCACCGGCCTCCCCTGTTCAGTACAGCATGATGATGACCTGGTGACAATTTACTTCACATAGCCTTCATTAAGCCTACATTGTCATAGGACTGCCGTAAGAGTGACAGGACAGGACACCAGTCAGAAATGCCGACGCTACAGTCTGTTAGCCTGAGTGACGGTGTGTCTCTGCTTTAACTCACGTGTTGTCAAGGCACCAACATGGCAGACCAACATGCAGAGGCAGCCAGGTACCCAGACCAACAGCTTGTAGGCACGGGGACACGGTTTTAAAGAGTGAGCAGTGGTTATTTATGGCACGGAGCTACAACTTACATAGAGCTTATATCTGCTGTTGAGATGCAAAGCAATCCAAACCTATACAGGGAAAGCAGGGGAGGCTGATGGAGGTAGGAATCGGAGGACGGGCTCATTGTAATGCACGGACCATTCCTCATTCTATTCCATGCCTGTCCTCAGATTTCTACCTCCACCAGGTTCCCCAGCGGGAAAGGTGGGACAGGTTATGTAGGGGGAGGAGTTTCAACAACAAACAAGACAATACACAGACAGTAAAGGTCAGGAGAACCACAGACAAGTGATCGCTAATGGAAACAGAGTGTAGAAATAGGGCTAATTCACAAACACAAATAGGAATAAAGGTGCTTTATGCAGACACCTGAACCAAGGATGAAAGTTACATTTATCAACAAAAAACACGACCAGGTTCCCATACACAATACTGAAACTTCATACAATTCTACATTAATTCAATATCTCAAAAGTTGGAACTTGTTGTGCAGAGGGAGATCTGGTCGCATTTGCAATACTTTGTGCATGTAAACCTTGTCGTAAAGTCAGAGGGGGTGTTTATTTAGGTACGGGAGCAGTTGTTCAGCCTGGTCTACTCTTCGTTAAAGACAATAACAGACGCTATCTCCCGAGAAGCAGGAGTGGGAGAACTGGTAAACATATTCAAAATACATATTCATGAGAAAAAACAAATGCTACAGAACATGCCAGGGACACTATGTACAAATCATTGGGGAAAAACAAACAAAACTTGAGACAAAAGAGCTTTTTGTGAATAGATCCGAAATAAAGTAGGCCTGAATGATGACCACAAATGAGACAGACATACACCATTTAATACGTTGACAGAAGGCTAACATTGACAGAAAGCTATCCGCGCTGACTCTGAAGGACCATGGACAGACATGATGAAACTGGGATAGGTGCGACAGGAGTTAGATGAAAAGGTGCTACCGAACATTGTTCGTTATTCTCTTGAAGGAGGGGGAGACGGTATGTGGCAGTTCTGTGTCTAGGAGGGGGGTGGAGGGGTTGAGGTGGGGTCTCAGGTGTGTGTGTGGCCTGGTATTGGACAGATGGCAGTTCTGAGAACACTGGGGTAGTTAACGTTCACCAAAGGGAGGTGGGTGAAGGGTGTGTGTGTGGGTGTTCTCTCGGTGTCTGTCCTTTCTCTGTCCTCAGTGTTACGGCAAATAACGTGGGGTCATCTGTGACATTCGGGAGGGTCTAAGAGGTGGTGTGTGTGTGTGTGTGTATGTGTGTGTGTGTGTGTGTGTGTGTGTGTGTGTGTGTGTGTGTGTGTGTGTGTGTATGCATGTGTGTGTGTGTGTGTGTGTGTGTGTGTGTGTGTCCCCTCACAGGGGTCCGTGCCGTGCCTCGTACTTGGCCAGGACGTTATTGGTGCGTCCCAGCTCTTTCCTCAGGTCGGCCACTTCCTGCCTAAGGGCAGAGTTCTCTTTCTCCAGGAAGCTCGCCCGGATGGCGATCTGGTTCTCCTTCAGGCGCCGGGCGTCCCGCGACCGCTTGGCAGCCACGTTGTTCTTCCTGCGCCGGACCCAATATCTGTCGTCCTGCTCGAGAGGTGCAAGAGAGGAGGGTCGGAAGTTAAATGGACGAAAAGAGCAACGTATGATAGCCAATTATAGTCATCCTCTCTAACTCCAGACAACATTACTATTACACACTAACTCACATACATGCTGATATGGTCATATTTGAAGGTAATATGATTATTATGATTATTATGATTATTATGATTATATTATTATCATACTGTTCCTCTTTTATTCTTTAAAATTAAACGCATCTTTCGTCAGCGTGTGTTTCCTCTCAAATAGGGTTGTACCATTAGTGAATGACCCTTCTACTCCTCCAGCTGAGGTTTCCCACAGCCGCCCTCTATGGCTAAACCATCTGCTTTTAGCTTTTCATCACTGGGTTAAAGCTACATTCACATGGATCCACCTTTATTTGAACCTTTGCCTGACCCCAGGGAGGCAGAAACAGACAGAGGGAGGGCGGCAGAGAGAGAGAGAGAGAGAGAGAGAGAGAGAGAGAGAGAGAGAGAGAGAGCGTGAGCACGCGCGCAAGAGAGAGAGACTAAGAGAGATAGATAGAGAGAGAGAGAGAGAGAGAGAGAGAGAGAGAGAGAGAATTTGAATTACATGGACGCTCTTGGGATGAATGAACGGCCAGACATAAGCCTCTTAGTCAGGTCAGGTGCAGTAAGGGTGGATGACAGAGAGAGAGAGAGAAAGAGAGAGAGAGAGAGAGAGAGAGAGAGAGAGAGAGAGAGAGAGAGAGAGAAGGACAGTTTGTTCCCACAGATCTGATGGTGGCTTAAGCTCCGAACCTAACCAGACTGTAATCACAATCACTGGGTCTCTGTCTGACTGTCATTCACTGACCCTGCTCATTCCAATCAGGGACAATAGGCACACACACACACACACACACACACACACACACACACACACACACACACACACACACACACACACACACACACTCCCCCCCATGTTTAACCAGTTCCCAATTACCTTCATTTCGTCTGAGACCAAGACCTTGCGGGCCTTCTTGATCATGGGCTGAGGTTTCAGCTCCTCGGCAGAGAACTTGCGTTTGCGTGGGTCGAACATCTCCTGGCCAGGTACGCTGGACAGCAACAGGTCTGCCGGGTCTGGGTCATATCCCACTGCCACCTGGATAGAGTCTGGGTCGATGGGGCTGGGTGTGTTTCTGGGTGAGGACTGGGCTGAGGAAACCAAACAAAGTACGTGTTAGAGAGAACATCAACATACTTAGTGGATCCATGATAATGTGTATATAAGAGTCTGCATGATGACAGCTCACTCAATGTGCAGTTCTGACTCAGTCAAAGCCTGTAGTCGCACACTCTGGCCACTGGGGGGTAGTGGAGACACAGCTAAAACCATAGAAATGCAAATAGAACCTCCAGTAGTGTACCTTCTTCAGCAGTTTGCCACTGCATGAATACTTTTGAAAATGTTACTAGTGGGGCTATTTTTCTTCAGTGTTTCAAAATGATGAGTGGATAATCACTCTCTCTAGAGCTACCGTACCATATTTAAGGCCCTTCCTTCTTCAATTGTACTCCAAAGTCAACTTTGGATGCCAATGGATGCAGTAAGTGCCTCTCCAAATATCTCTCTCACTCTTAAACCTCCTGAAATCATTATAATGCACATATATTTGCATTGAGTGGGCAGAGGCCCTATTCCAATGCTTTGGAAATGGGTTTGTTATACTCAAAAAGCCAAAAAAGGAAAATACTAAATGACAGTACAGGACGAATCATCCATATTTAACTCAAAGAAAATGTGACTAAATATTAAGACATGTCCTCTAGAAGTACTTTAAAAAAAAAAAAAAAAGACTCAGTAGCAAACAGAAAAGTACACTTATTACACGAATTAAGCAACCTAATTAGAGAATCTGATGGTAGATGATTAGAGAGTCACCTAACCACAGTTGGCCAATTAGAGAAAGTATAGGGGAGGGGAGGGGAGGGCAGGGGAGGGGAGGAGAGGGGAGGAGAGGGGAGAGGAGGGGATGGGGAGGAGAGGGGAGAGAGGGAAGAGGTGAAAAGAAAAAGAGAGGCAAAGTTCTAGGCTAATTGGGGAAGTTCAATGGGTTAGGGTCATGTCCTCATAAGGAGGGGAACATCAACGGGATACAGGAGGATGGAGAGGAGGATGAGGGGAAAGACAGAAAAGAACAGACTGATGAAAAAGAGAGAAAAGGGAGTGAGTGGTAAAAGGAGACAGGGAAAGAGGATAGGGGCAGTGCTGACGTCACACTCACGCACACGCAAATGTGACATGGACAATAGGTGGCTGGGGCCACATCACAGGCTTCAGCTCACTCCTACAAACGTGTCTCGATTGTACGGAGGGGAGGGGGGATACATGTGAGTAGACAAGTGTATGTGTGTGGGTGTGTGTGTGTGTGTGTGTAACTCGAGTATACCTAATTTGTGAGGTGACAGCCTGTGGTTCCTGTCATGAGGAAATGGGTGTGCACCTGTGAGACCACCTGCTTCCCTCACACACATCAAACAAGAAAGATGCGACCTGTACAAATGTATCTGTTCCCCCCCATTTCAACCACTGTGGTTTTTTACTGGGTTATCTTCAATAGTGTGGTTATCATTACCATCACTTATATACAAATACTCTTTGGATTCAAACAAGTGTGTTATGAATGCAATCAACATACTATGAGGAGCTTTAAGATATTATAACTGGGTTTGTTGTTTTAAGAGAAACACATAATTGCATGTTATAATTAGTTACTCGAGTATTATAATGTGTAATCTACTGAACCACGGTTGTGCTCCCACATCACTTTGATGTCCTGTGACCACACAGGATACTCCAAGGTTATCAGCTGGTCACTTGATAACCAAATACAAACATTGACCGTGGAAAAGTAGGACAAACACGTCCCAAATAAGTCCCTTTACAACCACTCCACAGGTACTAGAGCTGCAAAATAATTACCTTATTGTTGACTATGGAAAGTTTCGATCGAGGATTTTTTCGATCGAGAGTGTTTCTCTGAGGAGCTGCATTGAGTTGTTTTTGTCCTGTCCTGTATTTAAACTGAGACACCTAATGTCTTGATCTGTGTACACACTGAGCTGTGCAAGGAGCTGAGGTGATTTGGTGAATGTCGTATTGCTTGGCCATGTGTGGCCTGGGCTGCATAGAGAGAGCTTGAGTCTTGACTGTGTTGACGGTGTTGAGGATCCCCTGTTCCTGTCCTAATTCAGAACAGTACAGCCCGTTCCCAAAACTCTGATCTCATGCAGAGACAAGCCCAACAGCAGGCGGCTCACAGCCCGCACGCACGCACGCACGCATACACGCACACGCACGCACACACACACACTCTGGCACGCCCCCATGTGTGTCACATGTTCCTGTATGCTGTGAGAGGAAGGAGTGATTGTTCTACACATGAGGAAAACGGACAGAGGACACACACACGAGCATACACTCATATGCACGCACGCACGCACGCGCACACACACACACACACACACACACACACACACGCACACAGTTGTGGTGTTGAATTTCACACTATATGACATACTTATTACACACTTATTACGAGTCCTTCCATAAGTAGTGCATCTCTACTGAGCTGCTATGGCTGATAATTCATTAGCTGACCAGGCTTGTGTCTTTCATATCTCTAATCCATACAGAATCAATGGACTTCAACCTAATGTGACCCTTTTAAGGGTGGGGCCTAGACAGGAATGATGATGTGTGGTGGACAAATATGAATCATCTTGTCACACTCATCTTTTCCGTTCTGAGTCCCTTCCCTGCACGTCAGCATCTGACATTGGTGCAATGTGTGTGAGTAAACATGGTACCGGGTGGAATACGATTGAGGCTTCATCGTTCATCATGAGCACTCCTGAGCCAAGGCCAACCTGACAACATCAGAACCGTCAACATCCTCGGTTGGCCAATCAGAGAAGAGTGTGTGGCAGGTTAGAGTTCAAACGGACAGACTCCCTCAATGCCTCATCTATGGATTTTTTTATCGATCGCAAGATGACAATTGCTTGTGTTCCTGGATACAACTCGAGGTGATAGTTTAAAACAGGACTGACAACCCATGTGGTCAATTTGTCACCTTACGTGACACCGTACGGGGAAACCAAGCCCCATGCCTGCCTGGTAGATAATCAGCAGCATGAAGCAGAGTCTTGTGACTCCAGGTGGTTAAGAATAGGCTGGAGGTAAGGACAGCTAATGTTAGAGAATCCCAAAGGTCCTCTTGGCCCTAGAGTCATTAAAACAGGTTGACATGGAATTAGTTTAGGAGAAGGTCTTGTCCTCTATCCCACCTCCCTCTGTGTGTGTGTGTGTGTGTGTGTGTGTGTGTGTGTTGTGTGTGTGTGTGTGTGTGTGTGTGTGTGTGTGTGTGTGTGCGTGTGTGTGTGTGTGTGTGTGTGCATATGTGATGTGTGTGTTTTTTACCTTCTCTGGCTGGGCTATGCAGGCAGTTCTGATGGACAATGCTTGTGTGTAGAGACATTGAGGCGCGGTTGCTAAGGTCCATCACCAAGGGCGACGGTGTTGCTGGGGCATGGGACATGATTGACGGCTGGTGCTGGGCCTGTGATTGCTGCTGGTTGTGGCGGGAGGGGCTAGAGGGGATTCCGTTCTCTGAGAGGAACTCCTCCAGATCCATGTACTCCAGCTGGAAGTTGTCCCCATCGTACGGTAGAGTCTTGTCCCAGAGCGTGGGCCCCAGGAAGGCTGACTGTGGGGCGCTCCTCTCCTCCTCCAACTTCTTCTCCTTCTCTCGCTCCTTTCCAAAACCTAAAGACAACATTTGGTGATCTGGTTAGACCCAAACACACTGATAAGAACCATGGTCAACCATCCAGACAGTAATACAGCTGGTATTAGGTATCTGAGGAGTTCAAAAAAAGGGGGGAGCCCACTACACTTGCCTAAACAAAATCTTATTATCACTGTTCCCATGTGATATGCATATGGGGGAAGGATTCATTTGTTAATAATACAATACACTAATAAAAAATATAAATATTTATAACTTATAAATGAGGCATAACCTTAGACCTTAGCATGACATTTGCTTGTAATCATTTGTGAAGCATGTATGTAGGGTTTATGAAGGCATCATTTATGAAGGCATCATTATAGTAATAAATAATTCGTAAGTGGCGCCAATCCATTGCACCAACTTCACTGATGCAGACAAAGTTGATGATATAGTAGAACTGTAGGCTACAAATCTATTCATTTTGAGAAATGGCGGGAAGTACTCGTATTAATGATCACCTATTAATTAACATACTGTAGGCGTCAAGTATGATCACCTAACGCCAGCGGCAGCTACTTCATAGAGATAGATTGGCTGCTCATTGGCTATTCTGATAATCACCCAAAGTGGTGCAGCTTTACTACTGTTTTCATACACCTTCATTTTACGACGTAAACAGATTGAGAACTCATTCACAACAACACAAGAGAAGTAGAATGGGCCATTTGTATTTGTAAAAAAAATAAAAACAAATAACTAGCAGAAAAGTATTATCAAATTCTTTAAAAACATAATAAAAATAAATGTCGGAAAAACTCTTAACTTGATAGGCTATACAATATAAATAACATGGACATATTCAAATATTGTATAGGCCTTATAATAACATTCCGAAAGTAAACAAACAAGAAACAAGTTTATAATTCTCTTTCTTGACAGCAGTCCTGTGTGATTGGAAGTGGGAGTGGGTGTGAGTTTAGCCTGTTTACCTTCATGTTGAAGCGGCAGTTTCATAGGATTTTCCAACAGAGACTTGAGAACGCCGTGGTTCGTCGGAGGTAGAAAACTTGGATTTACCGGGAGATGTCTTGACATTTTATCCATTGCGTCTCTGGAATGGATGTCGAAAGTCGTTTAAACCTGGTGGTAGTCCTTGTTGGCAACAAAACACATGCACCAGTGAACTAAAACGAAATCGAAATTAAAGAAGAAGAGGTCATTAGCCTTGCTGCAGACTTGTAAAAAATGCTATGATTGTGTGCAAAGCTTGCTTCACGACTCCTTCAATGGGACTGCACAAGACGAATATCCCCGATCACCGATTCCATGTGTGTGAGACAGTCTGAGAACGATGTATGACGTCAAAACCTGAGAGGCAGGGCAAAACACCGCCTCTCTCTCTCCCTCTGTGTCAGTCCGTCCCTGTGTGTATGTATCTGTGTGTGTGTGTGTGTGTGTGTGTGTGTGTGTGTGTGTGTGTGTGTGTGTTCGCTACGAGCTAGTGAGTGAGTGGGTCAAGTAAATTCACTCCACTCACTGTTGTCTTATTACATTGTTGTTTATTGAGGGAAAATAGACATTGTAAAATGGCAACACAATTTCCATGTCACATCTCGCCACTCGACGTTAGCCTACTTGTGACAAGTGCATCAGTGGAGCCAGAGGAATTTTATGGAATACAGTAGACGGAATGCAATCGAGGTCTTGGTGCGCAAAGAGCCAAGCGACTTGTTCCACATTGATTCTGAGACGATTGTATTGTGATGAGTCTTTGTTTATACACTATAGTTCAATGCAGTTAAGTATATCAGTTCCTTTCACCATATGGCAGATCTCATCCAAGAGTTTTGTATTGATAATACAAACTCTAACTGTTGTGTTTGTAACTATTAACTGTTGTGCTGTGCTGCTAAACACTTTGCTACCTTATATTATTGTTGTTGTTATTATTATTATTATTATTATTATTATTATTATTATTTTATATATTGTATTGCATTGTTGATTGTTTGATTGTTGTTTGCTGCATTGTTGAGGAACTAGCTCCCTCTAAGCAAGCATACGTATATGATAAATAAACGTTGCTTTTATTTGATTCATTTTGGCCCAAAATGTCACTTAGGCCCTTTGCGCCAAGCTAAATATTGCAAAATAAAGTTTCAATGAAGCATTTGTCAGGGGTCAACATTTTAGGGGGCAAAACCTGGCTCTTGAACCGAAATCGCAATGTGTGGTTGACCTCAGATTAGGCTATGAGTCGGTTCTGAGCAGCCTGGCAGCTGAAGGAGCTGTGGGACATCCTCGACCAAAACCATATCACACCAAGGGAATCTTTCCCGTATTGCATTGCCTTTTCGTGTGACAGGCCACCTAAAAACCGCTGTAGTCATGATTAAAGCGAGTAGACGCACTCTGCGCCGAGCGCTCCATCCAGAGTGCGCTTTTTTCGCCTGTCACGCTTTCAGCGCACGGCCGCTCTCTAGCTGCAAGAGTGGAATGGTGGGTCACGTGAGTGGGTCGGGCTGACCTACTTTTATCCAATGGCAGAGCGCGATCTCCTGCTCCATCCCTCCCCCCTCATAAAGGGCTGTCACATTGAACCTCATGTGCTTTTGCCGTCGAGAAAAACAACTCAATCATAAAAGGGAAGAAAAGGTGCCAGCACCTCCTTGTACAAATGAAATCAGTGGGTTAGGTTTACAAAGTGTACAACTCTCAAATAATCAAAAGACCTCAGATTAGGCTATCAGCTCTCAACACCCTGGCAGCAGAAGTAGCTGTGGGACATCCTCGACCAAAACCATATCACACCAAGGGAATCTTTCCCGTATTCGAATCAGACATTGCATTGCCTTTTCGTGTGCGACAGGCCACCTAAAATCCGCTGTAGTCATCATTAAAGCGAGTAGACGCACTCTGCGCCGAGCGCTCCATCCAGAGTGCGCTCTTTTCGCCTGTCACGCTTTCAGCGCACGGCCGCTCTCGAGCTGCAGAAGTGGAATGGTGGGTCACGTGAGTGGGCCGGGCTGACCTACTTTTATCCAATGGCAGAGCGCGATCTCCTGCTCCATCCCTCCCCCCTCATAAAGGGCTGTCACATTGAACCTCATGTGCTTTTGCCGTCGAGAAAAACAACTCAATCATAAAAGGGGAAGAAAAAGTGCCAGCACCTCCTTGTACAAATGAAATAAGTGGGTTAGGTCTACAAAGTGTACAACTCTCAAATAATCAAGTCTAAATTTAGTAGTTGGCTTTGTTGATGTGAAAGGATATACTTTCAGTCATTCTGTCTCTCTTTAAAGAGTGAGCAGAAGCAGGCTACAATAAAAAATAAAAAAAAATAAGAAAAAAGTAGGCCCAACAATTATAGTAACCATTAGTCAATTATACAATTGAATAGGCTAGAATTATAACCTTAACAATAATGTCTGAACATCTAAGTGTTTTGTCTGGCTTCATACTTGAAAACGTATTTATATTTTGTTTGTGGAGCATGGCAGTCCTTCAGCACTGAATATAATAGGTGACATTGCATCTAGTCTTTTAAAAAAAAAAAAATCCCTATCTGTCTCTTTCATTAAAACTTCCTTGGCAACAGTGGTTGCTAAAGCACAGCAATGTTGTGACAACCTTCGCAAATCAGAAGTAGGGCACTGCTGTTAGCCGCTCCTGCTAGCCTAGGTTGGAATACTTTAGACTGAGGGGGCGAGATAATGCATTTACAATAATATATGCCATTTAGCTGACGCTTTAATCCAAAGCGACTTACACTGCAGTGAGTGTATACATTTTTCAGTATATATGGTCCCAGCGGCACTATTCCCCTGAACTCTGTGTCTCTCCTTATAAAAATACAAATACAAACAACAGTGGAATAGATATGTGGCTACCACTCAGCCTCAGGAGAAGTAGAAACAGGAGGATGGGCTCATTGTAATGCATGTTTGATACCATTCCTCATTCCATTCCATGCATTACAATGAGCCCGTCCTCTGATTTCTGCCTCCACCAGCCTCCCCTGCAAAACACAGCAGTGTGAGGCATTTTATACAGTATTATAGAGATGTAACATATGTGATGTATCAACTCTGGCATTGAGGGTTGTTTTAATTATGTTCTCACTCTGAATAATTGCCATACATGTCTTCCAAACTTCTGAAAGGTCTTGTTTTATGATAGCTGAGAGAGCCTTCCCTTCCACTCACACTCTTGATTCCCTTTCCAATTTGTGCGTGTCAGTATTTTCCTTTCTCTCATCTGTACTGTTGCCAATAAGAGGTTGAAAATACGATTAGCATGACCAAGGCTGACCTGAATCAGCCAGTATGTTATGTATGATCTTTATCCTACTCCTGCTGTCTGAGCTCACCTTTTTGACCTGGTACAGGCAGGCAACATTTGTTTATTGTGAGTGGACATCTATTTATGGTGTCACTGGAGGACCACAATGGAAATAAGCCTTTGGGCTTTATTTACACACACACACACACACACACACACACACACACACACACACACACACACACAGACATACACACACACACACACACACACACACACACACACACACACTCTTTTACATCCACAATGCACCCATATGCTGTGCTACCTTATATGGCTCACTAACCATGAAAAGAGGGTAAAAATGCTTAACTGGAACTGGCCTCTAATGATAGTGGATGAATGGAGGTGACTGTCTTCTCGCTGCAGCTCTTCCCATATGTGGAAGGGCCAACAGAGAGGCGGACGTTCAGCCTCTCTATAGTTTTAACCAACAGGGAAAAGTGGACAGAATGTTGTGATGGTAGAAGTGGGCTGAATGTGGGTTTTAGTGGATTCTCTAGTAAAGCAGGACCAGATGTGTGTGCTGTGTTCTCAGCTAAAGCAGAGAGCAGCTGTAACTCTGTCACCCTGGAGATGTGGGAGACTTGATCAAAATCACTGATAAAGCTACTTATCCCTGCCCCATTACAACGTAATGAATAACAATCAGATCGATCTACTGTATGTGTGTATATGAGTGAGTGTGTGTTAACTTTGAATGTGTTTACTTACTTTGAATGTGTGTGTGTGTTTGTGTGTATGTAAATACCAGCCCTCATACACACAGACCTACATACACACACACGCACGCACGCACACACACACACACAAACACATACACACACACACACACACACGCACGCATGCACACACACACACACACACACACACACACACACACACACACACACACACACACACGTTTAACCAGTTCCAAATTACCTTCATTTTGTCAGAGACCTACATATGGACTGCCCTATTCCAAAGTCCACACCGCCCAAAGGAAACTGTCTAATAATCAAATTCTTACAGGCTTTATTTGGTTAACTCGAATTACAAAAGTCACCAAAACAATAAACTAAACCACAATTGCATTAGACTCCTAGATAAAAGGGAAATTAAGGTCCTAGTAAATCTGTATCGATCTCTGGCTATGACGTACAGTAAGACAGGATATAGGACACACAGATAGCACATACGGTACTGTATGACCAGTTATACAGGCAGAACACTGAGATGTTGGTTAACGATAAGCACATGCTTCACATATCATAGAGCTTTCAAAGACTGTATTAGCTACTGTCTTTTGATCTGAAACTTGGGAGACAAGTTTAATGAGGACAAAGGACATGGTCTTATTTTGTGCTACTGGATAATGATAGTAATACTAGTCTGAACTAACAAATACAGGACAGGGGAAGGGATGGGATGGGTTAGTTAGCTGAATAGTTAGTTAGTTAGAGAAAACATTATGTTGATGTTTAATAATAACTCTTACATACTATCCATGTACAGGATTTTCATAATTATTCCACATTATTCCAATCTGGAGCATCTCACGGTGTCCTGACAGAGTGCTATCTGACTCATGTGAAAGCTCTCGATGTCAGCACTTAATTTGAAATCTTCACTGTCTAGCAAGTCTTAGGCTGTTGAAGGAAGTGAGACGGACAATATGGTGTGTTTGGTTAAGCTTTTAGCAGCTAACTCTGTTCCATTGTGACTCAGAGGACAATTGCAGGGTTTCGGAATGTGAACCGGTGTCGTTCAAAGGTGAAATTCGCCAGTTGAACAAGACGACTGAAGATGTTTCTCCAGAGGAAGGAACAGATAAAGTCATTTCATCCACAGAACAACCATTCCTGCTTTGGAACAGAAAAAAGCACATTCTGTAGCTGGCTTCAAAGTTGTTTGGGTTCTTCAGAAAGAGGTGGAGAGAGCTTGGCTATTGTTCCAAACAGAGGTTACAGGAACAGAAATAATAGAAAGGAAAAAGGAGAGCCAATTCCAGGAACTTCAGAGAAAAACAAGTAGTCAACAGTGAGAAAGAGATAACAAAATAAGGTTTGGGATTCCTCCAGACAGAACTTGGAATACTGAATTGAATTTCATTATTGAATGTCACGCTTTAGAGGACAAGTGATAGTCCTCCTGATGCTGTGTGATAGTCCTCCTGATGCTGTGTGATAGTCCTCCTGATGCTGTGACAATTTGAGGATGTCATTCTCACTTTGCACCATCCATTTATCAGTTAGAACATGGATTTTGGTTCAAGTGCCAATAAAAAGGTCAATATGAATATAACAAGTCCACCTTTCTGAAAGTAATTTACAGTAATAGCCTACAAATTGTGCAATAATACAGTCCATTATCTAAACACAGTGTATACTTTCTTACTTTCACACTACTTCAAAACTGGTTTCATTGCTGTGAGATTATCTCCAGATACAGATCCTACATCATTTTGAACAGCATATTCCTTGTTACATGCTATTAGATGAAGTACTATGTACAATGTAAGCTTTGAATGACACACTGAGGCTTTTAGGGCCTGTAGGCTTCCAGCTCATCCTTCTCTACTATTTGGACAGGAGGGCTGGTTGATTGACAGATGTGATTACATGAGGTGTGTCTCCTAGTCTAGGTCGTGGTCTCCGTTGGTTGGTCAGGCTGACCCTCCCCCTCCTCCTCCCCCTGCCCTTTCCCCTTCGCCTGTACGACTCCCTCTCCCTATGGTTGCCCCAGGGAGCTTATTACAGGATGGGTCCACGATGTTGTCTGGGTCACATGACTGTAAGGAGGTAAAAAATAAAAAAACACACACTCTCACTCTCATG
Source organism: Argentina silus (assembly GCF_951799395.1). Classification (NCBI taxonomy): domain Eukaryota; kingdom Metazoa; phylum Chordata; class Actinopteri; order Argentiniformes; family Argentinidae; genus Argentina; species Argentina silus. The sequence continues at coordinate 6,259,331 of NC_139670.1, read as the reverse complement.
ATCCTTGACCTTCTTTTGAAGGACAGAAGGTTCCCTGTATTACTTTGTTGTTGCCCCAATGACATTAGTGGAGTTGCTGACAGGGCTTGTGTTGTTGTATTCACAGAAAACCGCCCCTGCCTCCAGGCGTGTCACTGCCTGTGGTGGCCCCACATCAATCAAAGATTAATATTATCATCATGCACAATGTTACATAACACCGTAATGAACCCTGGAATAACAGTGGAGTCCGTTTATGATGACAGCAGCTTACATCACTGATACTTGTAGGATCAAAGTAGATCAACCTTCGGGTGAGTCTGTCCTGGAGTTGAGGCAACATCAACAACATTGAGTCTGGAAGCACTGGACTTATTCTAGGTTGATGTAGGTGGTCACCTTGACTTATATATCATTGGCCACCCCAAACTGTTCGTGTTTCCAAAACTCTCAATCTTATTGTCTTACTTGATGTAGTATTTGATCCCGTCTGCTGTGTAGGCCTCCTCCCATCCGTATGGTAGACCTGGAGAGAGAGAGAGAGAGAGAATGGCGGAGTAGAGAGAGTCATCTGTTTAATCTGATTAATGAATGACCTAATGGAGGTCTTGTCTCAATGTTTTAGCTCAGAGCCATCGTTAGCTCTAGCCCCTATAGGAAACCCAGAGCTAGTTTTAAACCTGTCTCACACACATTTAGATGTTCTATGCCAATTCTAGTTAACAATCATTGCAAGGGATTATGGGTAATCTAACTGTGTGTTCTCTAAAGATACTCTTTTCCCGAGCTTGCCCAAAGTATCCCTGGGGCTAACTCTCCCTCAAACCTGCTTTTGTTCTGTGACAGCTTGTTTCCACTACGCTACTGATCTCTTTAACTACTGTGTGCTGGAATACAATTATGTAATTAAGCCTGTTGTTGGCGAACAAAGAAAGAGTTTCAAATAATGACCTCGGGGCATTAAGGTGTAAAGCAAAGCGTGAATTTTAGAAGAAAAATGATTTTTTTGTAACAGTGTCTGCAGTCTCCTGATACAGGGGCCAACCAAAATAGTTATGTAAGCCATAGAATTGGGATGAGTAGGTCAGACATGTCTTCTCAAAGCAACATTCTGTCTTGGGAACACTAACACCATATTTGCTGTACCATTTCTTGGATTAATGCATACCACATCGTCTTTTTGAATGTTGTGCCTTTGTAAGTCTTTTACACCTGAGACAGTGGTCAATTCTGTTGATTTACCAAGCCCAGACCTTGAAAGATCTGGTGAATTTTACAGCCGTCGTCCGATCTACTTGTTGTCATTCCATGGTCACTTAATTTAATTCTAAGCCCGTCTCGTTGAACCTGACCCTGTCACTCTGACTGTAGGTATACAGGAAGGGGCGTGTACTGTACGCATCACAATCAATGCACACAGTACACCTACCTGGAACTGACAATGGAGTTCTCATTCTTGGAACAAGGAAAGATGATACCATTCAAAGAGCTTCTTTGTGTTCTACTGCATGTTAGATCTATATGCTGGGGATTCATTTCACCTATAATGCTTCAGTCAATTCATTCTTTACAGATGGGGCAGACTGGTCGCATGTTTTGCATCAAAATACATGATAAAGAGGATTGTACAGTAGTTGTTCCCCTTATGTGTGTTTTGGGAGTGAAGGGTATAATAATGGGCCAACTTGGTTTGGATAATACTGTACCAATGTAATCTATTATTTCTGACAGTTAATCAGAACCAAATCAATGGATATCCCCCTAACCACTGGTCCAGGGAAAACACACACACTTAATAAATG
>NC_139670.1:6235050-6255050 GCF_951799395.1 Argentina silus | reverse complement strand
TAGCTAATCAGTCCATCTGACAGCTGTGACTGTGATTAAATGAATAGCACCTTTCTTGTCATTTCGCCAAGAAAAAATGGTGCCAAGTAATGAATAACAAGAATTGTCAGGAGTGAGGGAACTAAAGTAACTAAGCAAGCACATATATATGTCAAATATAAGCCAGCCTTGTGTGATGTTGACATTGAATAATTAGTTCTGAGGATGTTCAAAGAAGGTGGTATCTGGAACCCTTTTTGAAATGGGTCGATCTTGGATCCTATTGGCTGTGTTTACAGTTAACAATCCAACCGGGACTTCCCCCAATACCGTGGGGTGGACACAAAGACATTCACATGACTGGGCCACACCTGGGATGGAGACAGAGAGAGAGCACAGTATTGATGGATGGCCACAGATGAAGGCCCTATTGCAGGTGAACCCTGTGGTGTTTGGGCTCCTGCCCTGGCATTATCTTTATGCCAAGGGGGAGTGGTAACTCATCCATCAGCCTCAGCCAGGGACAAAAGCCTAAAGCTAGCAGCTCACCTACAGTTCACACAGAAAGACTGGAAATGTGTTTCGCTAACACCAGTAACACAAACACGATCTGGAAATGTAACCGAAACAGAACAATAAAAACACTACCTTAACATTTAGACATGTGTCCTCGTTTGGCCGTGACCTTGGCTGTAGTTGATTAGCCCAGACAATTTTTAGTGGCATATTATGCTTCTTTATAGTCGATACTGAGTAGTCTATAGTAGTATTTTGGTGCACCGCAGGGCCCCATTCATTGTGAAAATATGTCCAAAACACCTTACAAACACTCCATGCCAACTAATATTGTGACAGAGCGCCCCTCTGAAGACTTTGTCTGCATTATATTTTTTAAAGTCACTTTACATTGCTGTAATCCGCATTTTAAAAAGCATTTTGTTACCATGACAACAGAAATGTAAAAGTGTATTAAAGCGTAATAAAGTGACTTTTCAGGAAAAATAATGCAGACAGTCTTCATAGAGGGAATTTGTCCTCATATTAGTTGGGTCAGAGTGTCTGCAAATGAAAATACAACAGGGACTGATATGAGCATGCCTGCCAGGGTTCAGGTTGGGACACTCACAGACATGTATGCAGACAGGCAGACTGTGTCTGGGAACAGGGAGTGGCACTGGTGTGCAAACACTCAAACTCATTATCACAGGATCAGACAACACTGACACACATCACCTGGGACTCTCCAACACCTGCCTGTCCGCTGAGAGGATGAGCATAGAGTTAGAATGAATAGACAGGACATCTCCATTCAAGGTGTTGCATTCAAAGGACCCAACATTCCCTGGTGGGTACACTGGAGGCCATATTTCCATGTGGCATTTGGAATGCTTATTCATTCTATGCTTATCACATTAGAATCATGTATCAGTGTTCTATAGACCTACTGAACAGTTAGCAGTTTTGATTTATCCGCCACGTTTGGTGTACCAATCGCAAATCTGAGGGTATGGGGACCTTGTCTATTCTACAAATTCTAGTTCTATGGACTGGATAGGTGACTTGTGTCTCGCTATGTGTACCAGCTGGATTACTGTCACTTAAACGAGGCTGGAGTCCCTTGCTTGTAAACATTGCGGTGCAACAATGCGTCTCTCAAGTGTATTGAACCACGATTCTGATGTGTTTGTACATGTCACGTTATGTGATGATATCACTTTATACGAAACACAAACAACGGGAGGCAAGTCACAGTCAAAAAACAGTCAAAAAACAGGCAAAATTATGATTCAATTTAGAGGGAGAACTTTATTCATTTGCATTATGTACAATGTTTGACATGCACTGCACAATAAAATAACAAAAGCTTTACCTTGAGCCAAATAAAAGGTCTGTTTGCACAGACAGTATACACCCATATTTACAGCCATACAGTCATTTTTAAATGTGTATTATTTCCAATTATGTAGTTTGCCATTTGCCATTGTAAATGATATTTGTCAATGGTTTGTCAAAAATGATATTGTGGATAGTCTTGATATCCATGTTGTGTTTCAGCCTGCAGAGTGACGAGAAAAGACTATGTCGTGTGATTAGAATGTTGATGTGACGTGAGGCAGAATCTGTTATTATCTGAATAAGGCAGATTTACTTTTTGTCAAATTCTGATTTGCGTTAAGCGCTGTGTGGTTGACTGAATGTGTATGATGTTTGATTAACTTCAAATACATAAACTACCCTTCATGCATGTGCATAGGCTACTTAAATGAGGATAACAGTTTGTTGAAAACCATTTCATGAGGTTGTGTATTCTAACCCTAAACTGCAACTACTATCCTAATGATTGATCAGTCACCGTACAGATAGGAAACAACACGTGTGTATATGATTGGCGTGTCTAACAAAAAGCTACAACGGAATGGATTGAGAACTCTGTCAATTATGGTTCTGTCATTATCATCAAGTGGTAATTTTCCCTCCCACATACATCCTTTGGTGAAAGCTTTTCATACAATCAAGTGTGTGTGTGTATGTGTGTGTGTGGTCCACTCATGTAAACCGAGACAGAGCGTTTGGAGGAAAGCGAAGGTAAGATGGTCTCCTCTCAGTAGAACACTGTATCCAAGCAACACTGACCTCAGTAAGGTGGGGGTGTGCCTGTACACCTTGGGCAGCCTGATATTGGATTGGATTTACCAGATTTTACCACACACACACACACACACACACACACACACACACACACACACACACACACACACACGCACACACACACACACACACACAGATTTTGCCTAACAAGCCATTATAATCCAGAGAAGACTTCCCTTGACAACAGGCCTGAGGATGGAAGGGTCACTTTCGTAATCATCCCCTCCAGCCCAGATGGTCTGTGCTTGTGCAGTTCCGATGTGGATGATAAGGATGTCATGATGTAACTGTGTCAAAGCCCTATTGATCCTGCTGAATTTTGGCTATCAAATGTGTCTTTTCACTTATTACCTAATTTGAGAAAATACTAAGACGAAAAAATTAAATGCAATGTAACAGTCTTGTAGCTCAATTGAAACTTAACAGGTTTATAGCTCACAAGTCCTGAAACAAAAAGTAACAGTGACTGATTGATTCACTTACTCCAGAAGAAGATAGTCAGGTTGCCACTGGCTGGCAGGTTTTGTTTGGTTCAGATCAGATGTTAGTCATGAGTAATGGTGACACATTGCTCTCAGGTAAGAGTGCACCACAATACCTGCCTGATTGCCCCTTTATCCTCAGACTTAACAAGATTAAACATGCCAAAAGGCCAGGAGAGAGCCATGCCAGGCAAAAGGTCAAAGTTTAACATGTTTTAGACTGGAAACACGAGACAGTGACCTTTGAAGTCATCGCTGCTTGGCCTCACAACCTGACTCCGACACACGGCCCTGGACTAAAACCAAGAGGGATTAGACAATCAGTGACATCAAAAACAAGACCGGGAAGTACACAATGTGGGCCAACTGTCCCAGAAGGTTCATCCATTTGGCTTTTCGTGTAGATATGTCATCCGGAAGAATTGTGAGATTAATAATGCCTACTGTCTAATCCTTCTTCAGCGATGGGAGACACAACTGAAAGACCACAGTATCTATAATGTATATTGCATATTATAGCACAAAACAAACTGTTGCAGCTGCCATCAAGACTGTGTGCAGATCCACAGGTTCGTCTGTTGGTCGATGAGAAGACTATTGAGAAGCTGGTGCAGTAACTACGGAGGTGGTTCAGTGTCTGTTGAACTGGTTGGTTTGGCATGCAGGAGCAGGGAGAGAGACGGGCAGGACATGCAGACAGCCATGCGTCGAGACCAGACCAGACCAGACCAGACCAGACCAGATGAGATGAGATGAGAGATCACTTACAATCTACCTCCAGGATAGCTCTAACAGTTCGTGTGAGTTCTTTAGCTTCCACAGCTAGTGTAGCGGCCGTCCACGGGGTCTTTTTCCCCAGACGGGCAGCCAGGCTCTGGGACGAGGCTCCAGCCTTCACATCACCTGAGCTGGAGGGACAGAGAGGGACCAGTCATCATCACTAGAAGGATGTGGACACTGTACTGTAGGCTGAATTCAGATTTCGTTCACTTCAGTTTAGTTTCAGTTCAATTTCCTTTATTGTCCCAGATGGGAAACATGGGTTGCAATCAGGAGTCACAATTAAAAACATACAATAATCAATTTAGTCACTAATATGTAGCCTAGATAGCCTTGATATAGATACAGATATGTCGACTATATATATATATATATATATATATATATATATATATATATATATATATTAAAGTCTTTAGCTTTAATTTTCTTATTAGAGAAATACATGTTTATCCTTGGGCACTGAATAGACTTGGCAGAGTCATTGTCTTCTGACAATGAGGAATATATAATTATATTGCACATATTAACTTGCACTCTTTAAATTAACATGGTGTAATGGACATTCGCCAACCTATATTTTGTCAAACTAGACAAACTGGGACACAAGTAAAAAGAAATTGTGTCATGTGTATCAAGCGCTCATGTGATACTTTGTTACAGAAGCTACATTGAGGTGTTCCACTGACCTACAGATGGACAATAGGACAGTAGGTAGGGGGTATCGAAGGCAGGCATCTGTAAAAAGGTTCTCGAAACCCAATGACGCAGACTGCCTCACTTTAGAGAATCAAACTTACACAACTGATTGTTCAGGTCCTAGTGGCCGGAAAACAGATTGTTATCATCTTTAGGTAAGTGGGCAATATCATGCTTCGGTTTCATGACAACGTGTGTGGATTAACAGGAGTGAGATGTGCCACAGAACCCAAAATGAGCCTTTACGTCAGTCAGTTCAAAATGAGCCTTTACGTCAGTCAGTTCAAAATGAGCCTTTACGTCAGTCAGTTCAAAATGAGCCTTTACGTCAGTCAGTTCAAAATGAGCTTATTTTTTTTGTTTCCTTTACGTGATTCCGTAAAACTTCACCAGTCAAAGAGATACTATCCCGGTAAGACTGACCTAGATAAACTAAGTATTAATATAATATCACCTGATCTCATAGAATAACATGCATACAGTCTTAAGGGCAGAGCTAGATGTTTCATAACCAGTCCATTATTGAACAGTGGGTAACCCTTTATAAACGTTAATTATTGTTCTGCTGGGATCATGTTTGATTCAAAGCCTTACTTTAGCCTTTGGCTGACCAGAAGGAACAGAGAGCAGGACTCCACTAATGGGCTCTGCTGTCTGCAGGGACCCTCATTACAGAGCCAAGGCCATATCTCCCACTGAGGTGTCTGGGTCAACACGTACACACACACACACACACACACACACACACACACACACACACACGAAGGGTTGCTACTACAGGAGGTCTAACAGATTGGGTCTTATTAGACACACTGTGCAGCTAATGTAGAGTGCTTAGGAACACTCAGAAAGAGAGACTGAAAAGGGTGGGTGGATGGGTGGGGGGGGGGGGGGTGGGGGGGGGTGTAATTTCATAAAAAGGAAAGAAGCTTTTGAATTTCTTGTCGTAGAAGTGCTGGAGTGGGAAGTGTTTGTCTGAGGGCTCTGTTGTTGCCTGAACATCTGAAAGCCTGTTGCTAATAGCAACAAATGGCACTAAATGACACATCTTTTTTCTTTGTCAACTATGTGAAGGGAATTTTATTTAAGGAGGTCAAGGATAATTTGTACCACAGGATATCGGTATATCAATAAAAGACTCATCAATAAAACATGTAGCACCAAAGTCTTATATAAGACTCAATTATGTAACTATTGTACAAGTTGAATTAATGTTACTGAATGTATTGTGATATTTGAACGACAGTATGTAACATAATAATTGATGACTGACATCTGTGTGTGTCAAAACAAAACATATTGACGCAATATGATTCATCATTCCCCTGATGAAGACGTGAGCTGAAACGTCATCTGGTCATCTTTTATCAGCAACTATGCTGCAGGAATAAATAAGAATAATTGACTGAGTATAAATCTGTGTCTTGTGTGACATTTCTTCTTTACTATGATATATTCCAGGAGATATCAGAAAAAACAGACACCGATGGTAAGAGCACTGCGTTTTGAACTGACCTCATCTGTTTACATATGAGCCACAACTCAATATCACACAGACAACAGTCTATAAACTAACAGACAACAGTCTATAAACTAACAGACAACTGACTATAAACTAACAGACAACTGACTATAAACTAACAGACAACAGACTATAAACTAACAGACAACTGACTATAAACTAACAGACAACAGTCTATAAACTAACAGACAACTGACTATAAACAACATGTCTCTCTTTCCAATTGAAACTGGGAAGAATGAACTTTCAGGCAACAGACACACAATGAAAGGAATGTTGAAGTGTCAGCCCAAGCACAGTCAGTTCTTACCTTGAGCTCTTCACTGGACCTTGATGCCCAATGAGGAAGTCTTGGACAACCTATTTGGATTAAAATCATTGTTTCATGAAGATTAAAGCTGAGCCTGTATAAACTCACAATTCCTCGAAATGAAATGCATTTGATATTTTTAGCTGTTCCCTACTGAGTATTTGCTTTCAGAAAATGTGATTCATTATCCAAATACACATTTGTTTTTTGGAAACCAAAACCAAAAAATACAATGTGAGTCATACAGTATGAGTAGCATTGAAGCAATGCCATTTAAAAGGTTGTCGTCCCAACTGTAAAAAGCTACTGCATCACTGGCAAGCAGAAGAGGAAGAGTGAATGGAGTGAACTAGTTTGAGATTCCAACATTTCAATCTGTCTCTGGTCCTACCTCCACAAAGTTGATCAGTTTGCCCGTGGACAACTCATAGCCCTGTTTGGCCCCATCGCTCTTCCGTAGCTGACACTCAAGGACAGCTACTCTCTTCTTCAGCTCCTCTGTCTGCTCCTGTGACAACACCAGCACAGGGGTCAACTCTGGGGCCTCCATTCCACCATTGTACGTCTATCTTCCCTCTCTTTTTTTGTCTACCTCTCTATCTGTCCCTGGGGAGGCTGGTGGAGGTAGAAATCGGAGGATGGGGTCATTGTAATGCATGGAATGGAATGAGGAACGGTATCTGTTTGATACCGTTCCTCATTCCGTTCCATGCATCACAATGAGCCCATCCTGCGATTTATACCTCCACCAGCGTCCCCAGAATTACACTTGTCTAGTCCTGGATGTATTTGTGTTCATACATCAGTACATACACATAACAGTAGAGTGTGTATACTGTATGTCTACAGTTTCAAGTTTATTGGCTGCTGAGTGCCATGTATCAAATAATGATTCATGACAATGACGGTGCTCTGGCATGGCTCTGGTGGGGATTTTTTAAACTCACATTTGAACACCCAAAAATGTTTGGTGTTCAAGTAATATAATGATAGTTGAACTTTCTGAACTACAGTTTTGAATGCAGGTCTCCTGACCTGTAGGGTTGCTAGCCAGATTTTTAAAAATAACCCCTAAATCGACGTCAGAGAGAGAGAGAGAGAGATCACATTAAACCAGCTCTGCTCAGCACTGAATAATACAAAGCAAACACTGACCTACTTAACCAGCAGGGAAGAGAATAAAACCAGGAGCGGACTACAGGCTTACCTAGCCTAAGGGAGAGGGGAGAACCAGGACTAAATCCAGACCCAGGGAGAGACGAAAACCAGGAGTGGACAATAGGCCTACCCTACCAGGGGAGAGGAGAAAACCAGGACTATACCCAGACCAGGGAAGAGGAAAAACCAGGAGTGGACCATAGACCTACATAGCCCAGGGGAGAGGGGAGAACCAGGAATCGAGGAATGGAGTTACTAACAGTTGAGAAAGGGCCTATTTCAGGGGAGCTCTGTGGTTTCTTAATTCTTCTCACTCCAACCTGCCCTCAAGTCACCTTTACCTTAGCCTGGGCAGGGTTCTGTGTCCTCTGGGTCTTGAGCTCGGCGATCTCAGCCTCCAGGAGGTGGATCACCTCCTCATAGTCCTTCTCCATCCCCCGCGCCTGCTTCTGGGCGGCCTCCGCCAGGTGGATCCGGCTCCGCAGCCCCCGGCTCTCCTCCGTTCCAGCTTTTACCTCCTGCCCCAGAGAGGAGAGGAGAGGAGAGGAGAGGAGAGGAGAGGAGAGGAGAATGAGGGAGAGAGAGTGAGCTGTCCTGGAGTTACTGTCCTGGAGGCCTCACTGCCAGCACTGGTACAGCACACAGACACAGACACACACACAGACAGACACACAGACACACACACACACACACACACATACACACACACATGCTAGCAGAGAAAAGAGCACCCACGGCCATTCAATTTGCACTGCCCCTGACAATTAAATTAGATAACATGAATAAATACATGAATAAATGACCACTACACATCTTAATGTGTATGCTATCATGAATAATCATCTTGGGGCATAACCATATCATGACAACGCATTTTCCCTCCACAGACCTCACAGTGCACTAAAGTCAGATTAAGCATTCTACAATGTCACTGCACATCAGTGTTATGACAAAGCATTCCACACTGAAGCTGAATCATCTTACGAAGCATCAACGTCTAACTGGGGTTTAGGCTGCCAGTTCCTGTCATGGTAAAGCATGTCTTTCTGTGTGATCACGTCACAGCCAAACTACTAAACCAGTCCAGCATATTTCCATGGATTCAAGCGACTATGAATGAGGGACTGAGTCAATAAATGGATGGATAGAATAAATCCATGAATGAATGAATGAATTGTGTTAAAAGCAGAACTAAATTTTTTCTTTTTCCGAGGCCTTTCGAGGTCATTTGTCATTAGTCTCAGGGCGCGTTGTGGAGGAGTGAGCCACAGACACGCAGCGTTTCCCTCTGCCATCATTTCACATGAGAGACGAGTTGGAACAATAACAACACATGATGGATGGTACAACCCCAGAGGGGAGCCCATACCAACCTGACAGAAAACCACTTACACACCGTCACAACCCTCGGGATAAGTTACTCCTGGGCACAGTTCTAGGATCATCTTACCCTTCCCAAATCCCTCACCTCAACCACATGAAACCGATCTTAGGTAAGGCCCATACGGGACGCGTCATTCTACTTACATAACCATGATGAGGAACAGAGACACCCGCTGCAATTCTTAGGGAGCCATTCATTCTATTACTGTTAGGTGGCAAGCAACACCTCCAGTACTACAGCCATGCAGTCAATAGGTACTACACACTCCTGAAACAAATACTACAAATCCCATGGTGCTATGCTAGGTGGAGCATGGTGCTATGCTAGGATGAAGATGGCTAAAGACACCGGTCAGTGCTGCTTGTTTTCCCCTGCTAATGGTTGAGGAGAGGAGCAAAGGAGAGTAAGATGATCCGAGATCTAAGATTATTATGTCACGGCCCGCTTCAGCACACAACAGCATAAGCCCCCCTAATCACCGTTAGATTATGATCAGGTGCATGCTGTCAGGTTAAATCTGACGAGCAAAGGCAGAGGCAGAATCAATTTCCCATAGTGGGAACAACAAAGCGGTCACCAGGCTACATCGTTTGGGTAAACAGCTGAGGATGAGGATGAGGATGAAGAAATGTTACGACTCTCAAATTCATAAAGGGAGCTATGGATGCAAGGACTGACCGTTCATGGGATAAAAACATATAGTTTTAACCATGTTTTGAAGCTTTTGTTTACAGTTACATCATTTACACACAATGGAGCAAAACAAGCTTATTCTTTGGGTTCTGATGGGGTAAGACAGTTGGACTAGGTTGATGAGGAATATATTAGTTATATTCTTCAAGAACCAATGGCTATATACAGTATCATTTATTTAAACGTCAAAAAATATATGTAACAATGCCAGATTGTTCCTTAAAGCATGGAGTCGATACTGAGAAAACATAGATGAACTTGACTATTCCACTAATATGCACACCACAAACAAGCAGAAGATGTTAACGAGGTGACATCACTGCCTTCAGGGTGACGGTCACTCACGACCGTGGAGGGACAGCGGATAGACAATCAACAGGCACCTTGAACATAAGGTCAGTTCAAATGAACGCACTCTAGCGCGGCAGCAGAGATCGAGGTGTTTCGGCTTACTTGTACTCTATTCAAAACACGGTACACAGTACATAACAAACTGCCTACGCTGCATGACCAAACGGCATCATTGAACGCCGTGTGAAAAAAAGCAGACAATAGATATTGATAAAAACAGAACATGTGCCAATCCAACGGGATCTAACAGGTTGAGCCTCCTGAGGTGTGGTCGTGTAAAGGACGATCTGAGCGGACATTATGAGGGGAGATGTAGGTCATCACCAGCAAGGTGTTTATTTTTAAATGACAGCAGGGATCAAACAGCACGATCACACATAAACACACATACACGCGTACATACACACACACATGTCCACAGACACACACACACACACACGCGCACACACACCCACACACCCACACACCCCCACACACACACACACGCACACACAGTGGCCCATCTGTTCTTTGTTCGGGTTGCCAGCAGGAGTACCAACAATTCTGTGAACTGGCATTCCGTGGAGAGAGAGAGAGAGAGAGAGAGAGAGAGAGAGAGAGAGAGAGAGAGAGAGAGAAAGAGAGAGAAAGAGAGAGGGATTGAGAGAGATATGAACACATAAGCTGATGAGTGGGTAAGACAGTGGAATAATGACCAACCACATCAGGGGCTGCACACAGCACAGTGTGTGTGCACATGCGTGTGTGCGTGTGTGTGTGTGCGTGTGTGCGTGTGTGTGCGCATGTGTGTGTGTGTGTGATTAGGTAACTAATGGAGACGTACATGGGTCTGATGCTTCCAGCTGCGGCCCCAGGGGGTGAGGCCCCTCATAGTGTCAAAGACAACCTGGGTTACAGTGACCTCATTCTCAAATGAAAATGTCAGCCACTTCATCTCCAACTCCATCTCTCCATCTAGCGAGATGAAAAGCTCTCTTCTAAACCACACTGGTCCCATGCAAGCTGATCAAACATCGCATGGCTCCATGGGATGCCGTTGTGACCTTTGCCAATGACCTAACGTCCCTGTCACTGCGGCCCTCTGCGCATGTTATTACCTTTTTCTTTTGAACAATATGATCTATATTTGTATTTCCAATGGGTTCTTGGCACTGTGTGAACAGCGGGGTATGTGTTATGTAATTCTTCTTCCCTCTCGGTCTGAGTCTATGACTGTTCCTGTCTGCTGTGAAAGAACACGACAAATGCAACCACTTGAAGTGAGCTTTACAGGAGAGGAAAAAATAAGATCTGCCTTTCCTTCGGACATTTCTAAGCCAAAGTAATTCCCAGTTTCGCCAGATCAACCAGTGCGAGAAGACCTTCAACTCGTGAACCCTTTATTTCCATGAAAAAGAGTGGAAATGTTGTGTAACTGAAAGCAACATCCACAATTCAAAGAACCTTTTTATAGCCGGCCTGGGAAGGGCAGCATGGCAGTGTGGATGAGGAGTCAGGGAGTTACAGCCCTTCAGCTCAGCTCTTCAGCTCAGCTCTTCAGCTCAGCTCCATACAGGGTTGATCAAATATGCAGTGGTTGTAGAGAGCTTTGGAGTTCTGAATTAGATGAGAGATGAACATGATAGTCTGTGTGTGTGTGTGTGTGTGTGTGTGTGTGTGTGTGTGTGTGTGTGTGTGTGTGTGTGTGTGTGTGTGTGTGTGCGTGCGTGCTTGCCTGCGTGTGCTCTGAACCTGATAGCCAGGTGCAATCAGTTTTGTGACACACAGACAAGAATGTTTGATTGGTTCATGTGTGACCAGGTTTTCATCAAATGGAGCTTCTCTAAACGCACATCATGGATGACATACAGGCACTCTCGATGATTTCTGCCCCATGGGAGATGTAGCTTTGCAACATGAAGTACGCACAATCAAGCTCAATTCCTCTCCCTTCACCTCTTTCTGCCATAGCAACAATGTCTTAAAAATACAGATGCTAGTGTTCAAGGCTCTGTTGGGCGCAGTGGTTGGCTGTGTTTAAATGTGGATATTGATCTGAGGGCATTATGCAACAGTCCCATCTGAGTTAGCAGAGCTCCAAACTGGAGAGGCGAGGGAGAAGGTGAGACCCTGTGTCTGTGACTCATCATGCAGCCCAGGACTGTTTAGGATCCACATGCCTCCATTCCAACAGTGGCCACACACAACCCATACTGCAGGCCTACATTGGTAGCCCCTCCCTCCCTCCCTCCCTCCCTCCCTCCCACACACACGCTGCAGGAGTGCTGTTACGGGCTATATTCTGTGCGTTAAGCACACTCAGAGAACTCTTCAGAGTGACACCCATGGGTACAAGTGTGTGAGCAAGAGCATGATTACTGCACCATGGAGATCAACCATCTAATAATGCTGGAGTGTGTGTGTGTGTGTGTGTGTGTGTGTGTGTGTGTGTGCGTGCGTGCGTGCGTGCGTGCGTGCGTGCGTGCGTGCGTACGTGCGTGCGTGTGTGTGTGTGCGGGTGTGCGGGTGTGTGTGTTCGTGCGCACATTCGTTGTGAATTACTTGGGAACCAAAAAATGCCCAACTCCCCCGGTAAACCTACCGTGAAACCAATACAGTAGACCCCAATACAGTAGAAACCAATACAGTAGACCCCAATACAGTAGAAACCAATACAGCAGACACACCTGTTTATGGTATGGCACGGTACACCACTGACCCACCTGTTTGACCCTGTTCAGCTCCTCCTGCATCTGACGATGGAGTTTCTGTGACTCAGCCAACTGCTCCTGGAGGGCAAGGAACACAAACAACAACTCCAATCATCATTAGTTTGAGAGGTAATCAATCACGACTGTGCATTCCTCGCATTCAATCAATGACATTTTTAGTTATGAGTTATAATTGAAAATACTTACAAACGAATGAGCAAAACTCTCAGCACTAGGCTACTACCACATCAGAGGCACACGTATGTATTTATTGAGCCTTGCTGTAGCCGGTGTTGAATGTGAACGGTACCTGTAGCCTTGCTGTAGCCGGTGTTGAACGTGAACGTGAACGGTACCTGTAGCCTTGCTGTAGCCAGGGTTGAATGTGAACGGTACCTGTAGTTTCTTGATGTCCTTCAGAGCCTCGATGTGGTCTTTCCTCAGTCGCTCCATCTCCTCCAGGTCATCAGATGAGTCTGACAATGAAGGCTTTTACACACACGCGCACGCACGCACGCACACACGCACAGACACACACACACACACACACACACGCACACACACAGGCACAGACACACGCACAGACACACGCACAGACACACGCACAGACACAGACACAGGCACAGGCACAGACACACCCACACACCCACACACCCACACACCCACACACCCACACCCACACACCCACACACACACACACACAAATGTACACACACACACACACACACACACCATCAAGACAGGAGCATATCACTGCAGTGTCTACATTCAAACAATACAGCATAACTATTCAAATCTCACCATCAGCACCGAAACACATTACACACACACACACCGCCAGCAACAGAGGAAGAAGTTACTAACGCTCTACTTCCTAACGAAACAAGCCTTCCGTACTCAACAAGCTAACAACATCAGCTCAGGGGTGCATGTCATAGAAGTAATAAGGCTTTACTCCTCTACCACATTCTCCTCCAACGCTTGTTGAGAAGGAGGACATCACCGATCATTACCACAATCACACCTCTGACAGAGCAGTGCATCAACAGATGTATACAATACAACATATACAACACAACACCAACAGCATTCCTCATTCCCATGATAATGTTAATGACACCCCTCACTCTGTAGGACACCCCTCACTCTGTAGGACACCCCTCACTCTGTAGGACACCCCTCACTCTGTAGGACACCCCTCACTCTGTTCCTCACTCTGTAGGACACCCCTCACTCTGTAGGACACCCCTCACTCTGTAGGACACCCCTCACTCTGTAGGACACCCCTCACTCTGTAGGACACCCCTCACTCTGTTCCTCACTCTGTAGGACACCCCTCACTCTGTAGGACACCCCTCACTCTGTAGGACACCCCTCACTCTGTAGGACACCCCTCACTCTGTTCCTCACTCTGTAGGACACCCCTCACTCTGTAGGACACCCCGAAAGGACTTCATAGTAATACAGTACGTCGCCTTCTAATAAAGTCTCAATGGCCTCAAACTAAACCAACGCTTCGATGGAATTACTGTACCTCAATATCTGTATTACTCTAAACTGTACCTCAATATCTGTATTACTCTAATCTGAATGTAGCCTAGTCAAAGTAGGAGAAGAAACAACAACAAAAAAAAAAACATGTCTTGATAAAGATGAGCGGTGTCCTACCCTCGGGTTGGTGGGCGACTCTAACACGACGGAGAGGTTGTCTGGGGCGAACCTGGCCCCGTGACCAACACCCGACTCCTCCGACTGCAGCTTCAGCAACTCGCGGGTGATGGCCTCAAAATCTGCATGCAAAAAAAACACCTGGCGTTTCTCTGGCGTGCCACACACGCACAACGCAGACATGCAGAGGCTTGATCGACGCACATTTTGGATCGAACAATTGTTTGATATGCACATCATAAATGTGCTCTTAAGTGGCACCAGCCGGGGTCAAAGAATGATAGGTCGATGTGAGGTCACTTGTGTAGGTTTATTGGATTAGGTGAGGTCAGAGTTGGGTAGGGAGGTGATGGTTTAGGATTAGGGTTGGTGATGGGTAAACCGTAAGATGGGTACGGTTTAGAGAGTCAGGGTTACATTTAGGAAGGCGGTCGTGGTTAGGGTTATGGTAAGAATAATGGCAGGGTCTGATTAGGATGTTGGTTTGATTAGTGATTGATAGGCATATTGTAGGTACAGTACAGAGTGCATTGGGTCAGGTTAGGTAAAAGGTCAGGGGTCATGGAGGTGCAGTCTTCTTACCTGCATAGGCCACGGTCCCAGAAGGGTCTGCTTGTAGTCTGACCTTCAAGATCTGTTTCTGTGCCTCTGAGGGCTTCAGGCCAAGCGTATCCAGAGCCTACACACACACACACACACACACACACACACACACACACACACACACACACACACACACAGCTCAAATACACAGTCAGCGCTCACATACAGTTTCCACGCTAACCACACGTACCAGTAAACTCCTTCACCCCTAGCGTGATTGAGCATGCTGGATGTGAATATTGCCTGATGATTTTGCCATTATGCAGTGGGTGTGTATGGATCACATACACACGCACACACACTTGCATATGCCCACACACTGGCTTGACAAAACCACACATATCGGTACACTCCTTCACCCCTAGCGTGATTGAGCATGTTGGATGTGAATATTGGCAAACGATTTTGCCTTGATGCCGTGGGAGTGTATGGATCTCACACACACACACACACACACACACACACAAACACACACACACACACACACACACACACACACACACACACACACACACACACACACACACACACACACAGGCTTGACTGTAGGCGGCTGTTTGATTAGGCCAGAGCAAATGACAGCGTAGCAGTAATGACTTATTGATCTGTTTAGCTAAAGAGATGTGACAATCATTACACTACAATGACCTTTGCAGGGAAACCACATCCAAATACACATATACAGTACATCATAGCCACACATACGCACACACACGCACACTCACACACACACACACACACACACACACACACACACCGACCTGCTCCAATCTCTCGAGTTTGAGGCGACAGCTGGGGGTTAGGGAGCGCTTCCTTTGTGGGGGCTGACCGCTCATTGGCTGACAGGTAGAGGAGGATTCTGGGTAGAGAGAGACAGGTGACACTGTAGATTAGTGAACAGTTATGATTAGATATCACACCTGTGCGTCTGTGGGTTTCAGGTTCCACAGCCAGAGGTTCATGTTTAATGATGACTAAGTTTTATGACTGTTTGGCCTCTCTAATACATTATGTTCACAACAACACATCATGAGGTGGTTTCCTACAGATAAAATATTAGACTAAATCACATGTTCAATGGAGACTCTCCATTGAAGATGCCTATCAGTCTAGGACTAGTTTTAGGCAGGTTTTGGAAAATGTGACCAAACATTCCCGATAGGTCATACACATCCCTGCATTGTTTCTCATTCAACAACTACCAGATTAGATTGTGTTGCTTGGCAGCCCTTTAAGTCACACTTTCCAACAGGGTCCTTGTTCTCAACTTTTTGTTATCAATCTATCCTATCTATCATCTCCCCACGCTGACACATCTCTGACAGTGAACATCTGGAATACACTCATCATCACACAGGGAAAGCAGGCGCAAGGCGAAGCAATCCATCAGAATACTGTCGCAGTTTTGTCAGTTGCTTTCATGAGCGTTCCGCTCCCATTGCCCTGCCTGTTTTCCAAACTCAAACTGTTCACACCTGTAGTTCACCTGTGCTCACGACGACCGAGCCGCGTTTGTCTCTCTCGGGGTACCGATTGAGATGTGATAGGCGGTTCTCATACCACATTTAGACACAAACAACAAAACTTCATCCAGGGAGAAAAATGTGTACTGTATGAAGGGCCTGACTAAACCTTCTAATTGTTTGCCATGTCATCGAATTATCTTGACTTGAGTCGGCGGAACCGACACTGACAGACAGACGTGCGCTGAGAAAATGTGTGTGTGCCCCCAGGGGAATTTCAAGAATCCGAACAGACACCCAGCCCAGTCACTTCATCTGTCATCTTCACTCACTGAAGACAGTAATCTGATCGCTCACATTCCCGAGGAACCAGTGACAGGGGGCGTAGGATCAACATGGCCCTTAAAACACTGATCTGAGGTCAGTTTAGCATCCCTCCCCTTTATGGTTAAGCTGAGGATGTTAGCAGGGGAAGCTGATCCCAGATCTGAGCCTATAGGGAACCTCTAATCAGCACCGGAGAGTGTGTGTGACGTCATTCCCGTTGTTGTTAGGTACACATAGAGCTGGAATTCCTCAAGAAGCTGACAGCTTGTTCTGTGTCATTGGGAGGCAGACAAACAGGATGTGTTTGACACCTCCCCGTCGAGCGTCTCCAGTCCAGGACTCCCACCCGCCTCGCTTCCTCCTCACCCAGGCAGCATGCCACGCGCCATCTGTCCCTCACTACGCTCTGTCCAAACACTCTTTGATACACTCTACTGAGTCATGTTACATAGAACTACATTGAACAGCGTTAAACATTACAGACCAGCGAAAGGGATCGCTTAGAACAATATCGAGTCGTATAGAACCGAGTAAAGAGTAAAGTAGAGCGGAGTAGAATCATAGAGTAAAAACAGAACAGCTCAGAACTGCATAAAGACGTGGTGGAGAATAGATATAGAAGATGTAGAATAATATACAGGACTATATGATTTCTCAAGTATACAGTAGGTGAGCAGTAATTACCGTTTGGTCTGGTGTGTGTGTGTGTGTGTGTGTGTGTGTGTGTGTGTGTGTGTGTGTGTGTGTGTGTGTGTGTGTGTGTGTGTGTGTGTGTGTGTGTGTTGTGTTTGTTTTCTAAATTGTTTTCCTACAGTATATGGGTCTCAGGCCTGCTCTCTATTATTAGCTCAGCTGGGGTGTGTTTGCGTGACTGACTTTATGACATGACTCCTGCTGTGCCTGTCAGATAACGCCAGAGGGGTAAATCTCATTTGACTGGTATCTGTCTGTGTGTGTGTGTTTGTGTGTGTGTTTGTGTGTGTGTGTGTGTGTGTGTGTGTGTGTGTGTGTGTGTGTGTGTGTGTGTGTGTGACTTTGACAACCTGTTTGCATACTTGATAGTCCACCTGTAGGCGTATCTAACTGTGCTCTCACACTGGGTACACGATGTTCAGAAATACAAACACAAGTGATCATTCCCAAACAACTCATCAAACCTTCAATTAAAGGTGGATGGGTTCATACAGACACTGTCTCACCAGGGTTGGCGTCTTTGTTGCTGGCACTCTGAGGAAGGGAGGAGACACATGTCTGTTCTACTCTCACGGGAACCACTCGAACCTGCAGCAACAAAAGGAATACTCTTCTGTTTGTTGTGCTTGTGTGTGTGTGTGTGTGTGTGTGTGTGTGTGTGTGTGTGAACCTGCCTGTGTGTGTGTATGCCTACGTGTGTGTATCTTGTCCACATATCTAACCTGGCTGAGGTTGAGAGGAGGCAGGGTCTCGCTGGTGGGGTTTGGTGTGGAGGTGATCTTGGGGAGCAGGGCTCCAGGGTTCTGCAGCGTGCCCTGACACGGGGGCTTGGGCTGGGGTACTCCTCCACTGGCCGGGGCCTGGATGGAGATGGGGCTCTGAGTACCACTGCTGGAGCTGGAGGAGGACCTCCGCCTAATAAATGCTATTTCCACCGTGGGGTCCGGTCTGTACAGGGGGCAAAGGAGGGAGAAGTCATTGCTGATAATGGAACAAGAGAGTTAAGCATAATACAGGTCCGAGGATTTTTCAGGAAACAAACTTGTGTTATTGAGGTCATATTCAGGACACACGCCCCACCTGAGCTTAGTGCGTGTGATTACACTCCTGGCCTCCTCATACGTCACTCCAATAAAGGACTCCTTGTTGACAGACACCAGTTGGTCTCCTGCCATGAGTCTCCCATCCTAGAGGACAGAACACACCGTCACATCAGGATAATTGTGAAGAAAACCACTTCTGTGACTTGTGCTGCTTATACAGTACCACTATAAACCACAGGGGGCACATTTCCATCCTCTATCTATGTTTGAAGTGAATATTATCTGCCTGCATATTTATTTCATTGTTTCACAAAGAGCAGAATCAGGTTAATGACCAGGAGCAGATTAAGACACATAGACTAACAAGAAGACAGAGCACATAATCAACAAGGACACTACTGCTTAGCTTTTACACTTTGACACCAAAACCCAAAGAAACAACACAGTTTTGTTGGAAACAGTACCACTGGACACAGCAGTGAAGCACCAGAGAACACCTGTTTAAGGAAGTACACAGACAGATAGTCACCCGCTGGCAGTCTCCTCCCGGCACTATTTCCTGAATTAATATCATTGGTCCCTCAGCTCGGTTAGCTCCGCCCTTGATGACAAGACCCAAGCCTGTTCCCTTGGAAACGCATATCAACTGAATAGCGCTGTAACTAGGGAGAGAGAAGGGGAGAGAAAGAGAGTGCAGAGAGAGAGAGAAAGAGAGAGAGAAAGAGATGAGGAATACTTGCTCAGACTAGTACATTGAATCTGAGCCTGATTAAATACACAAAGCCATGCTGGTTTTATTCAAGATGACCTGATTAAACTCTCTCTCTGTATACAGTGCATTCGGAAAGTATTCAGACCCTTTCACTTTTTCCACATTTTGTTATGCCTTATTCTAAAATAGATTAAATTCATTTTTTCCCCTATCAATCTACACACAATACCCCATGACAAAGCCAAAACAGGTTTTGAAGGCTGAGGTCCTGAGCGGTCTGGAGCAGGTTTTCATCAATGATCTCTCTGTACTTTGCTCTGTTCATCTTTCCCTCGATCCTGACGAGTCTCCCAGTCCCTGCTGCTGAAAAACATCCCAACAGCATGATGCTGCCACCACCATGCTTCACCATAGGGATGGTATTGGCCAGGTGAACGGTGCCTGGTTTCCTCCAGACGTGACGCTTGGCATTCAGGCCAAAGAGTTCAATCTTGGTTTCATCAGACCAGGTCACCTCCCTGACGATGGCCCTTCTCCCCCTATTGCTCAGCTTGTGATATTTCAGTTTTTTATTTGTAATAAATTAGCAAACATTTCTAAAAACCTGTTTTCGCTTTGTCATTATGGGGTATTGTGTGTAGATTGATGAGGAAAAAAATGAATTGTATCCATTTTAGAATAAGGCTGTAACATAACAAAATGTGCAAAAAGTGAAGGGGTCTGAAGACTTTCCGAATGCACTATATAAGTATTTCTGTTAGACAGAGATATGGTCTACAGTCAATGAAGATGTG
>NC_139670.1:6215050-6230050 GCF_951799395.1 Argentina silus | reverse complement strand
CAACCCCTCCCTCTCACCTTCATGTACTTACTGTATAAACACAATTTTTAGATTGATATACCAAAAACAAATCAAGGGGCTCATCGCCACTCAGCCCCTGATGGGATTATTCCAATTCATTGACAACAATGGTGTGTACTGAAACGCACATTAGCGCGCACTGAGTAGGCTACAGTACATAATAAGGACGCATCATGTGACTGGGCTCGTGATTACCACACAATGGTTGGTAAGACGGCTGGCTGATGAAGGCTAGGTGCCTAACTCCTTCACACAGTCTGGTTGGATAGAAGCATATGAGAGGAAGCAGAAATACACACATGTATCAGGCAAGACTGTTCTAATCCCTCAAGTCTTGCACTTTAGTTTACCATCAAGGTCAGTTAAGTTTGCTTTGAAAACATGTATAGAGGCTTGATTGCCAGGTCGATACCAAGCATTCATTTCCCCATCGCCATTGGTTACCTGGATTCATCATCCCTGGCAACCACCAGAGACATGTGATTGGAGGCTGATGCTGACCGGAGGATGTCTACCGCTCTATAGGAACACAGGAGAGAGAGGAGAACCGTTTTTAACATCACACCTGGAGTCAGTCAACAGACTCACAGTACACTTTTGGGAAATACAAAGAAAGTTCTATGTGCAAAATCTTACATTAAAAGTGTGTATACCACGTATGAGTTTTAATGAAACAATCTTCAAAGCCAAATGAGTTCAGGAAGCAGCTACTGTGTAGACTAGAGGAAGGGTTAATTGACACCTCACAATCTGATCACCTGAACTCACCGGATCTCTCTCTTAATCCGACTCTACCTTCATGAACTACTGACTTACCTTTCGTTAGTCACCTCTCCTAAACTCATATTATTGACTTCCAAAATGAGGTCGCCCGACTTAAGCCGCCCTGGAACACAGAGAGAGAGAAAGAGAGAGAGAGAGACAGAGAGAGAGAGAAAGAGAGAGAGAGAGAGAGAGAGAGAGAGAGAGATAGAGAGAGACAGAGAGAGACAGAGAGAGAGAGAGAGAGAGAGAAAGAGAGAAAGAGAGAGAGAGAGAAAGAGAGAGAGAGAGAGAGAGATGGAGAGAGAAAGCGAGGGAAAGAGAGAGAAAGCGAGGGAAAGAGAGAGAAAGCGCGGGAGAGAAAGAGAGAGAGCGAGAGAGAGAGAGAGAGAGAGAGAGAGAGAGAGAGAGAGAGAGTATTTTCTCATTTCCAATAATGGCGTGAGTGTTGTATAATAACAGACTAACTGACAAAACAAAAAACAATAGTACCTACCATCCAGGGATGCTAACCCACCAGCTAGCACCCGCTTGATGTAGATGCCATAGTCCTCCCCCGTCAGCTCCCGATAGCCTCCGATTATTTTCACCCCTGTTAGAACAGATTGAGAAGTTAACCTAATAAAGGACGAGGGCAGAATAACAGGAACCTATAAGGGGGCAGAGCACAGGTCCATTTCAGTCCAACTTTCAGCCAATTGACAAATGCATTTGGACAGTCCCCTATGGGTGATTCATAGATGCTCAGCCTTTTGATTCTATGATTCTAGACAAAGTACTTGTTAGATTTATCAACTGCAACTGTGTTGACAGGTAATATCTAGGTGTTAAAACAATAACTAGCCACCCTAGATGTAAATGTAGCTGTTATGTGTTGCTGCTGACATCCAGAAATGACATTGATCCTGAGCCTACACAGTAGGGGTACAGACCAGATCTGGGTCAAAACCTTTGCTTAGTTTGATTTAGTTTGCCTGGTATGGAACTCTGGAACAGTCCCTAAAGTGCAAAATCCATGGTAAATCAGGCAGCCCTCAAATCACACCTATATGTATTTGACATATAAACAAAGACTGTGTGTGTCAGAGGAGGCTAGTGGAGGTAGAAATCAGATGATGGATTCATTGTAATGGTTTGATGTTTTGATTCCTCATTCCATGCATGGCAATGAGCCTGTCCTCCGATTTCCATCTCCACCAGCCTCCCCTAGGCTGTATACTAACCCAGTCCCTTCCTGCAGTCACAGAACTCCAGTCTCTGAGCAGGTCGGTTGGTGCCCTGAGGCCCCATGATGGTCCTGGAACACACAAACATGTTAGCTGTCATCCTCTGCCTTTCCCCTGGCCGTCATCCCTCTGTTTACCCGTTTTCAGGAACGGTTAAACCTCTCCTCAGGGATGGAGAGACAGGACGCCTCTCTCTAGGCTCATCCAATGAGCTTCTCTCTCTGGACATGACAAATAATAATCAAATCAGCCCAAGGATTTTGTTATTTCGGCTTATGCTTACTTACAGTGTGTTCCAATGCCCGAACCAATACATACGGTAATCGGCTAGTGTAGCATAATGGTGAAAAGTTGAACCATATGTCTTCATTTTATTGTGTACATCTGTCAAATTCCAGGCAGACAGGTACACAATTCCATTGAGAAACATTTCTTATGACACTGATGATTCTTACGATTATGCTTATGGTTATGCTGTAAAATGCCTGCCTGGATGGAGTATGATTTAAAGATTCCTCTGTTTATCATTGTCAGTCGCTGTGGAGTGAATAGAGACTATAAGAGTATTGGGCTGTGTGGGGTCAGGAGCCTCTGCAAGTGTGTGTGTGTGTGTGTGTGTGTGTGTGTGTGTGTGTGTGTGTGTGTGCGTGTATGAGTGTGTGCATGCGTGCGTGCGTGCGTGCGTGCGTGTGTCTGTGTGTGTGTGTGTGTGTGTGTGTGTGTAGGTTATAACGGGTCAGGAACTGCCGCCAGACACAGACTGACAGAGTTACAGCATCAGGGGAAAAACACTGTGTCTCATCTCTTCACCAGCACTTTGACTGACAGCTCTGTCTGTCCAGTATAATCTTCATCTCAGCATGCAATGTACCATATGACAGTAATAAAAAAAGTGTTTATCTCATTCCCATAAAAAGATGATTATAATAGTTGAGATTATGATCCGCTGTGCCGGCACAGAACATTGAATAAGTACCTCAGTCAAAAGCTCATCCCAGAGATTCAACCATTTTTCAGTGCAACACAGACGGAATAAATAGGCTACATCGCTTATTTTCAATTACCAAAAGTAATTACAGTACAAACAGGTGCATGAGGTATTGGAAAATGTCCGCTGCCAATCTGTAGACCTGGGCATGACTCTGATTTGTGCGGATTTAATCCCCTGGATAGACAGGGAGAAGTAGAGTACAAGCACAAGCTTCGGCTCAAACTAGGGCATTGACTATAGCCAAACAATAGCATTGGAGAGACAAAATGAGGCAATGCTGTTTACCTTTTGTCACCACAGGTAATATCTTATAAACTTACATCATTGAGGCCTTTCTCTTTTTCTCTCATTCCTTCTTACCAAAAGAATATCCTTTCTCACAGATACAGACACCAAAATGTGTATTTTACATGACAGTATTTATATTTAATTATATTTCAATACAGTATACATATGTTCGGACGAACTGACTGGAAGCCTGAGCTGGTTTTCAGAGAAGCGAACACTGTGATCAACCTCCTACATATGTTGTTTTGTCAGAACTACTTTGATAGATAATTTTTGACTCAGTGGCCAACAACCATTTCACATGTGATATCACTTAACAAAAGTCTGATATTCTGACAATGCACAAACATGGTCATAATACTCTTTATCAGAAAGTCATTGGGGGCAGTTAGCTTAACGGACATTAGGCTTCTTGACCAGGGTTCATGTAGAGGTCAATTTATGGGAAGGCAGCTTTACAGATGCCACTAACACTTCAGATTTAGGGAAGACTTGACCTGCTTATCTGAATCTCCTCTCCTCTCCTCTCCTCTCCACTCCCTTGTTCTTTTCTCTTTTATTCCTCTCCTCTCTTGCTCTCCCCTTCAATCACTCTCCTATCTTCTCCATATATCCACCTCTTTCCCCCTCCCCCGTTATTTCCTCTCCTCTCCTCTCCTCTCCTCTCCTCTCCTCTCCTCTCCTCTCCTCTCCTCTAACCCTCCCCCTTCTTTCCTCACCATTGTTATCCCATGCTTTTTATTCCTGACCTCTGCTCAACTCACCTCTCTCCTCCCCTTCTCTATCTTTCCTCTCCTCCACCCATCCTCCCTCCTCAACAATTACCCAAATTCCTAAATGAAACAGATAACACTGACTTTGGTTCTAAAAGATCATAATAATGGAGAGAGACCAAAAACATGAATCCTACACATATTCATAGGGCGGTCACACCTTAAACAAAGTATATCTGCAAATGATTATCAATGAAGCCTTCATAAAGACTTTACAAGGCCTAAATGTATTCTTCACAAATAGAAAATATCATAGTACAAGACAAGCAACACATCCCATTCGCTAGAATATACAGAGGATAACATGGCAGTGCCCTGGCTAATACAGCACATGAGACAACAATGGTTTACCACGTGAATTAAGCACGGCTAGTGTAGCACAAGGGGACAATTAAACTGATCACTTAATACCTGCTAATCTGCCTCACCTTGCTGCTGCTGCATCAGTGCACAGGCAGCACACCCAGTAAAACATGGAAGTCTCACACCAGGGGTTCAGGGGGTTAAAGTCTGTTTCTGAAACATACGCACTTTATTTATTTTTGTTAATTCACCTTTATTTATCCAGGTTAGTCTCATTGAGATGAAAATCTATTTTTCAAGAGAGACCTGGTCCAGGACAGCACCTCTTCTGTCCCCACGTAGAGTAGCTCCCAGCACTGACATCTAAGCATACAGTGACACCGGCCTCTCAACAGGTAGAGTTGGACATATTCAATAGATTGAACAGGGTGATAGGCTGAACAGTATCTGTTGAACACGTAGTGCAGCTGGGTCTTTCATATGGAAAATGTGTAATATCTCTACTGCTTGTTACCATTATCCTATACGCGGATATTGTATACGCAGACGTAAGTAATATCAACTATGTATATAACCCTATTCCAAGATGAGGAGAACAAGCCTACTCACCCATAACAATGTACAGCCGAGCTTAATGTCATATCACATACACATGGCAACATACAGCATTGTAACTCACTCAAAACAGCTATGCAGTATAGTCAAGAAAATGTTAAAGGAGTACTTTTCTAAAAAAAAATATTTCTGAGCATATTTCTTATCATAAGTATGGTCCCAAAATATCATTCTTTTGTGCATTATAGACTCATAGATATCCAAATGACAAGCGTATATTTACCTCCTGGAAAAGTGAGATGATGATGTGTTTTGATATAAAATGCGTCACCAAATCACTTTTCCACAAAATAAATATAAGCTCCTCATATCTATGAGGCTTGCATGTATTGTATTTTGAGACCATACAGTATCAATGGTAGACTGATAATGATTGAAAATGATTTTTAAGTAAGGTACTCCTTTAAGAAAACATAGACATCAGAGCCCCTATCCATTCAGAAGAGACGGCACTGCTGCTTACTACTGTATGCACATTACTGTGACCCACATGAACAGGCATTCAACACAGTCTGCTGAACTGAACCCAATGACTGAACAACAATACACTGTGCATGGCTTTTACCCTTCAATCAAACACAAACACAGCTGAGAGAGGCAAGAACAACAAGATTAAGCAAGGGAATATGGATAGATAAATAGACATACCAGTAGAGTAGAGAGAGTCCATCAAATCGCTCTGCCTCATGAGGGAGCAGTGCCATCGTATGAACAGAAAGAGAAAAACACACACACACCCACACCAATATTCACAGCTATGGGGCAGGAGTCAGTTGTTTGGAGGACGATGACATGAGATGAGACGCCAGCAGTTCAAACAGGGTCGGTCTCTTTGACCAGGGAGAGATGGAAATCCGCCCAGACAGTGAGAGACACACGCTTACCTTTACTCACTAATCCATCCTGATACCCTTCCATCACCTCTCCTTCCACTGTCACCAGGGCCACAGTGACACACCCACACATACTGTACACACCCACAAACACACAGTGTACACACACACACTTACACACACACACACACACACACACACACACACACACACACACACACACACACACAAGGTGTACACACCCACCACAAACACATGGTGTACACACACACACACACACACACACACACACACACACACACACACACACACGCACACACACACACACACACACACACACACACACACACACACACACACTGCGCTTACGTACACTGTACCACCGTCCAATCAGGCTTCAGGGAGAAAGGGATGGACTAAAAATAGAGATAAATAGGAAAACATACTGTAACAGGAAAGAAGAAAGGACAACAGAAGGGAAAGGACAACAACATTAAGCTTAGGTCCCTGTAGAGGCTAATGGAGCAGAAAGTTGGACAACTAAACTGCTCTAATTCCATTGTTTTTTCCCACTGCAGCATTAACTTACTGGAGTTAATTCCTCTTACTGTACAGAGCGCTCCTTTAGAACATGCTCAGGACAGCAGCTCCACAAATATAGTCAGTCAGTGAACAGATGGGATAGGGAAGCAGACATGGTAGAGAGATCGATAGAGAGTAGAGCCAACTGTACTAAGAAGATTATTATGAAGTCACTTTTCCCACTTTCATCATTGCATCTTTTTTGACTCATTGCCAAACTAGTAAATACGTCTAGCAACATTCAAAGTTGAAACATCAGAGGGCAAATTTTAATTTAAAAAAATCCATAATTTCTCACATCATCGGCTACAGCTCCAACTGACATACTGCAGCATACTGTATGGCTTGAAGATGATGTCAGAACATGAGTTACTGCAACTTATGTTTTAATGTAGTTTAGCGGTATGTACAAGGCAACTACACTTTGATAAAATAATCATCAACATACTGTAGTGTACTGTATAGAGCCACTAGAGGGCAAATTTGAATACAAATAAATCCCAAAATTTCTCACTGTTCATGCACACCTCGTCGGCACAGATCGCATCGCTCAAAGCGGAACTATTAACAATAGGATTGGTTTCAATGGGGGAATATGAAAACGGATGCACTGCAGTGTTATTGCATGTTTTGTAGTGTACTATCCAAGGGTGTATGGTCACCGAATTTATTGGGTGAGGTATTATCAATGATTTCTACTTGTAAATGTAACTAACTAGCTAACTATCTCACGTTCTCTCTGGTTTAATGGCTTATCGTAATGTTTTACACGAGCTATCGTTTAATATTAGCTAGCTAGTTAGCTAGCTACTCTACTTTGCTCATCAGCTGTCCACACATACATTTCAATATTATATCAAGATCTATTAGCTAAGAGTGTCTGTCGAGGCTTATGAGATAGTTGTGGTCTAAGAAGTTATCTGTTATATTGTTAATCCTCCAGCTGTGTAATGTTAACTGGCTAGCTAGCTAACAAATGATATAGGTGTGTTGGGCTCCATTGACAGTTAGTTCTAGACTTTTGTGACATGATTGAATATAAAAGAAACATTGATTTAATCAGCTGGTCAATAACGCCCCATGTCCAGTTACTAGGTTGTCACAACAAGTTATTTACCATGATCTTAGTCGAATCTTGCTTGATCAGGTGGCTTTTCGGTCTACACATCACAGTGTATACATGACTGTACTCTGTTAGCAGCTGGACAATTTGGTTATTGAAACAAGTTAAGGCTAATGGCG
This sequence comes from Argentina silus, assembly GCF_951799395.1. Lineage (NCBI taxonomy): Eukaryota > Metazoa > Chordata > Actinopteri > Argentiniformes > Argentinidae > Argentina > Argentina silus. Next base: position 6,222,414 of record NC_139670.1, on the reverse strand, counting down.
ATGCTGCATTTTACAGGTCCCCCTAGATCAGACCGCTAACCAATCCCGACTGAGGCTTGGACTTGAACACCTGTAGCCATGCTTCTCCCCTTCGTCCTCCGTGAGTCTCTGTGTTGTTCCAAGAACACAGTCCTTGTGGTACGGACGTGTATGAGGGGTCTCCGGAGCGAGGGGGCGAGGGGTCTTCACAGCTACGCCCCGCAGTTCCTCTGTCGGAGGGTCCCCCTGCGCTTCAACACACAGACACGGGGGGCCAAGACTAAGAAGAACAGCAGGAAGGAGACGGAGGACCAGGAGAACGAGTGGAGGAAGAGGAATAAGACGGTGCTGACGTACATAGCTGCTGCCGGGGTGGGGATGATCGGCATGTCCTACGCTTCTGTGCCTCTTTATAGGCTCTACTGCCAGGTAAGAAGGCAGAAGGACCGCACTAAGATAGAACATGGTGTGTAGCTGTGGGCCAGGACTTGACTGGGCAGATAAGCGTACCATCCATGGCTGGTGGCATACTGTATTACAAGTTGTACAGTGGAGTTAGCACAGAGGAGACCCTTAACTCCATGTGTGGGTGAGACATGGACAGACAGACAGACAGACAGACAGACAGACAGACAGACAGACAGACAGACAGACAGACAGACAGACAGTGGTAGTTTCAAGTTTATTTGTTACGTCTCATACACGTGTGCAGGGAGTAAAATTATTTGGCTCGGTTCCTGGACAATGCAGCATACAAATACAAATAATACAGATAATACAAATACGCAGTAGTGCAATGAGGTAAGGACAAGACAATAAGTGACAGTACAATATAAGTGAGACGGTTGGACAGTGACGATTGTTGGGGACACAAGACAATAGACATGACACAATTGCAGTATAAATAGTAGAGTAAAAAAGTACTCCTATACTCCTATGACTGTTGTCCCGTAGGCCTCAGGTCTGGGAGGAGCAGCGGTAGCGGGTCATGACACGGAGCAGGTGGAGACCATGAAGCCGGTGAAGGACCGCATCATCAAGATCACCTTCAACGCAGACACACACGCCAGCATGCAGTGGAACTTCCGCCCACAGCAGTCTGAGATATACGTAAGATATGAACGAGGCCTATATCCTCTTATAAACCTTTTGGTGCACCAGGTACACATAATTCTATGACATCATAGTTGATGTGATTAGGCCAAGGGGTTAATAGCCTATCTGCTGCAGTCGTAGATCCTATCCTATGCACAGAATTCTGGATTACACAGAGTTACCTCATGTCATTGTTCCATATACCATCTAGACTATACACTCACTGAGCACTTTATTAGGAACACTATACTAATACTGGGTAGGGCCTCCCTTTGCTCTCAAAACAGCCTCAATTCTTTGTAGCATTGATTGTCTGTCTGTGTCTGTGTCTGTGTCTGTCTGTCTGTGTCTGTGTCTGTGTCTGTGTCTGTGTCTGTGTCTGTGTCTGTGTCTGTGTCTGTGTGTGTGTTGTGTTGTGTCCACAGGTAGTACCAGGGGAGACTGCCCTGGCCTTCTACAGAGCCAAGAACCCCACAGACAAGCCTGTGATTGGAATCTCCACCTATAACGTAGTGCCCTTCGACGCTGGACAGTATTTCAACAAGATCCAGGTACATGTGCATGTAGTCAATTGCATTTTCTGAACTCTTGAGTTAAAAAAAAAAAAAAGAAAAAGCTTAGATCAAGTTCCAATGACCCTAATCATTTTAATGCACAAGAAGGTTTAGGTTTTTGGTTTGATTAAAACTGTGCTGCACTTTTGGTAAAGGGCTTGACCCCCCATGTGGAGTCCGTCTTTGTCTTGATACATGTGTTAACACGTGTATGTTTCTCTACCTCCCAGTGTTTCTGCTTTGAGGAGCAGAGGTTGAACCCTCAAGAAGAAGTGGACATGCCCGTCTTCTTCTACATCGACCCAGAGTTTGACGAGGACCCGCGGATGGCCCGGGTGGACACCATCACCCTCTCCTACACCTTCTTTGAGGCCAAGGAGGGACAGAAGCTGCCTCTCCCTGGATACAGCTAAAACTCTGCCCCACAGTAGCGGCCATTCTGAAGACTTTACTTCACTGTGTTTACTCAGTGCTGTTAGAGACGCACTCCTTGCAACAGGAGGTGATTCACAAAGAATGACTCGAGCAGTCAATCATTCATGAATGAGAATGTAAAAGGTATTGTACAGAGATATTATGATGCATCAATTATGTGTGGCTATCTGGAGAAAGAGTTTCTGTTGAGCAGTTGTGAAATGTTGGTCCATGTAATGAATAGTTGACATAGTATGTGTCTAAAAGACCAGGCTACTGTACTTGACTTAATAAATTATGACACAAGATTTTTTTTGTTTGTTTTCCAAATATGCATACTCTTAGAGATATGCAGTATCCCCCAAAACCTGTCCATGTCACAGTAAAATATAGAGTAGGTTTGCCATTTTATTTATAATCAGTTTAGGTGATGCATGTCCTATTTTCTAGGCTATTTATAAAGTATTGATTCATGTTGTAGTGAATGTATCATAAGCCTCCCTCGCACATACCTGTGTTACCATCATTGACCAGTAGAGGGCAGAATGGGAGCGATTATCATTGCTGTCGGGTCAACTTTAAATATGGCATATCTCTGCTATCTCTGATCTATTGAGCAACGGCTTGTTATACGATTATTAGGAATATAACCACCAAGTACTAAGTTCAATCAAACGATTAGCGCTATGGACACCTCATTGTAAAGCCTTCGTGGCTCCCACAGGTGATTTAGTATCTCTCTTCGTCTTAGTGAAACCAAATCCTCTATCAGGTCAGCAATAATAGGTATGTTTCGCATAAATAAAGAAAGTACAATACATGTCCCATTAAGTCCACGATCTTTCCGTATTGTAAATGTTTCTTGTCGGCAATTACGCAATGGTTACAGTGGAGCCAGCACTTCCCTTACGTAACTCAACAGACATTGGGCATCCACTCTCTGGTGTAAACAGCGCTGCACCGCAATACAATGTTTATTCAGTGAAATGTGTACTCTTTCGTTTAATCTTAATCACCATGGTGTGTTATTTGCCAGGCTATTCGCGATGTATATACTTTTTGATGTTGCAGTTGTATTTGATGTTGTCATAGGCTATCAATAACATGAAACTCCACCACTCTCCAAATATGAATAATCACTTTTAGTTTAGCTAATAATGTTATCAAACGCGGTGCCGGTAATTTATAGTTTCCCTTATCAAACCAATGTATCTCTCAAATTGCCCGTTGTTGACTGAATAATTCTGGAATAATGGACTGCGTAGTGCGAGTTGTTCGGCACTACGTCAGAAATCGTGTCCAAAACAACAACAAACCCATGCTGTCTTTGCCAAACCAGTAGCTCAGGCGCCCGTACGGACTGATCCAGAATCAGCTAAACCCGTTCCTACTCCCAACATTGTGAAGTCAGTACAGTAGATCCTAGCTCAGAGCGCACTGGAAAGGCAACCAGTGTTCGCCACACCCCTCTTCCATCAAATAGGTTTTTATGGATTTGATGGACGTGTTCAGCGTCTACTGCAGATTCAAGGCTGCCCTAGCAACCCAGTGAATGAGCCAACCGGAGCATAGTTCGACCCTCCACCTCTACTGGAGAAGGCAGGGACGGAGAGTGAGGAAACGACCGAGAGAGATCCGACAGAGGTGCAGAACAGCATGGCAGTGCAAGGAATGGATTATACAAAATAAATCGTCTGGTATTTTCAAGGCACCGCAGCGGGGAAGGAAACTGGAAGTCTGGATTTATGTAATGCAGCTTTGAGCGCAGGAGCAGATTGGTCCGAGCGGCACTGATGTTAGTAGATATGGCTACTGCTGTCATATCGTTTTATGTTACATTGTATCATCATTGGCAAATCTGACACTTGTAGCTCTGACTCAAGATCATGTATTGGAGGATACTTCAAGTATCTCATTGACTTTATGTCGCATTTTGTCTGTGAAATGGATGCGAGGAGACCCATTTTATAGCCTTCTTTTATTAAATAATTAGACGCGTAAGATCGTTATCAAATGGGACATATCGCTGGATAAACTGTCTTAGGACATTATTTGACTGTCATTCCTCTTCTTACTCTTCTTTGATTTGTGCGTCAGCTCCATTCTCGAGTTTGAGGAGCCAATACAAGTGACAGAAAAGTGTCTTGAGAAAGGTGTTCCATGATGGGGCACAGCAATTCTCAGCCGTGAGGATGACCCATAGAACCAGCCCCGTTAAGGCTTACGATTTCTTGCTGAAGTTTCTTCTGGTGGGGGACAGCGATGTCGGAAAGGGGGAGATTCTGGCGAGCCTCCAGGACGGGGCCAGCGAGTCTCCGTATGGATACAATATGGGTGAGTGTCCAAAACAGCGAAAATATACTTGTTACCTATTTTTTTATGTGACAGTCATGGTATAATATTAATCTGGAAAATGTGAAAAAGCATCGCAATGTGAGACAGAGATATTTGGCAACAACATGCAGTACTTTTTACGCACGGCTCGTTCCAGCGGCTCAGTGTCATTTGAGCCCCAAAAGCAGAGTGGATGTCATGCCTTACCAGTGCACATTCCTCAGGAAGTTATATTTAGGTTAAGTGGACTCAGACCAAGGCTGGACATGTTGTCTTGGGGCATCAGATAGTCATGGTCAGATGATTGACAGCACATGTGGCCTTAAATGATGTCAGCCTCCAGTGACAGAGACAGACACCTTTGTCTGGAAACAAAAAGAATAGCTCTGTGCTCTCTCTCTCTCTCTCTCTCTCTCTCTCTCTCTCTCTCTCTCTCTCTCTCTCTCTCTCTCGTTCTCTCTCGCTCTCTCTCTCGTTCTCTCTCTCTCTCTCTCTCTTTGTCTTTCTCTCTCGCTTTCTCTCTCTCGCGCTCTCTGTCTTTCAGGTGGCCCAGTTGTTGAGCTGCAGTTGTTGTTGTTGCTCTCTCTCTCTCAAACAGGTTAGGGTCAGTGAGTCATGAGTGACTTTTGTATGCTGGTTTTGTCTACACAGACATATATCACTAAAGATGGCATTTCCACTGCGGGCGGTAATACAGGGTGTGAAATGGGCTCTCTATTGTGTAACTCCCGTAATCTGATACCCTGAAGATGTTGATTTTTGAGGCATGTCTGTGCTTGTTTCTGCAGCCATGGGAAAATTCAGAGACGTTGAATGCAGCTCAAGCATCAGCAATTCATGCAAAGCCCACGGCAACACTTTCCAATAACTCAATACGTTATGTACTGTCTGATCCATCCTTTGTGTCTGTGTCTCAGTGTCTGTTTCCAGCTCCCTCCTCACAAACTACCCTGTTCTAGTCCACTCCTGAATAGAAAAGACATAGAAAAGACTTGGTACCAAGGAATCAATGTAGTTTAGGCCAACTACTGTTGTAAATGAAAGATATCCACTACTACCTCCTGTGCCATCAAGGTCCAGACCCCCCCCCCCCCCCCTCTCTCTCTCTCTCTCACACACACACACACACAGCGATCTATACATTGTTATATTATTATTGGTAACCCCAGTAAATGTAGGCCTACCAGTCAGAGAGGAAGAGTGTTGAGAGAGGAAGCCTGGATGAGAGAGAGGAACCATGTCTCAGCCCCAAACTCTTAGATACATAGCAACAGTTGCTAGAGGGACCAACATACTGTAGAGACTGTGTCTGGTCTCACTGATGATGGGATGGCTCACAGTATGGAAAGAGCTGCTGCTGAGGTTTGCAGAATGTTTGGGTTTAACGTGCTATGTGTGTGTGTGTGTGTGTGTGTGTGTGTGGGTGAGAGAGAGAGAGTGTGTGTGTATGTGGGTGTGCTGTTAGCTGTGTGCGTGTGTGTGTCTGTCCTCTGGGGGCATGAAAGGGGAGAGGTGATATGGGTTGTGTTTGGTCTCTCTCACCTGTGGGCCTGTGTGGTATATTTATAAATGCTGCAGCTGCCCTCTACACACAGTGCTGAGGGCAACACGGCAGGGGTGCGTTCAGGTTATCAACACTCACAGTGCTGAGGGCAGCACGGCAGGGGTGCGTTCAGGTTATCAACACTCACAGTGAACAGACCACATACGGTGGAGCGCAGCTTTCTATGCAGTGCATTTCTGTCTGAAATGCTCTTATGCTTGAATACTTGCCGTTGAACAAAACTAGAAAATAGAATCACAATCTTTTATTTGGCCAAGTATATTTGCGCATACAGGAAATTGACTTGGTGAGGTTGGTGCATGGGACATAAAAAACAATATATAAGCAAAAATATTAACACAATTTTTTACAAAAACAGCAAAATATTAACCAAATAGCAAAAACAAATTTACAAAATAGAACAATAAAACAATCAATTATGTAAGGCTAAGAGGCAATGAGGCTAGAGGCTGTGAAATGGGTATGGGGCATGTACACTATCAATTAGAATAATTAAAAATATATATAAATTACACTGTCAGTGCATTGTGTGTGTGTGTATGTGTGTGTGTGTGTGTGTGTGTGTGTGTGTGTGTGTGTGTGTGTGTGTGTGTGTGTGTGTGTACACACAATGTGTACATATGATAATAGAATGGACCAGACACCACTATTGAGAGTCATTGGCAGGCCTTGTCCGCTTTGACTCAATTCCCAACATGGCTCCTAATTAGCATGGCCTCTATCATGGCCATGTTACCATCTCTACTGTCAACATTGGGACAGCCTCTCCCTCCCTACCTCTCTAGTGTGATAGCTGCTGAGGGAAGAGGGTTCTGGCTCAGTAAGGTCCCTTTGGTCCATCCTCTGGTGCTTCACATTGGTTGTGGGTGGGGTATGGTCCCCCATAGAGGCCTTTGAGCGTGTGAAATAGCACCATATGCATGGAAATGACTATCATTATGAACATCATCTGAGATTGTTTTTATTCTCACTAACTGGTTTTGTTTGCTTAATTGATTCCTAAAGGGAGCCGTAAAAAGGCAATTAATGTTCTATTTAGATGAAGGGAGCTGCTAATTGCCTTATTCTTGCTGTTTTTTTCACAATGTTCTCATTAAAACCACACCAGCGATCTCAATATAGACGAATAATGTGTTTTTGTGTGTGCGTAAGCATGTTTGTGTTGAAGTCGTATTTGAAATAATTTGTGTCTGTGTGAGTGTGCGTGCGTGCGTGCGTGCGTGCAGTCAGTGAGAAGGTGTGCTATGAAAACAAAAATATATGGCTGTTTTGAAAAATTACACTGTGCCCATAACTAATGAATGACCATGTTTGGAGAAGTCTTGAAGAGGCAGAACCAGGCAGGGAGACAGCAAGCTCTCTGGGACGAATTAATATCCGTCCAATCACGAGAAGAAGAGTTTTTCCATTTTGACTGTATTGGG
>NC_139670.1:6195050-6205050 GCF_951799395.1 Argentina silus | reverse complement strand
AGTGATATTACCATTGGTTCAGTCCACTTTGTTTAGAGCACGCCCAGGAGGAGTCACTACATAATTGAAGGGAATGATGTGGCTGTGGTATGGGTCTCTGGATGTCTCAGTCTCTACCCTGGATTACTGGGTCACTGGGTCACTGGGTCACTGGGTCACTGGACCCCTCTCCTGACAGGCTCCAGCCTTCAGCATCTATGTAACAGACAGAAAGCTTCACCATACTGGTGGACTGGACCCAAAGGGAGGCTTTATTGCCAGATCATGTCTGAGCCATGAGTCATTATCCATGAGATAATGAGATTATTGCAGAAAAACAACAACTTTATTTTTCCATAGATAGCATATGAACTCAGTGTGTACTGAATTTGAATTGTGTGTGTCCCTCTCCTCCACCCTCTAGGACACTGTGTATGCAGTCAATGGCATGACGCATTCCTGTGATGTTTACCTACTTATATTTCACAACACACACACACTTCCTGGTCTGGTCTGAGACGGGAAGGTGACGATGAATCCCTGCCTTTCAAATACAATGTTGGATGCAAGCCTTTTTAGAGATAGATCTGTTTTACTGTATAAAAACTTCTATGTTTGTTTTTAGGATGTTCTCTCAGCTAATGTTATCTGAAAAATTCAGACCAGCAATTCTTGATATAAACATTTGTACATTGTATTTGTATGATTTGTATCATCATTTTGCTGTTTGATACTATATTGTTGTTATTTACGGTTTGGTTTGTATCTGTTTTCAATGTACAATGACAGAGATTATGGTATGTAGATCGACACCAACACCAAAGACATAGAAGATAAAGTCACTGAATGAACAACTTATTTTGTACAGAAATTAAAGATTAATAAATACACTGATTTCCAATAAATCTCACAAACAGGAATAGTCTTGGTTCAAATCCAGTTTTTTCTCACATTGTCCTATATAAAGACATTTATGAGCAGTATCATTTTATTTAAGAATATAGGGGCGCTCAGTGGCGTAGCACACTAAGGCGCTTATCATATCATCAGAAGGTCCCTGGTTCGATTCCGGCCATTGACATATCCTGCATGTCATCCCTCCTCTCTCTCACCCATCCTTCCTGTCAATCTCTACTATCTCCATCCCAATAAAGCAGAAATGCCCTAAAATATATTTAAAATAAATAAATAATAATAATCTGCTAACTGAAGAGAAAGTGCTACAGAATGCAGTGACTGACTATGTAGGAGTGTGTAGCATTTCAGAGGACTAGAGTTGTCTGTGGCAGTTTATGATAGAGATGGACTTTATACTGTAGATGGGTGCAATTAAATGATGACAATTTGATAGCCTTCTGAAATGGACATGGCAATGTTCCATTGTATCTGCCTGTGTGCGTCGTCTATACCCAAGTTGTTTGGCAGGATCAGGATTTACTGTTACAGGAAGGTGACGCCTACATAGAAGAAGGCTGAATTTCCATGATCGAGAGAGAAATGGATTTTCCCAAAGCTTTCCTGATCATTTTGATCTCAGCTTTACTTTGCTTTCTAGGATATGGGATGTATTTCAATGTGAATGTTAACAAGATGATCAGTGTGGGGTAAGTTTTTATAGCAAATACTCCATGGACACATTGGATTGGTAGCTTGGGTTTCATACTGAAAAGGCAGTTTCTCTGACTGGCATTCAAGCAAATTTGGATTTGATGAGCTCTATTGAAGTGATCATAGATGTAATTTGTTTTTATTTTATCCATGCTTTAATTCTTTAAGCCTCACGGATACATCACAAATACAGATAAAGCCCCTGGTCCTACCATAGATTACTTTTTTTTTATGATGACTGATGGATAGATGATTCACTTACTTAAATAAATGTATCGGTTGTGTAAGTCTCTTTGGATAAAGGCGTCTGCTAAATGCCATGAATGTAAATAAAGTAGATAACGTACATCGGTATCATCAAACCTATCAGATTACATATGTTATTCTGTCTCCTGCTGCCACTGCTGTTTGTGAGAACAGATACAGTATGTCCCACCACGCTCTCGGTGGTCTTAAAAGAAACGATGACATCACGACCGCCATGGCCTCCCTCAACAAGCACAGCTTCAACAGGCAGCCAGAGTGGAGCGTGGGAGACGACTATCAGCTGGGCCATAAACCCAGATCCACAGTGAGTCATCAAACAGAAACTGGACGCCTCCTATTGGAGGATTAAGCATTTCTGCTTTGTGTTGACGTCACCATTATAGACTGGGCCCACCAACGGAAAAAAAAGAAAAAGAAAAGGCATTTTAGAAACATTTGACAGGGCCAAATGTCAGTTTTTTGGGGGGGGCTGGGCCCAGTCTATTATGGGCATTTTTTTTTATCCTATCCCTTCATAGAACTTTCTGCTTTTTCGCTTTCAGTTACTCCTTTGTCATTGAAATATCTGTAACACACTATGAGGCAACAAAAGTCTGTTGTGTCACGGCTGATGTCCTTTTCAGATTTGAATGATCCAGTCCTTGTGTTCTGTGTTCTCTCTGTGCCTGAAGACCTGTGCAGAATCAATCAGGAATTCAAACGATTCAGAGTTTCAATTGGCATTCATTTCCGACATCCAGCTCTTCATGGGCAGAGAGAACCTCAGTGTTCGTGAGTTTAACAGACTGGCCCATTACAGCAACCCCTTTGGCTTCATGGGCTACAACTATTCAGGTGACTACACAACATTTAATTTCCACTGTTCTATGATAACAGCAGGCATCTTGTGAAAACACTGACATTGTCTTATCTAAAACTCCTGTCCGACCAGAATTTCCCAAACTGCCTCAACATGGCATGTTTGTCATTTATTTGTCCCCTCCACATAAATCAGTGGCATGCCCCAAGACAGCATTGTACCAGTACTGTGTCCCTCTGTCCCTCTGTCCCTGTGTCTAGTTGTGAAGGCGGCCATCGACGTGGTCCCTCAGCCAGACACCCCCCTTCTCCTCCCTGTTCCCATGGCAGCAGGCGGGCAGGGGTCTGTGCACTGTGCTGTAGTGGCCACCGGGGGCATCTTAAATGGCTCCAGGATGGGGAAGGAAATAGACGCCAGTGATTATGTGTTTAGGTGAGGGGGTGACATCTCCTGTTCTCGCTACTGCTATAACTCTGTATTGGTGAGGATAGTCATCATCATCATCATCATCATCATCATCATCATCATCATCATCATCACTATCTTCTTTGTGATCATAACAATAAGCTGACCTCTCCTACATACAGGATGAATGGGGCTGTTACAGCTGGCTTTGAAGAGGATGTTGGGAGGCGGACGTCAGTCTACGTCCACACGGCCCATGCCATCACATCATCACTAAGGACACTCAGCAAAAGGGGCTTCAAACAAATACCCCATGACAAGGCAAGAAGCAATGAATCAATCATGTTATCAATCATCGTATTTGTATGTACTGTACGAGGACGTGATAAACAACATGACTGTACTAAAGAATCACAATGAAGACATTTTCTCATTGTCAATTGTCTACTACAGCAGAGATGGTTTCAGCATTTAAACCGCACCATCTCAGAGCTCTTTACATTACAAAGGGGAACTCATCATCTGTCCCCAGTGTACAGCACTCATATAACAGTATACTGTATAAGGCCACCATTTTACCTTGATTTAATGTTATCATGTATGTGAACTATCTTTCTATTTCACTCTGGAAGGACATTAAGTATGTCCTGATCCCTGAGGGCATGAGAGACCTCAACTTCCTGGAGTCCCTGATCAAGAACAGGAAGGTGCCGGCAGGGGAATATAAAGGACGGACGTAAGAGTAATGATTACATTGATCATGATTATGGGTCGTATTTTTCTTGGGTTAATTTATTAAAACATAGCATGGCATGTTCTCCATTATAAACATTGTATTTTTCTTGTTTTGTCCAATTAGGATTTGTCTTTCTGTTGTTTCAGACCGAGGTCATATTACGGAGGCTATTTTAATGCGAGCAGCTACTATGTTCTTCACCCTGACTTCTTAAGATATGTCAAGAACAGGTGAGACCAAAAGCTTAAAAGCCAATCAAAAGAGGTTACTGTGGAGTTTCGCAGAATATATCCGACATCCTGATTTGAAGATCAATGCTTGAGTACAGTACTGTAGGTTGGTCGTGATCATTCTCATGAAGTCACTAAATGAGAAGTGTCTTGGCCTGGCGGTTGATTTAGGACTGGCCGCGTCTGAGGCATTTTTATAGGGTTGGTCTTTCTAACAGATTCCTCAGAAGCTCGACCCTCAATACTACAAGATGGGTGATTTACAGACCAAGCAACGGAGCCTTCACCCTGTTTCTGGCCATGCACACCTGTGACACAGTAAGGATGGGGGCCTTGATGCTTTTATCAACAACTCTGATGCTGCGATCTGTTCCATTGCAACTCAAATTAGTTCGAACAAACTAAAAATGGATGAGTAGGAGCTGTGAATAAGAACTGATTTCTGAACCCGTTACTGTATTTATAAAACAATGGCCTAGTAAGAATCAATTTAGACATACTCAGTGTTCTGCACTGTGGAATTTGGAGCCCACTAGATTACAGGGTCCTCAATATGCTTTTTCTCACATACAGGTGAGCGCCTATGGGTTCAGCACTGTGGACCACAAGAAGTACTCAAACTACTACTATGACAAAGTTCCATCTAAAGTGAGATTTTACGCCAACCATGATTATAAACGGGAGATTAATTTATGGAAAAAGTTCCACGATAACAAACTGATCAAACTTTACCAGGGGAAGGAATAGTGAAGTAAAGCTGAATTTTGTGAATATATACAAGTCCATTTACGTTTTTTAGAAATGTTGTTATGTTATATTTAAACTGGTGTGTTTCTGTTGGCATCAATGTGACATTGATATGTATACATAACATGCTGCTATACAGCATCATGTACGATGATGCAGCGGTCGCGCTGTTCGGTCACGGCTTTTCACTGTCTTGGCGCCCCGGTGGTGGAACGAGCTTCCCACTGCTGTCAGGAGTGCAGAATCATTACCTGTCTTCCACCGTAGACTGAAGACCCATCTCTTCAGGCCACATTTGACTGTCTTGACTGTCTCCTAAAAATCCTTCTTCTAGCATTGTGACTGTCAATGGCCCTTGGTTTTTTATGATGACTATGATGTATAGATGATTCAATTGATTCTATTACTTTAGACAAATGTACTTGTTGTAAGTCGCTTCGAATAAATGCGTCTGCTCAATGTAAAACATTTAGAAAATGTACATGTAAGTTATAGTTCTGTGGCACAATAAACCAGCGCGAGTTTGACATTGTGCAGTCAGTGTGTCAAGATGATGTAAAAAGAGTAATGGTAGGCCAATTAATCAATGAGAGATTAAACATGTTTTATCCAAATGTATTACACAGTCTTAATGCACACTTATGCTTTCAAATTGTTTCTTCCTATTTTGGCCAATGTTGGTCTAGGGGTGAACTTTGGACGGTTAAACTCAGAAATACAGCACAGCATACAGACCATTTTTCCCTGTGATTGAGAACATGAAAAATCATTCAGTTAGCTTTCATTCATCTGCAGCACCATTCACATTTTATACTGTCAGTACCACTATTGCAAGAGTTCATTGAATGCAACAGGTGTACCAGTATTACCATGTATGTTAGCAATACCACGTAACACCAGCAGGTGTCACTACGAGCTAGCCGACTCCTCATAATGCGCAGATTAGGCTAATTATGTTGAATCCCCCTCCACAAAATCACTTCTCAGCCTTTAATCTGCATCATAGACAGGCTGTTTAATGAATGTTGGACCATCATTGGCCTCAAGGACCCTCCAAGGATCAGTTTACCCCTCCACCCCAAATCCCCAACGCTTGGATTTGCGTCCTCTAAACTGGTTTAAGTAAGATCCGTGTCTGGTCGGTGTTTTATGCGGGAATAGGTGGGCTAACTCCTAGTCACCACTGATAAAGGATCAGATATGTGTTCATTCCCCGGGAATGGGTAAAGTTATGATTGAGGGGAGGGTAATCTGATCAGTGTTTTGATGCGTGGGGGGGGAAGGAGGAGCCAACACGCGGAGACGCGCGCTGGCTCGAGGTCGGGGAAGGGATCTGCGAAGGGCTCTGTGCCTCACTGTGGTTTATCCTCCGCGAAGAAGCCTTTTCTTAATTGACAAGCCTACAAAGTATCGGCGGAAAGTGTGTGGATATCATACGCTATGGCTGTTTGTCTAATTCAACTACTTTTCTGAAAGTGTACTCTTGTCTTGGAATGAGTCGCTAACGTAGTTAACTTTTCACCCTACACACTGATTTCGTGCGGACCTCTTTTTGAGCTCCAAGCACCTGACGCTGTTCAGCCGAGCTATCCTTCAACTCTCCCCAAGAGACAGGCAGTTTGTCAACACATGGACCGGTGAGACCTTATTTTCATACTATTTTACTGCATTATGGACGAGGCCACACTCACATGCAATATTATTGAAAATATTTGAAATGTTATGTTATAGCAGGCACCTTATGCTAGGGATAAAATAGGAGCCAACACATAAAGTAAGTGCTAGCTGCTAGTTAGCTGTTTTCATTAGAAATCCCTGTTTGATAGCTCTCATATCAGATACATGCTGTTATGGTTGCCTGACAAATGGTGATCTTATTTCCCTTTCACTATCTACGGGAAAGCCTTGTGGCATCGGTTCCTGTGTTTGTTTCTCGATCTGTGTGTCCACATGTTTGTGCTTCCATAGATGGAGAAAGCTGAGTTTGTGTGATGATGATATACATGCAATTATTAGACAGGACTCGTTTTTTTTTGTTTACTGGAGCTTGTCAGAGAAGACTATACAGTAGTCATTTACTAGCTGGCAAGGTGCCTGACCAGTTTTAGATCATGTGTCACAGCACTGACACGCATGGTGTTGGGATCACATAACTTATGAATGTTGGCTTGACACTGATAAAAGAATTTGCACTTGATACACACACACACACACACACACACACACACACTCTCTCGCTCTCTCTCGCTCTCTCTCGCTCTCTCTCTGTCGCTCTCTCTCTCTCTCTCTCTCTCTCTCTGTCTCTCTCTCTCTCTCTCTCTCTCTCTCTCTCTCTCTCTCTCTCTCTCTTCTCCACATGCAAGACAGTCTGTCAATATTGTTTTTCACTGTGCAGTCTATCCAAATGTCTTTGTACTGGGCTATGTCTAATAGAACAAGCCTTCTTGCTCAGGCCATGTACTTGTGCCTGCAAAAAAATAAAAAAAGGATCAAATGTGTCTTGGTTGACGTCTTCCTTGGTCCTGCTTCCCTAGCACACTTCTAACCCCTGCTGCTTTGACGAGGCACAACATCACTGTATCCCATTGTGATCTATGAAGGCTGAGATTGACAGTTCATGAAATACAGATTTTGGAAAATGATTAAGAAGCAGCCCCTCTACGCACCATGAAGCTTAAGAATTATGGCATCCCCAGTTCCTTCATTCAAGAGATTGTGAGTTTGCATAGTATATCATTTAATAGGATGGTTACATTCTTATCATACTGGAGGTCTAGGAGGTCTTTGCAGAGCAGCATACAGGTACAGTAAAGGCTAAACAAATCAACGCTAACGTGTCTGATGTTCCTTTGTTCGTAAACACAATTAAGCAGACAGCTAAGCTCCAATGCTCTTTTCTCCTTCGCCCCTCTCTAGCCTGATTGGAGGTACAGTACAGTCAGTGTTTTAGCCTTGAGTTTGCCTCCTAGCTTTATTGGGCTTCCTTATTGCGGTTCTGTTTTTGCCCAGAAATTCTGTTTTAATTGGAGTTTGTTTGATCTAGGATATGCCTCACTGGTAGCTGAAGATAGAAGCAGGGACAAGTTTTTCTTTTTTTTTAAGGAATCATTTCTCCTGGATATTTTGTGTCCCCTTAGTGACGTGCGCTTAGTCTCCCCAGTGGTACAGCATCTAGGCAAGGTAATTGTGAAGCGGTCATTTGCCTGAATTTCCTTCTGGGGAAAAATAAGAATGCTGCTTTTCCTTAAGTTTTGGCAGAGTGCCAGGCAGCTCTGACTGAAGAGATGTTTCCTAAAAGTGCAGGGAACGTGGATGGAGACTTAGTCCAGCACGGAAAGATCTACAGATTAGATTTACATTCCTCGCTGAATGGGTTTCCTGAATGAAAGAAAACAAACAAAGTAGATGCATTTAATTACCCACTGTCCTTAATAGTACGCCTCTTTTAAGACTTGTTAATGTCATTATGCAGTTATTACAACGCAATACTTAACACAGTTACCAAGAGCTTTCATACTTTGATTTCTGAACTTTCTGAAGACATATCCCTGAAGTTGCTTGGTTGCAGTGTGCGGTAGCCTAGTAGCACATTGAATTCACTGATTGTTTATTAATGTTTGTTAATATTTATAGTTTATTAATATTATTAATGGTAATAAATACCCAGCACACAGTCACATACTTCTGTATTCTAATGGCAGGTTGCACTGATCCAGGCTGGTGGAAGCAGAGGAGAGACCCACACACCAGACCCCGAGGACAACTTCTAAGAGACTGCATTAAGGATTCATCACGACCAACAACCAGTCCTTGACACTCTGGAGACCAACCTGCTTGTTCAAGACAACAAGCTGTCTGGAAAAAGAACAGCTCATAGCTGCTACACTTATCACATCGTCTCACCAGCTGTTGCCAAGCACAACTCTCAGAGATACACAATGTTCTGTCTCTGTGCAGCGGTACCTGGCTCTTCTGCAGGGTTCGGTGTTTGTTAACGCAACTCTTGTACGCTCACCGTTGTGTCCCGAAGAAGAACTGATAGGGATCGGACAGAGACACATTAATGCCCCACACACTCCACCCCTGACATTCCCCTTAGTATGCCCAACACCTTGACTGGGTGAGGGAGCGGTGAACTGCCCTAGAACCGTTTGTGGTCAAACTGCGGTTGACCCAGGACGACCGTGTGCGGTCACTGCCACAGGGGTTGCGGTCATGGGTAAGGAACAGGATCTTCTGGCAGCAGTGAAGAGTGGGGACCTCCTCTTGGCACACAAGCTCCTTGCCAAAGTCAAATGCAACAAAACCAGTGAGTAGTGACCAGTAGTCTCTCTCTCTCTCTCTCTCATTCTCTCTCTCTGTGTCTCTCTCTCTCTCTCTCTCTCTCTCTCTCTCTCTCTCTCTCTCTCTCTCTCTCTCATTCTCTCTCTCTGTGTCTCTCTCTCTCTCTCTCTCTCTCTCTCTCTCTCTCTCTCTCTCTCATTCTCTCTCTCTCTCTCTCTCTCTCTCTCTCTCTCTCTCATTCTCTCTCTCTGTCTCTCTCTCTCTCTCTCTCTCTCTCATTCTCTCTCTCTCATTCTCTCTCTCTCTCTCTCTCTCTCTCTCTGTGTGTTTCTGTGTTTCTGTTCCTCTTTCTCCTTTCAAGAAAGCAAGCTCAGGCATATTCTAGTGGCTGATTATAAAGTATGGGCTAGTATGGGTGGTCTGTGATATGGACTCCATGGTCAGTGATACTGCATGTACCCCCTTCAACCTCTAATGTGGCCTACCTACCCTGTCACGTTCAGAACCCTCTCCTTTAGGTTTCTCTGTTCCTTTGTTTGCGTGTGTATGTTAGTCACCCGTTGTGTGAGTGATTATTGTGTGTTTGTGCTGTTGGCATGTGTGTCCTTATGTGTTGGCTTGACGTACCGTGACAACAACAACAACAAAAGAGATAGCCGAGGGCGCTTAGTGGCGTAGCACACTAATGCGCATACCACATAATCGCAAGGTTCCTGGTTCGATTCTGACCCTCGAATGCATGTCATTGCATGTCATTCCTCCTCTTTCTCCCATCCTTCCTGTCAATCTCTACTGTCTCTATCCCAATAAAAGCAGAAATGCCCTAAAAACATATTAAAAAAATAAATTAAAGAAAAAGATAGCCAAGCCTCAGTCCTAGCCCTGGGCGCTGTAGTACTTACATATCAAGGAAACTCTTTGTCTTTAACCACAGTATCAGGTTCA
>NC_139670.1:6185050-6190050 GCF_951799395.1 Argentina silus | reverse complement strand
AGGGAATTAGGTGTATAATCAAATACTATGGGGTGTTAAACAGTTTCCCTCAATATTACTCTTTGTCATCCTGAACTGTCAGGGCATCCAAATGCAAGAGTTCATTTCCTCAGTTGTGTGTGACCAAGGTTTACCGGAAATTCAAAAAAACAAACAACTAAACTAGTTTTAGACATTGGCTTGCTACATTGGTGGACAAACATCAGGTAGTGTGTCAAATATTTGTCCTCAAGGTTTGCAACTGAGAAGTGTTATGTAATGTCAGACCTCTCAGGTGTGATTACCTAACTCAGTAACGGGCCTAATGTGTTTTGTAGGAAGCCTAAACAGATGATCTTTCTGCCTGCCTGGCTCCATCACAGAGTGTTTATGAGCTCTGTGTGACTGTGACCTAATTGTCAGAAACGCCATGGGAGAAGTGCACTGTGAATATTTAATAGTCGAGGAAATGAGCTGATGGATAATGTATTTGATATGATTGATAATGTATGCTGTGCTTAACTGTAGAGTGAGGTAATGTCTTCAGGCGACAGCGCCTTCTTTCGTGTCTTCCAAGCTTGGTAGACTACTGATACCCAATTTGAAAAGAAGAGGCTCTCTCAGGCAATTCAATGTCTTTGGGGGTGACGAATAGGCTGTCATATTTATTGTTTTTGTTCCGTTTGTGCTCTTTCCCTGCTCTGTGTGTGTCTGTGTGTCTGTCTGTGTGTCTGTCTGTGTGTCTGTGTCTGTGTGTGTCTGTGTCTGTCTGTTTGTCTGTCTGTCTGTCTGTCTCTGTGCGTCTGTCTCTCTCTGTGCCTGTGTGTGTGTCTGTCTGTCTCTGTGCCTGTGTGTGTGTGTCTGTCTGTCTCTGTGCGTGTGTGTCTGTGTGTCTGTCTGTCTGTCTCTGTGTGCGTGCGTGCGTGCGTGTGTGTGTGTGTGTGTGTGTGTGTGTGTGTATGTGTGTGTGTCGTGCTGTTCTCTGGAATCTACAGTGTTGATAGGACTCAGTCAGTAAACCCCAGCTGCATCAACAGACCCAGAACACCCACTCCCCCTTTCATATCAGGTTCTGTTTACACCGACACCATATAACACACACCGGCCGGGTCGGACCCCTCCTTCTGTGTGGCCTAGAGATACTGATGAATCAAGATGAAGTACTGCGCATCTGTACGTATGCTGCTTCGGCTAATTTTAGATTCTCGCTGCCTTCTATGTCGGTGGGAGATTTGCGTGAAAATTAGATTTTTTTTTTCCCCCTGCCGATCTCAAGTTACAGTAGGACTCCTCCCGACATTAGCAGGCTGGTTTTAGAGCGTGCTTCAGAATGTATGCGTTAGTAAAAAAATAAACAGACGGTTTCCTCCCCAGTGCACACCTCGGGAGCTTGCTGGTTTAAAAGCAAGCGCCAGAAGAAGTAAACAGTTGTTGTTTTATGAGAACTGGCTCGGGAGGAAGGTTGTCAAGTTTGGAAAACAGGAGCTGTGAAAGGTCTCTCGTCTCTCCTCCTCTCATCTTCTCTCCTCTCTGCTCCTCTCCTCTCTTTTATCTCCCCTGTCTTCTCTCTCTTCTCTCTTCTCTCCTCTCTTCTCTCTCTTTCCTCTCTCTCTTCTCTCTCCTCTCTCTCTCTCTCCTCTCTTCTCTCTCTCTCCTCTCCTCTCTCTCTCCTCTCTCTCTTCTCTCTCTCTTCTCTCTCCTCTCCTCTCTCTCTCCTCTTTCTCTCCTCTCTCTCTTCTCTCTCCCTCTCCTCTTTCTCTCCTCTCTCTCTTATCTCCTCTCTCTCTTCTCTTCTCTTCTCTTCTCGTCTCGTCTCCTCTCTTCTCTCTCCTCTCCTCTCTTCTCTCTCGTCTCTTCTCTTCTCTCTCCTCTCCTCTCTTCTCTCTCTCTTCTCTCTCGTCTCTTCTCTTCTCTCTCCTCTCCTCTCTTCTCTCTCCTCTCTTCTCTCTCCTCTCCTCTCTTCTCTCTCTCTTCTCTCTCGTCTCTTCTCTTCTCTCTCCTCTCCTCTCCTCTCTTCTCTCTCCTCTCTTCTCTCTCTTCTCTTCTCTCTCCTCTCCTCTCTTCTCTCTCCTCTCTTCTCTCTCCTCTCCTCTCTTCTCTCCTCTCTCCTCTCCTCTCTTCTCTCTCTCTTCTCTCTCGTCTCTTCTCTCCTCTCTTCTCTCTCCTCTCTTCTCTCTCCTCTCTTCTCTCTCCTCTCCTCTCTTCTCTCTCCTCTCTTCTCTCTCCTCTCCTCTCTTCTCTCTCTTCTCTCCTCTCTCCTCTCCTCTCTTCTCTCTCTCTTCTCTCTCGTCTCTTCTCTTCTCTCCTCTCAATCAGGCTCAGGCAGTCATTTCACCCCTGCAGTATCTTTGATGTGTTTGAGTAGAAGAGGAGTTGGCTGAGGTAATGCCAAAATAGGGACCAGGAAGCCCATGCAGACAACCTTTCCAATGGTTTCGTTCAGTTTGTTCAGCCTGCCAGTCATGTAGATCGATGTCGAAACACCACAAGAGATGTAGACTAATTGCTTTGACCAATCAATTGAGACGCATAAAGCAAACACAGCAATTGGACTCGTCTGAGGTTGTACAGCTGAGATCTCTCTCTGTCACCTCTCTTCAGATATCAAAGCAGCGCGAGGCTAACTCCTATCTCCTGGTGAGAGGCACATGGCTAGCGCGCCGGGAGCTAAAACAGGCCCTCTCCCTTCCTCCCTTCCTCGGCAGGCTGAGAGCTGGCACCGTCTCGCCGAAGGCTTAAGCTCCGGTTTAATCACACCGCCGGAGGTCCGCAGGGATTTGGCCACTTCACCAGGCTTCTAGCCAGCACTGAGACTCTGGCCACAGTGATGCCAGCGCCACTTAGGCCCGACACTTGCCCTGGCACTGGACCTACTGTAACCCTGGCTATTGTCAGGGTCTTAGCATGCTCTCTCAGGTCAGAGCGGAGGGAGGGCACGGTTGAGACCAGATGTGATGTGGTTGTAAAAGGTATGCTGTAAAGGGTGAGTTTTTTGCAGGATAATGAAAAGAAAAGTCAGGGCTGAGTAGGCCTGCAGAAAATGAAATGTAACCTCGTTTACGAACCTTACCAAACCAATAACACAGGCCAGAGTTTTTGAGGTTCGGCTGGAGTATGTTTACTCTTTCCTAATCAGTGGGGTAAGATGGATCTATGCTTTAGATAAATGTTTCCTTTGATGAGGTCTTTGCCAGGCCACACATCATTTATCTCAAGAGACAGTTTGTAGGCTAAATTACCCCCTTTTTTGTTATTTTAGTTTTGCCTCAGGTTGCTGTGGGTTTTGTTGTGTGTATCGTGACGTGGATCCTCCCAGTTCGTCGTGTTTTATGGGGGAGTTTCTCAAGCTATTTTTCAAGAATCAAGTTTCTCTCTGTATCTTCTCAATCATCACTTTGTTTTGCGATGGGTGGGAATTGCATGCATCAAGATTCCAACAAAACCAGACATTAGTGTGTGTGTGTGTGTGTGTGTGTATGTGCGTGCGTTTGGGAATAGACACAAATCTCCAGCGGAATTCCTGAAGGTTTGCAGCGAACCCCCGTTGTTCCTCTGCGGTTCCCCAAAGCCTGTCCTCTCCAATCACAGTCCTCCGCTGGCAGATAGTGTATCACAAGAGGCCCTGTGTAACTCCTGCCTCTGTGGTTGAAACAGCAGAGCCTGTACCAATGTCTGGAAAGACTGCTGCGGCCAAACGTAAGCCATCCAGCGTGTTTCCTTAACCTCGAGAGCGAAGCAGGATTGGACGGGGCTGAGGCGGCTGAGAGGCTTAGTTGGAATGGGGACGACGCGACGCGTCAAAACAGGGCAGCAGAAGGACCGCAGACAACACAGCTGGCCAGCCCTTCTCTGGTGTGGTGTGAGCGACCCTGACAAGGCGCCCCAGACCCCGCGCTCTTGCGGTGAAGAAAAGGCCAAACAATGCAACGTCTGGCCGGTTATGAAAAAGAAACTCAGTTGTGTGTGTTTGGCATTTCAAGCGCTCTGACAAAACGCATCGCTTTCAGATGATAAACAAGAGAGAGAGGCGAGCGTAGGTCGACCGAACGGTCGACGATTCTGAAACACCCCCCCCCCCCCCCCCCCACAAAAAAGTGGCAGAGTTACCGTCTTTTAATTCACACACCTTGGTACGACTGAGAGCTATCCAATTCAATACAATGCAATCCAGTATCATTTCAGTGTGTGTGTGTGTGTGTATGGGTGTGTTTATTGGGCAGTTGCGGTGCATTTCACTGTCAAACCCTGTGTTCGTGTTTACCTACCTGATATGACAAGGGAAATACTCCTGGTCTGAGTAAAACGTTGAATGGGGAGTTTCTCTCTCCTCTGCTCTGTTGGTTTGGACCTCTTTGTCACTGTGCCTTGCCTTTTCAACAGACTATCTCTGTAGATCAAAGAGCAGAAAGCTCTTTTGTTCTGCCCAGAACGTACACAATTGTGAAATACCTGTCTTTGTCTGGTGTAGAGCACATCAGTGACCATGATGAACGTCCGGCATGGGTGTGGGGAATCAGACAGGGTAAACTATGACCAACTAACTCTTTTGATTCTCTGTGGAATCTGTTGTTGTGACATTTAGCCTGTGTGAAAGGCGCTACTTCTAAAGTTTGGGAAAAGGTTTTTCCATCAGTGCCAATGAAAAGTTCATACTCTGTAGGATCCCGATGGAATATCTTTGCCCAGTGCGTTTGTTTCTGTGGGTGTTAGCTATACGGAGCAGGCTATGGGATATTTCCTTGTCAACCACATTGGCATTTGCAGAGAGCAACTGGATAGCAGTCTCTTTCCTGTTGCTCCAACATTGACCATTGACCAGCATGGAGTGTTCCATGTATCTGTTGGCACAGCACTGGTAGGAACACACACGCGCACACGCACACGCACACGCACACAGAGTCTTTTAGCTGAGGTGATTTCATTGAAGCCCAATGAGGCCTGACCGGTTAGGATTTCACTGTCTCGTTCTGCCCCTCGATTTGGTGCCAACTGTCAATTGCCCTGTTGTAGCCAGTGTACCT
>NC_139670.1:6120050-6182550 GCF_951799395.1 Argentina silus | reverse complement strand
TCATCGGCTGCATGTGTCAGCATGCAGGGTCTGTCCAGCTTGGGGGGTGATATACAATAAGAGTGTTGAAAGCAGTCAGTTCATCCGTGGTGGTGGTGGGAGGGGGGAAGGGGGAAGGGGGGGGGGTAGGAGTGCTGAGGGACTGAAGACAAGAATTGGGAGGTGAGTAAACAGCCACCAATCAACACTCAATCAGAGTGCTGTGTGTGTGTGTGTGTGCTTGTGTGTGTGCTTGTGTGTGTGTGTGTGTGTGTGTGAGTGCCTGTGTACATGCGTGCGAGCAAGCTTGTGTTAGAGAAAGAGAGAGACAGAATGAAAAGATAAAGAGGGGGATCGCCCATTCTCCGATTTCTACCTCCACCAGCCTCCCTCCACCGGATCAGACATGCTAGTCGCGTATCTAGTACATATCTGACGAAGGACCGGGGAACCCAAAACAAAGACCACCACAATCTGGAGATGAACAGATTCTGCTAACATGATTGGATCCGTTCCAGCATCACCAGGCGACGTAACGCGGGGCGACAGCAACAATCCACTCATATTATTGTTGTCTGTCATGTTCCTGGAATATCTGGAGAGTGTTTTTGAACACTTTTTAAAAAATGTCCAGCTGTTATGTCCTTGATGTGCCTGTGTCTCCTATGAGCAGAGTGTCTGCCTGTGTTAATGGCTCAGTGTCATTGTGCACCGGTGACAGAACATTGCCTGGCTTCTACTCAGACAAGGAGATTATACGCCATCCAGATCTATAATGGAGTTAGACAATACGTTTTCACTCCCCCCCCCCCCCAGTCACGCTCACACGACAGGGACGGGAAGGAGGCATGGAAGGAAGGAAGGAAGGACAGACAGGTTTCTTGGGGAAACTTGTTTTTCATTTGATGATGATTTGATGATGATTTTTTTTTCCTTTTTTTTTTCTATTACTTTGTGACGGATAGACTGGAGGATCTATGATGTACACATCACTCACACACACACACACACACACACACACACACACACACACACAGTCTTTTAGCTGAGGTGATTTAATTGAAGCCCAAGGAGAATCTATGATGTACACATCAGACACACACTCTCACACATGTTTCTCTCTAGGATAACTGGGTGTCAGAGAGAGTGTGCTGTCCCTTATACTCCAGGCACAAAGAAAACTAGTTCTGAACCCAGTCCCCTGACACACACCCACACACTTCAACAGTTCTATATTTCTCTAGGCCCAACTTAGTGTTGTTGCTGTTATTGTAAGTGTAACTCAAAGTCAGACAGCGCTAAGGTGGCCAGTGCCACCTAAGGCAGGGAAGACTTACGGCCTTGCTCAGAGCTCGGGCCTCGGGGAGAGACCTCCCGGTATTCTGGGAGATGGGTCCAGGGCCGAGGCTGGTGGTAGATGAGTCCAGGCCAAGGGTGAGGATATGAGAAATGTCTGGGCTGCAGGGCAGTAACTCACCTGCTGCGCTGTGGTCCTTCACCACGTCAGACTCACTGGAACACTCCGCTCCTCTGGACTGACGGGAGAAAACACACACACCTCAGATTTATGTTTTTAATTTGTCCCTCGGTGGAATGTATGACATGCCCCCCCCCCCCCCCCCCCCCCCCCAAGACCCTGCACGCACACACACACACACACAGTCCTGTCTGAGGTGCTATGAAGGCTCATCTCTTGTATAGTCATCAGTGAGATTTACACTGCCTCTCATCTCCCTCTTGCTCTCCCTCTCTCTCTCTTATCTCTCTCTTTCCCTCTCTCGCCCCCTCTCTCTCTCTTATCTCCCTCTCTCCCTCTCTCTCTCTTATCTCTCTCTCCCTCTCTCTCTCGCCCTCTCTCCCTCTCTCTCTCCCTCCCTCTTTCTCTCTTATCTCCCTCTCTCATCTCTCCCTCTCCCTCTCTCTCTCCCTCCCTCTCCCTCCCTCTCATCTCTCTCCCTCTCTCCCCCAGGTTTTCAGCTCTCCACCATGCTGCTCTCACAGGCACCAATGAGCTGCTGTCTCTCCTGCTGGAGTCCCAGGCCACTGTGGACATCAAGGACACCAACGGTGAGAGCCTATCAACTGTAATAAACGGCCTTAAGCATCGGTTAGAGAACCTATCAATCAATCCCTCTGTATTCATTGACCCTCCTCTTTGTGTCTCTTTCTCTCTCAACCACCCCCACCTTGTTCTCTCTCCCTCTCCCCCCCCCTCTCCCCCCCTCTCCCTAGGTATGCGTCCTCTCCACTATGCAGCTTGGCAGGGGAAAGCTGACTCCGTCTTGCTGCTCCTGAGAGCTGGAGCTTCAGTCAACACACCCTCACACGACGGACAGATACCCCTCCATCTGTCTGCACAGTATGGACACTATGAGGTGGTGAGTGTACACACACATACACACGGACACATGGACACACACACACAGAGGCTCAGGGCTAAGTTACAAGCCACGGCTTCCATTACTGTGAAATACCTCCCTCCGCTTTTGTGTCTAGGCCCTGCTTTGTCCACAAACAATACTGCCCCCCACCTGGGTTTCTCCGAGTGGTGGGACCTGTGAACACAGCTCTCAGAGGATGTGGACAGGAGGGACCGGGTCTGAAGGAGACACCAAATCCACACATTCCTTCTATCAGTCTCACCTTTTGTAATGGAATGTGTTATCGGATACACACCTTACTTGATCACGTCATGTAGGAGAGAGAGAGGGGGAGAGAAGGACAGGGGGAGAGAGGGATGGGAGAGAGGTATGGGAGAGAGGGATGGGAGAGAGGGATGGGAAAGAGGGATGGGAAAGAGAGAGGGGGGAGGGAGAGGGAGGGAGGGAGGGGGAGAGAGGGTGAGCTCCCCAGTGTTGTCTGCCCTCTCCTTTCACTTCCCCTGACCCCTCCATTGTACCATGGTATCACTCCACCTGATCTGGGTAACATACACACTGCCTGTGTGTGTGCGCGTTTGCGCAAGTGTGTGTGTGCACGTGTGCGTGTGTGCGGTGGTGATATTTCTTACGGTCCTCTGAGGTTACTGATTGTCGTCATCACCCCCCCCGCCCCCTCCCCCCTCTCTCTTGCAGTCTGAGATGTTGTTGCAACATCAGTCCAACCCCTGCCTGGTCAACAAGGCTAAGAAGACCCCTCTCGACCTGGCCTGTGAGTTCGGCAGAGTGAAGGTGAGTCCACAGGGGCGTGTGTGTGTATGTGCGCATGTGTGTGTGTGTGTGCTGCTCACTTGTGTGAGTGTGTAGTGGTCCACTAGAGTGTATTCATTCTTTGTGATCACATTTCTACGCACGCAATGTCTCCCTTTTCTTCAAACCCACTTTACAGCCCCAGACAGAGCCGATGTAGAAAGTTGTGGGGAGTGTGAAGGTTGTTTATATACAGTTTGTGTGTGTTTGTCAATGTCTTCCAGAGGGCATGTGATGGATAGAGCGGGGGGGGAGGTCTGTGTCAAACATCTCACATAGCTTAGATTAACTACCCAGCTAAAATAAGATTTTTTTTTTTTAAGCTAAAGGGAAATGGGTTTTTGCTATGCTGTGCGGACACACAAGTTCACACGCGCACACACATATGCGCGCACACACACTCTCTACAGTACGGTCTGTTTTTCTGTCAGAGTTGTGGATTAAGTCTTGTCGTGGAATATTAGCTGGCCCTGTAATTCAGATTTAACCGGAGCGGAGTTCTCACACACACACTCTCACACACTCTCACACACTCTCACACACACTCTCACACACCCTCTTCCCCATGTCTGTTAATCTCCTGGAGCTCGGAGAGTGAAAGGTAGAGAATAGCAGGCTTTAGGCTGAGGGCGACAGTAGGCTCCGGGCAGGGCTTTGTGTGTGGAACAGCAGTCTGACTAAAAGCAGCAGGGGTATCTTTAGACACCGCACGCGGGGACAGTTGCTAGGCAGGGTTTTATATCAGCTCGTTGGCTGACCCCCATGACCGTGTATGTATGGGAGAAATGTATTTAAATTTATGAATTCTGTGTGAATTATTTAATATGTCGCGTTTCATTCTTCTCTCTCACACACACACACACACACACATAGGTGGCCCAGTTGTTGTTGAGCAGCAATATGGTGGTAGCTCTGTTGGAGGGGGAGGGGCATGATGGGTTAGACGCTGCCACTAACACGCCCCTACACCTGGCCGCACGGAACGGACACAAAGACATCATCAGGTCAGAGGAGTGTCTGTCTGTCTGTCTGTCTCTCTCTCTCTCTCTCTCCATTCTCTGGATCTGCCCAGTTCCACATCCTCATCCCTTGCTCTAATGTGTGTGTCTGTGTGTCTGTATACCAAGCAACCCCACCCTACAGTAGTAACCCTGACATGCCTGTTAATGACTCCTATCCTCCCTAAACCAACACATTCCCTGGATAAGCCCACTCCATCCCTCATCCACATCCTCCTAACTGGGAATGTGGGATATTAGACATGGAGGAGAGAGAGAGAGGGCGACGCCTCGTAGAAAAAACACACTTTATTACCAGGAACGCCTTGGAATCCCCACCCAAGTGTCTCCCTTTCACGGTTGCCTTACAGGGGGGAAAGTTCCGGGATAGACTGCAGAGAGTGAAGGGGGACTGTAGGTTAACTCAGCTTAACACTGCTGGACTCAACCTTGGGTTGATGAATAAGCCTCCTCTCCTCCTCCCCTCCCCTCCCTCTTCTCTTCCCCTCCCCTCCCTCTTCTCTTCCCCTCCCTCTTCCCCTCTCCTCTACTCTCCTCCCCCCTCCTCATCTCCCCTCTCATCCGGAGTATTTCCTCCGCGTGGGAGTCTGTAGATCCTCTCACACACATTCCCTCCCCGTGCCATGCATTCCCAGAGGAAAGCATGGATTCCCAGCAGATTCCCAGCAGATTCTCTCCTCCACAGCTGTCTGAGTCTGATGCCCTAAAGCATTCCTCCAGCTGGGCTTGCCTGCCTAGGGAGAGACATGTCTGTGTGTCTGAATAACATGTGTTTGGCTAATTGTGTACAGTGTGCAGAATGTATGTTTTGTTGTGTGTGCTCTTGTAGATGTAGACATTATGAATGTGTGTGTGTGTGTGTGTGTGTGCGAGGGCGTCTGCGTGTGTGTGCGCGTGTGTGTATATGTGTGTGTGTGAGTGTAACACCTATGTGTATATGTGTGTTGTCTCTCAGGTTGCTGCTGAAGGCTGGTATTGACATCAACAGGGCCACCAAAGCTGGGACCTCCCTGCACGAGGCTGCCCTCTATGGCAAGACTGAAGTAGTGCGGCTGCTGCTGGACGTAAGTTCAGGCCCTGGTGTCAGGCTAGACAGGAAACAATAGACAGGAATTATTTACACTTCAGCTTAATATCTTATTTCCTCTCATTGAGGGACAGAGATGTTTTTATTTGATTCTCAGGGTGGATGTTATTCTTTAATATAAAAGGCACGGCGATGGTGACGCACAGTTTCTGCAGTGGGAGTGTGTTTTCCTTGGAGAGTGTGAGTGTGAGTGCGAGTGTCTAACAGACTGCTGCTCTGTCCAGGCGGGTATCGATGTGAGCCAGCGTAACACCTACAACCAGACAGCCCTGGACATCGTCAACCAGTTCACCACTTCGACAGCCAGCAAGGACATCAAACTGCTCCTCAGAGGTAAAACACAGCACAGCAAAACAACCTATCCACATCTAACTAAACAATGAAACCATTTCCTCTCCGACATGTTAAATACTGTATGTCTCCCCTCTCTCTCTTTCTCTCCCTCTCTCTTTCTTTCTTTCTTTCTCTCTCTCTGTAGAAGCATCGGGGTCTCTCCAAGTGAGAGCATTGAAGGATTACTGGAACCTCCATGACCCCACAGCCCTCAACCTTAGAGCTGGAGATCTCATCATGGTAAACTGTGTGTGTGTGTGTGTGTATGTATGTATGTGTGTGCGTGCATGCGTGTGTGTATTGTGTGTGTGCGTGCGTGTGTATTGTGTGTGTGTGTGTGTGTGTGTGTGTGTGTGTGTGTGTGTGTATTGTGTGCGTGCGTGTGTATTGTGTGCGTGCGTGTGTATTGTGTGTGTGTGACCTGACTCCTCGGCTTTGTTGTGCTTGTATTTGTGCCCTGTGGGTGCCTGCTGCAGAGTTATGGCCCCAGTGGTTATTCTTATCTCTCTTGATGGCTTGGTCCATGGCCCACACCATCACCTGAGACCTTTATGACAGTTATCTTCTTGTTTGTGTGGTTTATTCAAAATGTCAAATATGAGGTGTGTTTTTCTGTTGCACGGTGATGGGTAAAGTTTGTTGCTAAAGGTGAAGGTGTGTGGTAATTTGGTGTACCCCATGTAAGTGTTTTTTCTTGTGGTAGAGGTTTGTTTGTGAGGTATTTGTGCAATTAGGTGTACTGTGAGTTTCGAGGTGTGTTTTTGCGGTAATTTGGTGTACACTGTTTGAGAGAGAACTGAGAGCAGCAGGTAGGGACACGCTCCTGTCATTCTCTCATTAGTGTGTGTGTGTGTGTGTTGGTGGGAGTGGGGGGGGGGGGGGTTTGCGTGCATCCTGATGTGAGTCATACCTTAATTTTCCTGGATCCTACTGTTTTTGGACTTGTGTCGTTGTATTCTGTGACACGCCTCTGGGCTCAGTCATGTTTGCTTTTGTCCCTTCCGTGCATTTGTTCAGACTCACTCAGCCAGTGTGTGTTTGACTGTGTGTGTGTGTGTGTGTGTGTGTGTGTATGTATGTGTGTGTCCCAAAGCCTGCTCATTACCGTGTAAAAGCATGCCCTGCGGCTTCAATACAGTTCATGCATAGTTCACACCAAAAGACGTCACTTGCTAGCCGACTGCAGTTGTTTGAGTTGTCTCTCAAAGTCAACAACATTGTCTCCTCATAGATCATAGACTCCCAGTAACGACACAATACTGGCCCTTTAACAGGAGATGGCTCTGTGTAAACTGGGCTATACTGTAGACTCAGCCAGTAGTATTGGTTTTGGTAGAGGGGGCAAAGACAGAATCCCTCTACTCCCACCCACCCTGGATGAAGCAGCCATGTGATTGGTTGATTTACAGGTCTTGGAGCAGCACATGGATGGGCGGTGGAAGGGTCACATCCATGACAAACAGAGGGGGACGGACAGAGTGGGCTACTTCCCCCCCTCTGTGGTGGAGGTCATCAGCCGGAGAGCAGGTACACACACGCACACACACAACTACATTCACACTCACACGTACATACCCGTGCACACACACACACCTTCAAATTTAGCCTGGTTCCACAATAGAATACCCCCACACTAGGCAGCAGTAAATACCCTATGGTATTCCATACAGCAGGCCAAACACTTACAGGTCCCATAAAGAACTCTCAAATATCACACACACACACTCTCTCTCTATACACCCACAGTTTAATAGGCTTAGAGAGCCAGATTGGGAAGTGTCAGCTCAGTTCGAAAGCCGTGACACTGTCTAGTACTGTATGCCCGAGTACTGTGTGTGTGTGTGAGTGTGTGAGAGAGAGGAAATCCTAGTTTAAAGCTCAGTCGTTGACGGGTCCTTATTGCGTGAGCGAACTCAGCTGTGTGTGTGTGTGTGTGTGTGTGTGTGTGTGTGTGTGTGCACAGCGATATTGTCAACAGAGTGTCAGCATCCCTCTGCCTCTACACACAGAAGCACTGTAAGCCTTCTCAGCAGAACTGCTGATCTCACAGCCATATTCAACAGCCATTATGTAACGCTAAAGGGGATTTATACCATAGAAGGGATAGAATTCATGACTAGTGGAATAGCACATCTCTTTCCTTGAGGGTTCTAGTGTATACAGTACCAGTTTTTGACTCCCTCACCACTCACAGGATATACACTCACCGGGCACTTTATCAGGAACCACTATACTAATACTGGGTAGGGCCTCGCTTTGCTCTCAAAATAGCCTACATTTTTCGTGGCATTGATTTCACAAGATGTTGGAAACATTCCTTTGAGATTCCGGTCCACGATGCAGATTTTTTTTTTCAGGTGCACTTTCAAGCTGTGAATCTCCCGTTCTACCACATCCCAAAGGTGTTCTATTGGATTCAGATCCGGTGACTGGGAAGGCCACTGAAGAACACTTAACTCATTGTCATGTTCATGAAACCAGTTTGAGACGACTTTTGCTTTGTGACATGGTGCATTATCATGCTGGAAGTAGTCATTAGAACATGGGTAAATTGTGGCCATGAAGGGATGCACATGGTCAGCAACAATACTCAAATAGGCTGTGGCATTCAAGCGATGATTGATTGGTATTAACGGGCCCAAAGTGTGCCAAGAAAACATTCCCCACAAACATTACACCACCTCCACCATGAGAAGGTGTACAGGTGTTCCTAATAAAGTGTTCAGTGAGTGTATGTACACACACACGCTTACACTTCACCTTGTGTCTCTTTCCGCTCCTGGCCCCCAGGGGCCACTCTCTCCCGCCAGGCCTCGTTGCCAAGCCAACGGCAGCACTTCCTGTCAAGAGCTCCTCCCACAAGCATTGGCCCTGCCCCCCAGACTGACGACTCCTACACCCTCTACTACGAACACGCAGGTACACACACACACACACACACACACAGACTCTTCGACTATGACCCTCACCTGGCTCTCACTCCATCACTATTACACACACACACACACACACTCACCCTTACTCACCACACACACCCTCACTCAAACACCCTTGACTTGTACCACCTCTCTCCATCTACCACAATATATCCTTGGACAAAAACCACCCTCCGATTCGTAAGGGAAGTCCACCCCCATCCCCACACCCCCGTACACCCCCCCGTCCTGCTGAGAGTGAGTGCTGACCTCTGCTGGCCCTGTGGTCCTTGGGGTCCCCATACCCCCACGCCAGGCTGGGCCGGGCCGGGCCCAGCAGACAGACAGACCTGCTCCGTCCCGACAGTAAAGTGTGTGTGTTTGTTAGGTGCTCCACCTGGCAGTGTCCTCTCAGCCCCAGCTAGTCCAGCTAGCCCCAGTCAGGACATTTGGGTCCTCAGGAACTCACCCACTGGTAAGAGTGTGTGGACCCCCGCCCCCGCCCCACTCTCTATCCCACGCTCCCCTGTTGTCCCTGTAAAACACCCCTGGTGTCACAGCCAACCCTTGTACACACTGGTAAGGGTGTGTTATCCCCCCCCCCCTCTCTCAAAAACATCACTCAAGTGGGATCCTCTTCCTGAACCCTCAGTGCCTCCAGCCCCTCCTAGCTGCCTAACCCTACCACCCCCCCCCCCAATCTCGGGACCACCCCAGAGCTTGAACCCCCCTCTCTAAACCGTCTCTGCTACCCAATAACCTTTTTCTGTCTCTCTCAGTTCTGTAGGGCATTCCTTTTCCAACTAAGGATCCCTCATGTCTCCACACAACATCTTTGCTACTTACATTCTCTCTCTCTCTCTCTCAGGTGACAGGAACAGTGTTGGCAGCGCTGGCAGCGTGGGCAGCAGCCGTAGTGCAGGCAGTGGGCAGAGCTCAGAGAGCAGCCAGGGCCAGAATGGGACACACCCCCGCCTGCCCGGCGGAGCCCACGACACTGGCAAGGTTAGAACCTCTCTCAAAGACACGATCAAAGAGGGAAAGCCTTGTAACAAAACCAAATAGTGTAATAACTTAATGTAATAAAGTTGTTTAAAAATAAATAAACGGTTGTAAAGTTATTACATTTTCCGTTTAACAAGTTACAATATAACAAGTTATTGTATTATCAGATGTTACAAGGCTGAAGGTCCATACACCAAGAAAAACACTTTGCTCTCTGAGAAGTCACTTCTGTGTATCACTAACCCCAGCCTTCTCTTTCTCTGTGTAGCTGGCTCCCTCTGCTGGTGAATTAGGGGAACAGGACCACAGCAAGCAGCCCGATGGACCCACAGGTCAGTCGCCCACCACACTCCTCCCTTACTTTCTCTTCTTTTCTTCCCCTCGTTCCACAGACACGTACAGCCTCTGTCTATACAACTGTATGAAGAGATGCTTGGTTGGATGATTTAATGTAGATTTAATGTAGTTTGCTTTTACTTGCGATACACGTGATGCTCGTGCAAACGACAGTGTCCCATACAAATGTTTTTCCATCACGGGTGTCAGGCTAGATGGTATTCAGTATCTCTTGCACTAGCTAGACGTATTCAGCATGTGAGGTCATCAGTGTTCCAGAGTATTCCACCTGTCGTGCCAGCCAAGCCTCCAGCCACGGGGCACAGGGGAAATGAGAGAGAGAGAGAGACGCTGAGAAGCTTACAGCACCACAGAACCAATAAAACCCCCCCAGCTCTGCACATTTATACCGTCTGTCAAGACTTCAGTCAGAGTCAGCACACCTCTTTACAGAACCAATAAAGAGCGAGTCTTTGCTCTCTCTCTCTAACCAGTGGCTGTGGAAGAGGAACACGGAGAAGAGATGCTGGGCTTTGCCCCCCCAGCTTAGGATATTCTGCTGAGTAAGGACTTAGCAAAGAGTTCTCAGCTCCTTCAGCTGAACACAGACAGTCAGGGAGAGAGATTGACACATAGCATGGTTACTTAGTTACACATACCATAGAGAGAGAGAGAGGGAGAGGGAGAGAGAGAGAGAGAGAAACTACTGAGAGGGAGAAGGGGAGGAGACAGAGAAACTGGGAGAGAATAACAAGAAAGATGAGAGAGAGAGAGAACAGGAGGTGGAGAAAAAGGGAGGGAGAGGGAGGTGTTGACATTTCCCTGAGGTTCGCCTGCGGAGTGGTGGGAGACTCAGACAGCTCTACAGGTGGAGAGAGAGGTACAGAGAGGGAGAGAGAAAAGAAGAGCAAGAGAGGGAAGGAAAAAGAGAAAGAGAGATGAGGTGCAAAAAGACAGCAGCATCACTCTCCTTCCTGCAGACGGGTAAGACTCAGCACTCCTGTCTGTTACATGTCACCGAGTTGAGATGGTGAAACTGAATTACCCCCCTCCCGTGCCGTCCAATTGCTAGCTTTTCGATGGCGTAGCTGGTTTCTATCAGGTATTTCGGTGACAGTTTTGGAACTTGGCAATACAGAGAACGCAGGTTGGAGACCCCTGTGAGCTCGTCGTGCGAGAAAGCAATACTGTGGTTTGCAGCAATTTGACGCCCGCCACATACCGAAAGGGTTAATTATTGTATCTGCATGATCGTTGAACGTGTAGGACCTTAGATGTACCTGTTATGTCCTAGTTATTCTGTTGATATTACAAGAGACGGTGGAAAGGGGTCTTAAATGTACATTTTGGATATCCTGTACGCCCCTCTAAACACACAGGGATGGGTCTTGTTGATTGCTGTCGTTGTTTTCAGGCTAGAGTTAGCCGAGCCAAGGAGCAGCCTGCCCTGCGTGACAACACCAAGGTTCTGAGTTTGTTTACTCAGCGGTTCTGGGGTGATTATGTGTGTGTTTACTTTGGGATTTTTTTATGGTGGAGCAGCGCTGTGATTTAATTTAAACAAACACACCAACAGCACAGCCATAACCATGCCAGCCAACAGTGTTGGGTTAGGGTATGATCAGGTCCATGTGTAGAGACGGGCACACAGCCTCAGACACAATCAAACCTGCACTGCACTATTCCAACACATGTTGCGTTGGAACTGTAGAGTCGATGTGCAAACAAAGATAATGCGTAGGCTTAAACCAGTGGAGGCTTGTGGAGGGAGAAATCAGAAGACAGGCTCATTGTAATGCATGGGACAGAAGGAGGAATGGATTCAAAGGACACGATTTCTACCTCCACCAGCCTCCGCTGGCGTAAACACGGCTGAGGCAGGTTCTCTGGTCCTGGACCGATGGGCGTAAACGCAGGCCCAGTGGTACCGGCTCAGAGGAACTAGTTGATGTACTCTGTGTGATCATCACAGTGTTCCACAGCTACATGACAAACTGTCTCTCACTGTTACAGTGTCTCATTGTTGGGCTGATATGGTGTTCATAAGGACTGTCTGTACCTGGGCCTCTCTCTCTCTCTCTCTCTCTGGCCTTGAGAGTAGGAGTGTGTTGTGGATGTAGGGGTTGATGAGGTGTGCAGACACACAAACACATGGCCCCTCTCTCCACCCCCAGGGTCAAATAACTCATCTTTAGGTGCTGTTTTCACCCCTGGGGCCTCTAACCTGTTTGGAACTATGGAGGTAGGGAGGGAGAGATAAGAGAGATCAAAACCAGTGCCTCAGGAGAGGGAGAGGAGGTGCATTCCTCTAAAATGTCATCTGTCTGCTCAGTGGGGCCTTTAGAGCCACAAGGTAATTCACCTTCAACTGGAGCAAACCACTAGGCTGTACATAACTGGCTAGGACACCGCTATGTAGAACTACAGAACCTGTAGCTACCTGTATGTTAACATTTACCATGGAGCTGTGTGTGTCTGTGTTTTTCAGTTTTTCTGTCAGGTAAAGGTTGTCATGTACCGCAGGATTAATTGTGTGTGTTTTGTAGGTGGTCCTCGTCGTCAGGTGAATGGAACTCGGACAGGGGAACAGAGTGGTTTCATAAGACCCGAACACCTCCTGGAGGGCAGGGTGAGTTCATCCAGACCGTGTGTGTGTGTGTGTTTGTGTGTGTGTGTGTGAGTAAGTAACACTCTCTGTTCTTCCCTGTAGGACTCTGAGGCTATCTACCAATGGCTGTGTGAGTTTCAGCTGGAGCAGTACACTTCTAACTTCCTCACCTCGGGATACGACGTTCCTACCATCAGTAGGATGACCCCAGAGGTGTGTGTGTGTGTGTGTGTGTTTCCTTGCATCTGCTAAATGACCATGCTATTGAGTCTTTAAAGAATCAATCAGCTCATCAACGGGGTCTTTGGGATCCCTGTGTGTTATCTATGTTAGTAAAAGTCATTCCTAATCTGGTGTTTACCATTCCAGGACCTCACAGCCATCGGCGTGACCAAGCCAGGCCACCGTAAGAAGATCTCCATAGAGATCGGCAACCTGAGCATCCCTGAGTGGCTCCCTGACTACATCCCAGTAAGAGACAGTCACATGACCTCTGACCTCATACACAACTTTACCACATATTGTACACGATTGTATCATTACCACAGTAGAGCTCAAGGTCAGACACACTGCTATAGCGTACTATACATTTGTCAACAACATTCACTCAATGGTCACTCAACCCTGTCTATTTTTCCTCTTTTTCTCTCTACCCTCCTTTTCTCCCTCTCCCTCTCTCTCTCAGGCTGACCTAGCGGAGTGGTTGAGTACGATAGGTCTCCCTCAGTACCAGAAGAGGCTGTGTGAGAATGGTTACGACTGCATCAGCATAGTGAAGGACATCACCTGGGAAGACCTGCAAGAGATAGGCATCACCAAGCTGGGTAAGGGAGGGAGGGAGGCACACACACACACACACACACACACACACACACAGCAGGCTAGGTAGTGTGTCAAAAGTTTCTAAACACATGCCAACTCCAGATGCATCACTTCGGCCACTTACCACGTGCGCGACCTGTGAGTGCTTTATTTTCTTTGCAATTCATACTGAATGTGTTCCTCGTCTCAGGCCACCAGAAGAAGTTGATGCTGGCAGTGAAGAGACTCTGCGACCTGCACCGCTCCCGTAACCATTCTGGCGGGGGGACGCTAAGTCGGAAACCCCCCGCCGCCCTGGAGCTGATGGCCATCGAACACGCTCCCCAGAACACACACACTCACACACGCCCAGACTCCTCCGGCGACTGCTGCCCCTCCCCTCACACCCCCAGGACACTCCTCTCCTTCCAGGACAGCGAGTTGAGCGCCGAGCTGCAGAGCGCCATGATTGGGAGAGCGGGGGAAGGCGTGGGAGAGGGGTTTGGGATGAGAGGGGGGGTCTCGGCAGTGGTCATGTCGGCCATGTCGCTCAGCCAGGAGAGCATCGGAATGCGCTCCCGCGGATCAGGGAATTCAGGAAATTCCGGGAATTTCCCAGGACACCACACCACGCTGGCATCAGCCAGTACGTACAGCCATTCGGACGAGAACTTGGGAAACGGGGGAGGAGGAGGAGGAAGGGGGAGACAGTGGGGAGAAAACCCTGGGAGAGACCAACAGAGATCCACAGAGGTGTTGGACCACCAACGTCAGCCCACCGCCCCGACTACACTGCCCCTCACCCCCCTCACCCCTCCTCTCACCCCCAGCAAAATGCCCCGCTTTGCCTACCCTGCAGTACCCTCCAAACCCAAACCCTGCCAGTCCCCCATCCGTCTCTACCAACCCCACCACCACCACCCCCCCGCCTCCCCCTCTCCCCAAGCCTCCCCCACACAGAGGGCCTTCAGCTATCTCCACGCCCAGGGAGGAGGCACCGAACTGGGCCACCGTGTGTTACCCAAGTCCCTGGCTGGAGCTGTGCCTCTCCCAGGGCCTAAGCCTGGACATGGCATCAATGCTGAGACCCTCAGGGGCCCCAAGAAGCGCAGCCAGAGCTTGACCCGCTACGCCCTGTCTGACGGAGAGCCTGACCAAGATGACGATGAAGCGGCCTCTGAATTTGCTTCCGCGGCCGCCATGCCTTCATACGCCACCCTGGCACGGCGGCCAGGACGGGGCCACTCCAACTCCGCTGTCCAGCGCCACATCAGCCGCAGTCACTCATTCGTGATCCGCTCCAGACGCAAAGGCCCGCCCCCGCCGCCGCCCAAAAGGCTGAGCTCGGTGAGTGGCAGCCAGGCCAGCGAATCAGGAGGAGCAACCGTAGTAGGGACAGGAACAGCAATAGGGACAGACGTGGTGGTAGAGGGAGGGGTGGAGGTGGAAAGCGCTGGTAGTGTGAGGAGCATCGCTGCTAGGTTAGAGGGGAGCGGGGGTAGCCCCTCTAAGAGGGTCCAGGCACCCAGCCCAGGCACCCCTGCCTCCCCCAAACCTGTACCTGCACTGGGCATGGGGGGCTTGAGGAGGATGGGGAGCTTAAAAACGGAGGGGGGAACGGAGAGATCACAGCAGACCAGAGGAACAGAGAGACCAACAGAAGAGGAGGAGAGAGAGAGGAAGAGTGGTTTGGTATTGGAGAGCTCTAAATCCCCTCAGAGTATCTCGGGTGAGAACCTCCCGTTTGCAGAGGATGGCAACCTCACCATCAAACAGCGGCCCAGGACAGGAGCAGGAGGCCGGGCAGAGCCAGAAATCCAGCCCCAGGCTTCTCCCGAACGGCCAAACACGGCTCAGGCCCCAAAGGCTCTGGAGGTGCCCGAGTTCAACCTGAAGGAGTCCGACACGGTCAAACGACGGCACAAGCCCAAAGACAGGGACTCAGAAACACAGGAAGACGCCGCCACCCTCAACGGAGACGACACACACTCACACACACACTGCAGGACCAACAGCTTCCACACACACACAAACGGAGAAGCGGCAATTGACGAGGAAGCTGGTTTTAGATCAGGGACCATCCTAAAGGTTTTCCAGAGAGTAGGCTCAATGGGCAAAGGCCAGAAACCACCTCTGTCCTCCAAGCCAGCCAGTCCTCTCAAACCCCCCGTCACAGCCAAACCAGCAAGCCCCCAGAGGATGGCAACCATGTCCACATCTGGCAGTGCACAGAACCATACAATAACCACTGCTAAATCAGGCAGTACACAGACATACACAACTAACCCTGCAACAGTGAGTCCACAGACATCCATAGCTAGCCCTAAAGCAGCCAGTACACAAAACACAGTAGCCAAAGCAGTAAGTCCTCAGAAGCCTGCTCCTGCCTCCAGACTGCCCCAGCTCAGCACATCCACAGCCTCAGGTAAGATGCACTGTGTTTACGAACATCCCAAGTTTGCCCATGTCAGAGTGAAATGGAGATTAAAGACAAGAATGATGGATTAGTGGTATTGAGTACTTCATATTCAGTATCTCTCTCTCTCTCTCCCTCTCCATTGTCCCACTCAGCTCGTTCACCAGGTGTGACCCTCAATGTGGTCCAGAGTGTTGCATTCACTGCCCCATCCTCCCCAGTTCCAGCCTCTCCCTACCCCCACTCGGGGCCTCTGAGCCAGGCAGGGAGAGCAGGAAAGGCCCAGGCGGCTGGTGCGGCCTACCCGGAGATGCTGGTTCAGAAGAGGCTCGATGAGACCAGCACATCCCTGGAGGCAGCTCTGAAAGTGGTGGAAAATAAACTGGCACAGGACAACAGCACTGATGGGTAAGACATGTGCGCGCACGCACATGCGCACACACACACACACACACACACTCTGACATTTTCCCCTCTCTGTGTTTACAGTGGCAGCAGCACAGTGAAGGCAGCAGGGAACATTCTGGATGACATCGGCAACATGTTCGATGACCTTGCCGACCAGCTGGATGCCATGTTGGAGTAAATCCCCCTCTGCCCCTTCTTCACCAAAGACACTCTGAAAAGGACTACTACTTCTTGGTATCAGTTGCCACATCCATGGCATTCTCCCCAGTCTAAGGTGCGCTTTGGAGGCTCGCAACAGACAATGGTATCAAGAGAATTTCAACCTAAGCACTTACCTTACAGACACAGCTGTGGATTCTGTTGTTGGAGGACCATCAGAGAAAAACAGGAGATGCTTGTGCTAAAACACACACACGCACGCACGCGCTCACACTCGCACAGACTTAACTGAACTGCAGCACATCATCACTCTGCCAAGCAAGGACAGCACAATAACAGACTTTGCAATAACATCAAGCAAGGACAGACTGCAGAGATCTAGTGTGTTGTTATTAGACAGAGCAGAGCCATCTTCCCTCTGATCCTGCTCTCACTCCACCAGATGTGTCTAGAGGACACAGTCGAGCCACTAAAGGGAACAAGGGTCCATTTTTAACATGTATGTTATTTGAAATATGTTATTAGTCTGTACTGTTTGTTTCCACGTGACGTTATCTCCAACGCTTGTTTTTACTTATCAATTATACCTACTGTATATGTTTGTTTTAACAAAGGGAGCTCCTATGTACTTTAAGAAAAATATATTGATGAGTCTTATGATTGTAAAAGTATATTGTGAAAAATATATTAACATTTACTATACAATTTTATTCAGATGCTTATCGCTTGTGACTCGGGTAAACATTTAATTTAATCCAAAATATGTTATCCATGTTCCATATGTATGTATGTGTGTGTATTTCTTCAGTGCTCTATTTTCTTTTCTTTTTTACCAAAGTTGAGTCCAGTCCAGCATTGGTCCTCTTAAAGGTTAGCCTTAAAAAAACAACCCCAGGTGGATTTGGGGAAAGGGGAAAAGTATATTTTTGAAAGCACTATTGTCAAAGGAAAGCACAAGTCTTCTGGTCCAGCTGCAGAGTTTATTAGAGACTGTGAGGTCAATACCTCCATACAGTATATAATAACAGTGTTAGAAGGTTTTACTACAAAGCCTCAGGCTACTTTAAATTGGCCGTACGAAAGTAAGCGTGTTGGGAAACACATATTTCAGTGGTGGTTCATGCCCCTAGGAGATGGAACCTTCCCTGACAAAACCTTTGAACCTTTTATTATTTGTTCTGAATAATTCTCATATGATCTATTGAATGAACCAAATGAAATGGGACCACAGTTTGATAGAATGAAATATGTTCGGATTCACCAGTAGAGTATTATTGTCTGAGGAGAGTGG
Source organism: Argentina silus (assembly GCF_951799395.1). Lineage (NCBI taxonomy): Eukaryota > Metazoa > Chordata > Actinopteri > Argentiniformes > Argentinidae > Argentina > Argentina silus. The sequence continues at coordinate 6,165,005 of NC_139670.1, read as the reverse complement.
TGTTTTGAGGGTTTCGAGACCACCCCTTTCTGCACCTCTCCATGACTGTGGTACCAGTAGGACCGGTCCAGACATGTTGTTCTGGGTCAGACATGCACTGTTACAATCCACTACATATACTGTACATGTTTGTATTTGTACCTTCCCCATTGATTGACGTACCAGAGTATCATCCAACCTTCTGTCTGCACCTTCCCTGGCGTATGCCATATGACCCATACATGTAAACTAAAGCTGTTTAGCTACTGTAACTGTTATTTGTTCTATTCAATCACTTCCATGATTTAAGTTGAGTTATCATACATCTTTCTTGTGATATTTTCAATGAGCTTTTTTTTTTATGTGCTTAATGCTATCACAGTTACGTCAATAGCTGCTCTGTTACTTCCTGCCTGTTACTCACAAAGGCCAGTTCTACCCATCATATACTGTAACAATACCCACCTGTACGGCATATACTTATTTATATGACAGTTACGGGATTTCATTCTATAGTAAGAACTAAGATTTAGCACTACTGATTTTCTGGTTTGATTGTGTCGTTTTTAATGCACGTTGTCTCATGAATGACACGCCCCCTCATCTGTTTACTGCTTTAACCATTAAAAGGAGAATTTATACTGAGTCTGTCTGGTGCTGTCTGTCTGACTGGTGCTGTCTGTCTGACTGGTGGCCAAGCAGTCTACGTTACAGCACCACACAGAGAGACCATGAAACTCTTGAGAATTATGTTATTTCAATCAAACATTTCAATATATAAAACCTATTTCCGGATGGATTCACCACCACGTAAACACATACTGTACCCCCCCATAGTTAATGAAGAAAGACATGGACAGCTTGTTTGATCCCAAATGTATAATTGTAATCCTTATCAATACATTGTATAACACAGAGCTTATAACAAGTACTTGCAGACATCTACTCACATGCAGTAGGGTTTGTCTGGGCTGTTCAGATGGCTGGTGTCTGATCTGTAGGGTACTGTACTGTAAGTCTGCATTCAACCAAGAACAATCTCAGAACAATCAACATAACCGAGGATTTCTTTCGACATTCACATCAAAATAAAATGTCCTCATATAATTTATATACAAATCTAATAAAAGAAACATAGGAAAAATAATCTCAATGTAAGTCTTTAAAACGTATAGAGACACTCGAAAGATGTCGAAAGACGTCGAAAGATGATTTACGACAGCGGTGATTCAACGGCAACGGTGCGGACAGGCCGTTAACTCAGGAATGCTTCCGGTAAAACAAACAAAAAAATAACATTGGTTTACTTTGGGTTCGACATCTACAGTAGAACCACACACACGGTCCCTTCAACCATGATTTGACCATGACTGATTGTCTTCATGATCATTGATGATAAATGATCAAATATCATCCTGTATTGCTAAGCGTTCGGTGGATCTTCACCACAAAAGTACAAGAGGACTATTTCAAGCTCCAACAGGTGCGAGAGTCCTCTTTAAATTCCGATTCTGTAGTCATCCATACATATTGACTATTGAGGCAAGCTCATGATTCGTAGGAAGTATTACGACTGGCAACCAATCAGATTGCAGAGATTAAAGGTTGACAATATACAACGATACGCCTCTTTCTTCATAACACACACTGCAGAAATAATGACTGAATCAATGACTTTCTGGCAATATTTCTGTTCCCTGTTCCCCTATTACCTCCATTACATCTTCATCGTTCTACTCTAGAAATAAACTGTACATTGTTTTGTTTTTTACGTAAAATATGTTTTGTACATGTCATTACTCAGGAGTGACATTTCAAAAATTTTGCAACAAGTGGAAAAAACCCTAAATTAACACAATGAAAATGATTAAAAATAACACTGCTTTCACATTAAACGTATGAATGGGCTGTGTGTGTGTGTGTGTGTGTGTGTGTGTGTGTGTGTGTGTGTAGGAAAGAAAGAAAAATACATGGGGAGAGTTTGGGAGGGGGGAGTCAGGGTTTGGGTTGGCTTATAGGTTGCTGAAGAGTTCGTTCCTCTTGCTCCAGTCCATCTGAGGAGCTTTCTTGGCAGAGCGTTTCTGACGAGCCTTCTCCTTGGCCTGGGCCAGAGACATGCCCAGAGACAGACCTTCACCAGCCTTATCAGACCCCCGCTCTGGAGCCTTCTCAGCCTGGACCTGGACCTGGACACACACACACACACAACGTGATGTTATGGATGGAAATGCCCACTGTCTGACAGACTACACTGATAAGAGTCTCAACTTAGTGCTGCTGCTAGGAGCACACACACACACACACCTCAGGTGGAGGGGTTCTGGTGGCAGCTGTTGGCAGGGATGCATTGGAGGAAGCACTGGATGAAGACAGACTGACTGACACTCTAGGCTTCACCTCTACTGCCAGTGCCTTCCCATTCACCTGCAATGGAAGACATACATTAGACACATACATTAGAGACACACACACACACACACACACACACACACACACACACACACACACACACACACACACACACACACACACACACACACACACACACACACACACACACACACACACACACACACACACACACACACACACACACACACACACACACACACACACACACACACACACAGTGTGCCATACCCCCTTTCCACCAGAGGGCAGCATTCACCTGACAGTGCCTCACCAGTGCTCTCCACAGCACTAGTGCTTACAATCACCTGTTTGATTCATTCAACTGACAGTGGCCCTTTCTTTTTTTAATCTGTTTTTTTAATATACTTTCCTCCCTTGCTTGGGGTTACCACTGATCTGTATGTGATCGGATAAGTGAAAGCCCTCCTGCTTTCACCTGTCCGACCCTCTCAGGTCTGTCATTTAGTCAAGGAAGGATGCATTACAGTACTCAGTGGAATTCCCTCACTCCCTTCACAGAACGACCTAAATCACATGCCCACTGTTTGAATCTGAAACACAACTGGGTCTTGAACGATTAAGGATCTATTTATGCAGTTGACAGTGCGGTTGACGTCCTTTTTGTCTTCAGTCAAACACTTAAGGTGCCACTGTGTCTCACCGGTCATCTATTTGTGTTCTACAGACTATTTAGACTATTCAGACTATTTATACTGCGCTGCGAGACAGATTTATGCGAGGGCTAGTTAGTCATCTCATTAGCATAATACCCAACAGGCCTCAGGAATTAAAGGAGCTTCAATCCCATGATCCTTCAGGGAAGAGCATTCCGGCCCACCGTCCGCTGCTCCCGTTACCATGGGGATAGGTCACCGGGCTGACAATCCCGGGGTGTGGTGTGAGCTATGTGAGCATGTGAGCTTTGTTTCAGTGTCCGATTCTTAGCTTTTTTAGCAAGACAGTGCCAGAAAGATGTGTGATAACACTGCATTATGCTAATGACAACACCGTAATTAATTGTCTGAGGTGTTATCAAAGCTCTGAGCGATCTGACTCGTGCGTGCGTGCGTGTGCGTGTGTGTGCGTGTGCGAGTGTAGCCGTGTAAATAGGATTAGGACAGAGTGCTTCAAAGGGTAGCCTCTGTTAGGGCAGGCTCTCTGGAAGCTTTTGATTAAAGGGACCCAGTCTGCTGAACCTGCTACATATGTTTCCCCTCTCCACAAACAACTTTCACCACCTTCACTTACAAACTACATTGTCCAGACCCTCCTAATCTCTACTAAAGAATGTCCATACGGGATAAGTGGGGCTTTTCCCAGGCTAGTATCTGCAGAGGAAACCCTCCTCTTTTCTCCCTGGCGAAGGATGGGAGGGGAGGGGGTTGTTTGGTCATGTAGCAGAACCCTTTTAAGGTTGTCACGTCCACCCAGACTGAAGTAGAGCTGATGGGACGTGGCTCCTTATCTGAGGGTTATGCATAGAAAACACACACACACACACACACACACACACACACACACACACACACACACACACACACACACACACACACACACACACACACACACAAATCAATCCTCACCTCTTCCTCTTCTGCTCCATTCGACACAGGCTCAGGGAGGGGGCCTAGAAAGGTGAGAAGAAATAGGGCTGTCAGCTGACCAGTTTGAGAGAGTGTGTGTGTGTGTGTGTGTGTTATCCTGTCTGTTTGTTTAAAGGCAAACTAATCCCATAGTTACAGTTTGCCTTATAGTGTTTGACATGAGTCCTTTGTAGCTAGGCCATCTAGTCACTACCATCTGAAGAACAAGGCTTTGGCTTAGCGATTGCTCCCGGATCTTCAGGGTTCCGGTCTTCCTCCACACCCCATAAGTTATCATAGAAACAGTTGCCATGACTTCATCTTCAAAGAGGTCTATTGGCTTGGGCTAGTTTCTCTGAAGGCCTGCCAGTCTGTCCCTCCCTAAACCTCAATTTAATAATTAACTTCAACAAGGCCAACTCACAGAAAGAGAGAGTGTGTGTGTGTGTGTGTGCGTGTGTGTATCCCTCTTCTCTCTCTAAGCGCTCCATGCGAGGCTGTTCATGACAAACTCCAGCTGACGACAAACCATGATTTCCTATCTAGAAGTCCATCACTATCTTGTTTAGTGTGTTCTGTAGACACAGATAGTGTGAGTGTATATACAGGGTTTAAGAGCCTAAGACAAAGATACTGTAAGATTGGGAAATGCATGGCGTGTGCCTGCTTGTATGTGTATGTGCGTGTGTGTGTGTGTGTGTGCGTGTGCGTGTGTGTGTGTGTGTGTGTGTGTGTGTGTGTGTGTGTGTGTGTGTACCTGTGAGATGTGCCTCTGTGGGGACGACATTGCAGCTCTTGAAGAAAGCATCTGCCTCGTAGTCGACCACCAACAGGCTGGTCTCATTTCCTCCTGCTTTAATGGCTGCCACCACCTCTGTGTGCTGCATCCCCAACACTGACACACTGTTGACCTGGAGGAGGGAGGGAGGGAGGGAGAGGGGAGGGAGGGAGAGACAGAGATGGTTACCAAACCATAACCAATCTCACAGGGAGGACAGAACAATGGTGATAATATGTTTGACTAGAATGTTGTGTTCTTGTTCTAGAAGGTGAAGGAAAACCCCACAGCCCCACAATCCCAGGCTTGAATCAAACCGGCGGAGGGTCTGAACCAGGCCCTGAAGAATTCCTGTGGGAGGAAACTCTGAGGTGGGAACACGGTCTGGAATCTCTCTCACAGACTCCCACACTCCCAGCATCAAACAAGAGAGCCCTTATACATACTCTACCCGATACCACTCGAGTTAGTGTGTGTGTGTGTGTGTGTGTGTGTGTGTGTCAGGTTCAGTATTCTAAACAGCCATATATTCATAAACATAACATCATGTCATGATACTGTAGTTTGAAGTGTTTGTTTGACTGTCTGCCACGTCCTCTACACAGACAGACAGAGAGCCTCTGCTCACACACACACACACAATGTAGATAGGTCTGAAGTTGTCCTGTGTGTAATTCACACAAGAGACAGAGTAAGTGGATTACTGTGGTCTTGTTACGACACTGGAACCAAGGGGCCAAACAACAACAACAACAACGCTATCAAGGACAAAAGGCTGATTTCCCCTTCACACATACACTCACACACACACACACACACACACACAATTACCTAATCCCAGTGCTGATTATCATTCCCGCTCCTCCACTGACGCAATTGGATTACAACACACACACACACACATTTCTACAGCCCAGCAAACTCCCACAGTCAGGAGAGCACTCACACCCTAGAGGCATAGAGGTGTTTGGTCACATTGTGTGTGTGTGTGTGTGTGTGTGTGTGTAGTTACCTCCACTATCTTGTCCTGGGGTTTGAGGCCTGCCTTGTCTGCGGGGGTGTCTTGGTCCACAGCTCTGATGAACTGTCCAGGTTTCGACTTCTCACTGTGCAGGTTGAAGCCGTAACCTGTCGCCCCCTTCTTCATCTGGCACAGGCGCGGCCGCAGCTCCGTCTTGGAGTCCTACAGAGACACACACACACAATCTATTCACCCACACATCTACAGTACACTCCTCCAGAGAGAGAGCAGACAGATCGATCGATTCACCCACGCCAAGAGAAAGGCTTTCCATTGAAATGGATAGTACAACCCAGACCCCCCGACCTAAAAACACACGACACATTTCGATGCTGATATTAAAAACATTGCAAATACCATTGTTGAAGTGAGGACCCAGAGCGTATTCCACACCTATCCTAGACCCCAGAGAGAATGAGACACACTTCCCTGTTTCAGGTACTAAATACTGTCATAAATGTACAGGTGCTGTACAATAGAGAATGGTTATGGATGGGCTATTAATAGCCACCCCACCCTGTGCCCACAATGACCGAGAGACGCGAGAGAAGACAAAGATATACAACCGGCTCTCTGCAATGACTGTGTTGGCCGAGAATTCTAGCCTGCCATCTCCGTCAAGCAATACTTCCAACTGTGTCAAATGTGTGGAAAGTAGCCTGTGTTTATATCATTTCAGCGGGATGTGACGACCTCCTGTCTTGCTGAGCCGTGAACACTGGTACCTACTCTGGCCCTGGCTAATTCGGGAGTGAACATATGTCGAGTTAAGCAGATAATCCCACTGGCGAGGGGTGGAAGCTTCGAGCAGCTACAGACCTGCTTTCACTTCAGCCCTGATGAGTCATAGAGGTGAGAGCAGGTAAGAGAGGATGAAGTTAACCCCCTAACACTGATCTATGGTCAGTTTTGTGGGGTTTTTTCCTCCGAATGGTTCAGGTCAGGAGGGGGGGGGGGGGGGGTTAGACTGATCCTGGGCCTGTGCCTACTTGCAACTTCAATCCATTCTATCCAGTGAAAAGATAGAATACAATACTTTGAGAATTCATCCTTCCTTCCTTCCTCACTTGCTGAGCAACAGTAACTGTTCTAACACGATGGGAGGTGTGCGCGTGAGGTGTCCACTGCAAAGCTCTGACCTACCCAGTCATGTCAGATCAGTGACTCAGGCAAGGGAGGGAGGCAGGGAGGCAGCGTGTTCAAAAGTATTCAAACTAGGCCTGCAGTCAAGTTGACATCAACGAACAAGAGAAGCAAGGGATAACAGGAGGAGACAGGGAGTGAGAGAGGGGTATCTGAGAGGGTGATGTCATAACCAGGCCATTGTAGCGAAAGACTTAATTAAAAATAAAAAAAAAGGTGGAGCAACACTTTATGGTGACAGGCTGTGCCCCAGTACAGGCAGCAGCAGCAGAAGAGCACATCACCTGAGGCCCAATAAAAGAGTCCCTTACCCCCTCCAGATAGGCTCACGGCCTGATAAACGAGGGCTGTTCCAGAGATAGTGGCGGTGTTATCGTTAGTCACCTGTTAATGATTCAGTGTTACATAGAACGTTTAAGAGCAACCTTTGCATCCTGAACGTTCACCCAAGATGGCCGTCAACTCCCTCTTAATTGCACTCATGCCAATTTCACGAGCCAATTTAATATTGGCTTTTTGGCCAGGATCGAATACTAGTGTTTTATTCACATAATGAGTCATGCATGACTTCACAATGTTGGACCTGTGAGGAGAATAACATTGGCCGTTTGAGAGCTTTAATATTGAACGGCAAATTAAACTATTATAATGCTTTGGGGAGATATGCTGATAATGTCATGATGCCCCCAATAAAGCTGCAAAACATATCAATTAAGACCGATAAATCAAGTCAGTGTACACAGAAACATTCATGTCTCTGAAAGGCCTAAAAGGTATCCCATAGGTCTGCCAGGACATTCTAAACGTTCTACAGGCGTGTGTAACTGTCAGCTGAGGCAAATGTGAGCTCTTTAATCCATTTATCCCCACCACAGGAGGGGGAGGGGGAGAGAGAGACAAAGAGAGAAAGAGAGAGAGAGAGAGAGAGAGAAAGAATCTACCCAGGACACATATCTATCTCTCTCTCTTTCTCCCCATCTTTCTCTCTCTCTAATTCAATCCAGTTACCCCTCCACGGGGGAGAGAGCCTCTGCTCAGGACCGTACGACTGTGAGCCAAGGAACAGCAGAAATGGATATCTTGCTCATTCCATCTCTAATCTCTGGCTCGCCTATCTCTCCCTCGATCAGCCTGGTGTTGTGCCTCCCCTCTTCAGAAGTCCAATCCACTGACTTAGTGGTGTCCCAAAGCCAGTCTGTTTCCTCTCCTACATAGGCAGACATCTTGTCTAACTGATAGGATTCTCCTCCAACTGATTGACAGGCCTGGTAGTGTTTAGGGGGCTCAGGGCTGTGCAGAGGCTGGCTGGAGATCAGGGCCTCAGGCCTCTCTCTCTCCTCAGGACAAAGACTATCATTGTCAGCTGCCGTGGCATCCTGAACCCCCCTGAGGACCAGGCCCTGGGCGTATTGACAGGGACCAGCAGGGGGTCCAGGGACACGAGCAGTGGAGAGATGGGAGGATGGCAAAAATATACCAGGCTGTGTGTGTCTGCCTGCCCCCCCCCCCCCCCCCCGCAGTAAAGTACAGTTTAGTTCAAAGTTTGCTCAAATTATTCAAAGATGTGACACGTACACAATTATAACATCACACCGCGCTTCACAGCATTTTGCTGACGTTAGACTATACAGTGATCTCATATGCAATCAGTATCTCTCTGTCTCCCCCTGCTTCCTCTGCATTTGTTCTCTTCCTGAAAAGGCAAGGCTATTGGCTCAAGCTGAGACTTAAATAAACACAGACAGCCCTCTGGTACTCTCTAGGCTCTATGAAACAGGAAAAGGTGAAAATAACAACCATGTCACAGTGTGTGTGTGTGTGTGTGTGTGTGTGTGTGTGTGTGTGTGTGTGTGTGTGTGTGTGTGTGAGTGTGTGTGTGAGTGTGTGTGTGAGTGTGTGTGTGAGTGTGTGTGTGAGTGTGAGTGTGAGTGTGTGTGAGTGTGTGTGCGCACGCGTGTCTGATGTGCTAAAAACACCTTTCACAACAGACTGCAGAGAGACTGGAAAATGAACATGGTAGTGACGTGAGAGGAACACAAAAGGCCGGACAGTTGTGTTGTTTTTCTGAGGTAAAAGACAAAGATAAAACCTCATCTTGAGCATACCAGTGTTTCCTCCACCATGACAGTCACAAAGAGCCAAGGAACACATCATGTTGGCACACTGGACGCTGGTTACAGAACCTTTGCATAGAAAAATAGTTAACGCAAACACAAAGGTACCTTTACAGTGACCCTTTCTCCCATCTACATTTACATTTTTGACATTTAGCAGACGCTTTTATCCAAAGCGACTTACAACAACTACATTTGTCTAGGGTAAGTGAATCAGTCATCATAAGCAAAAATCTATGCTAGGACCAGGTGCCATTGGAAGTCACAATGCTTATTTTATTTTTTTTACTGTTTTTATTATTATTAACAGTAGAGGAACTGTACAGGGGGGGTTAGTGGGGGTGAAGAGGTATTTAGGAGGGACAGTCAAGATGTAGCCTGAAAAGATGGGTCTTCAGTCTACGGCGGAAGATAGGTAGTGACTCTGCTCTGCTCTGCATTTCCTCCTCTCTCTCGCCCTCACCCTGCTTCCTGCTCAGCTATGAGTGGTTAGCATCAGCCGCAATTTCACAGGATGTGGTGTAGTTACGCGCAAAGATTGACACAAAGGCACTGTAGTTTATAACACACTTGCTTGCAAAATCTCTCTCATCATTCCATAATGAGAGATGTATGAAAGGCCTATGCCACACCTCAATGGCTCTCTTATCAAATTTAAATCCCAGTCTTAAATCCACTCTTGCGCAACCACAGCGACAGAATCAACTACATGGGAGGTGGCACCTCTCCAATTCCACCCCATTATTTGGAAAACTGTTTCTCCTGTTTGTGCAATCAACTCTGCCTCCACTGGAATTTCATGCATTGTACGGCTGCACCTTGAGCAAGCAAGAGGTGAAATGTCTGCTACAACAGCACTGAGCAAATCTAAAATCTCAAGATATCCATCAGTATGAGAAGCGGATTATCCCCACTCCCCTGTAGACAACAAGTCAACAGGACCCATGCAGTAGCGAACCTGCAGGAAATTTCTACAGGACTAGATTAGGGCATACATGTAGAAATACCAGTAAAATCTCAACTGCCATCCATAAACATTCCCTGGCACTTCATCTCAACCATCTTCATGGTTAATGATTTTACTGCTCACTAAAGCTAACCAGAAGATGATCCACCCTACTCTCTACCCACAGTCAGGAAGTTAAACAAAAGTCTATTAATTTCAGGTGACCCAGAATTGAAGACAACACCACACACCTAGTGGTTTCCAGTGGTAACACAGTTGTTCATCTTTTTTTAAATGCACCATCATTGTATCAATCTTTCTGACAGAATAGCTAGCTAGCTAGCGTCATTCAGCCATTGCCTTGTGAGCTTCTCCTGGCCTGTACAACAAAGCAGTGAATCTAAACGAAGTCTGACCGTGAACTCAAGAGCAGTAACACACAGAGAAAGCCTTGAGGAAGACTTTTATTGGGTCTCAGGGGGTGTTTCTGTGACGCCCATGACCTTTAGATCCACACTTCAGAACCACCGGGAGACAATCATCAACCTATGAAAGGCAGAGCACGTGCTTCAGGAGGACAGTCAGCGAACAGAGACGACTTTGAATGCATGTCAACATCGTGGCACGTTGTTGCAGTGTTGCTGTTATTTCACAATCATCGACTGATGAAATGTGGCCCTTGTAGAGTAAAGTGTTGCCAGATGTTCTGATACAATCAAAGTAATGGACAAACTAGAGACCGCAAAACTATCCAAACATCTATCTTATCTGATAGTGCCTGATACGTGTTCATAACAACGTATCATGTATAAATAGGAATGAACACCAAAGCACATGACAGGCAGTCTTGTCTGGGGGACTGGGTGCAGTGTGTCTCTGGGTGCGATGTTAGGAAAGCAATTGTCATGGGAGAGAAAGCCTCTCTGTCTGCCGGCACCCAGGAGTCGTCTCCTTCCGGTCCTAACTGATTTGAAAGGACTGGATTGCTGAATAATTATAAAGATGGGACTTTAACCTATGCCAGTGCCTCTAGATCTGTGCAGATGAAGGAGACAATGACTGTGTGTGTGTGTGTGTGTTAAACTGCACTGATGGCCATAGAATAGGGGGACCAAACTCTGCTCAAGTCAATTAGAAACCAGAGCAGACCGGAAAACACCACAGCAAAAGTCCCCGTCTCTCCTGGATGCTCACCAAACCCACAAACACAGTATACACACCAGCAAAGTCAACTAACTGCCATCTCTCTGAAACCAACGCAACAATAAGCCTCTCTGCAGAGCACAAGACTAGACAACTGGCACTAGGTGATCTAACACAACAGAAATCTCCCATTGTTAAGACTGAAGAAGACCTTATTTGCTTACTGTCCATAGAAACCACACTGTATTATAACGATCATCTCGTCTGTCACAAGACAACAAACATGGCACTGTCTTTCCTGTTCTGTGACTGTCGTCAACGACAAGAGCACTACAGTACAGCACTATGGCAACCGGCTTCGAGCACAGGAAGTGGTTTCTTTAGATACCATGATGGGGCCACACCCTAAACCTAAGATAGCTGTGTCGCTCGCATCATCAGCTGACTGGAGGCTGCTGTAAACTCATGGGTTTGTTACCTGAGGAAAGTTTTACCTCAATATGTGCAAAGACTCCAAACATGCTGTTGTAGACTGACCCTTATGTCTTTAGGAGACTTAATACTGTGTGTGTGTGTGTGTGTGTCAATGTCTCTTGTACACAGCTTGTACGAAACACTACCACACCAAAACCTACTATTCCATACTGCCTCTGGGCCCTGGAATGTCTCCATTGCTATGGCAGAAAACCAAAGGCCACACCACACACACACACACACACACACACACAGTTGTAAACACACTCCCTCACACAAAGTGCTGAAAACAATGCCTGCTTAGTCATGCAGACACTGACAAGCATCCAGTGGACGCTCAATTTAGCTGTGTTACTTATGAATGATTAGAGATCAGAAGCAGAAAAAGCCTGAAGCTCAGAGACAAAGCCCTACACATAACAGAGAACCAATTCACCCTCTCTCTCTCACACACACACACATCAAAGCCACTCTCGTAATTACGTACAGTTATGCAATTATAATCCCTATCATGGCAGCTATTCTAAAGAGTCTTCTACATTCACAAGTTTATTTGGTATTTTGGAGTGAAATTATAATTAGACTGAGGTTTTAACTATTTCCAGCTCTTTTGTAGGGCCCAAGACACCCTTTGTTAGTGTTCAACCGAAAGACCACAGAGACTGATGTATTGTGCAACTGGAGAGGCTAAAGGGAGTCGAGTGTGCAGGAGAGTGAGTCACTGGGCAAACAGGGGTGGGCAGCAATGAGCTTGGTTAAATGATGTCAGTATCAAAAAACACTCTCCATGGTAACAGGTTAGTACTTAGATGAGACGAGATGGGGGAGGTGGGGGGGGATGGGGGGGGGGGGGGGGGTGAGAGGATGGCGGGGGTGAATCAGGTTCGTGTTCAAGGTTACTCTGTTAAAACGTAACTATCGTCAGAGAAATAAAAAATAAAAAAAACCTCGCCACTGCGCCCCAAATCAAAGGAGCGGAAAAATTTGATTGAACTTGTACAGAACAAAACAAATGTTCCGTTATGAGTACTGTGTGATAAGACCTGTTTTGAAATCCTATAATAAGAGTGTAAGTGCTGTAACTCTGGTTAGTGCTGCTTCAAGGCCAGGCTTCCAGTCTGAAGTCTAATGTCTAAGGTTCTCCACAAGGGAGTACTCTACTCAGGGCTGGGGAGGGAGGGAGGGGACTCTACTCAGGGCTGGGGAGGGAAGGGACCCTACTCAGGGCTGGGGAGGGAGGGAGGGGACCCTACTCAGGGCTGGGGAGGGAGGGGGGACCCTACTCAGGGCTGGGGAGGGAGGGAGGGGACCCTACTCAGGGCTGGGGAGGGAGGGAGGGGACCCTACTCAGGGCTGGGGAGGGAGGGAGGGGACCCTACTCAGGGCTGGGGAGGGAGGGAGGGGACCCTACTCAGGGCTGGGGAGGGAGGGAGGGGACCCTACTCAGGGCTGGGGAGGGAGGGAGGGGACCCTACTCAGGGCTGGGGAGGGAGGGGACCCTACTCAGGGCTGGGGAGGGAGGGGACCCTACTCAGGGCTGGGGAGGGAGGGAGGGGACCCTACTCAGGGCTGGGGAGGGAGGGAGGGGACCCTACTCAGGGCTGGGGAGGGAGGGAGGGGACCCTACTCAGGGCTGGGGAGGGAGGGAGGGGACCCTACTCAGGGCTGGGGAGGGAGGGGACCCTACTCAGGGCTGGGGAGGGAGGGGACCCTACTCAGGGCTGGGGAGGGAGGGGACCCTACTCAGGGCTGGGGAGGGAGGGGACTCTACTCAGGGCTGGGGAGGGTAGTCAGGGCCAGTGTACTCAGCTTTGAGGAGTCAGCACGAAGACACTTCAAGGTAACATGTAATGAGTGAATACCTGTAAAAGAATAACCAGAGATGGACTATTGGACACATGTTAGGGTTATGGTTAAGTTAACTCTCCATGTTCTATTTTGATACTGGCCATGCAACTGATGCGTCAGGACTTTGCAGGATGGGAGGTAAAATCTGTGAAAGTGTGTTCTCGTTACGTAATGGTCACTCCCTCTTAACACTAATTCATGTAGCATTCTGCCCTGGAGAATGTACTGCCATTGTGCCATATTGAAGTGTTTCTCAATGACAAACTGCTTTTTAATCCTCAGCACACAAAAACCCAACACACACACACACACACACACACACACAGAGTGAGTATTAAACTCTATTGAGCATATGCACTAAGAGGGGGGTTAGGTATTTCAGGGTCAGCATGGGCTCCCTGTAGAGGCGTGAGAGTCTTCTCTCCTTTCTTCGTTGGCCCAGTCCCTTTCTCCTCTTTCCTCTTTCTCCCCAAACAAACACACGACAGACAATGTCTCATTCTCCTCCCGAGGGTCTCCACGGAAACGGCAAGGCCATGGTGGCACTAGGCTGAGGCACTGTAGAGGACAGGATGTGTCTTACTGACCTCTGCTTTAACCAGTATCATGATAGGTCAGGTTATGAGCCAACCTTGTGCTAAGGAAAAGCTGACTCAGGTCCTCTGGCACAGCAGCAAAACTGTGGTTAACTTGGACACTTCCACAACAGACACATTGGCCAGGCTAGTGAGGTCTCTGATGCAGATTGGAAGTCAAACATTGAACATATCTGAGATGTAGAGCCCTCTGTATGGGCCTTCTCCACTCACTACCATACCCCAGACTTTGGGCGCTAAGTGCAGCCCAGTGTGGGCTTGCCAGGTGTCCCATCAGGGAGGAATGCAGACGGGTTGGCATCCGAGAAAGCCTGGGCCTTTCAGTCACTTGAACCCAGAGGATTAGTGAAGGGTAGCAGTGCATTAGTACTGGGAGGCCTCAACTATCACATGCCAATGCTTCCACAGCCACCCCTCAGGCAAGGAGGGACCACCTAAGAGAAATCTAGGAATATCCAAACACTTAGGCCTAAAGCTGGCAGTGGCTCAAAAAGAAAATTACGCAGTGACCCAGCAAGTTCAAATGTAGACGAAACCACGTTTTTTAGCCATTCTTAAGCCCAAACTTGATGGTCTGGCTGTGTGGACCACCATTCAGGGAACTGATTTCAGGGAAAAAGCAGAGCAGAGCAAAGCATGGCAGAACGTATTTTCTATTTTCTGCTGCTGTTGCGCAATGGATATAAATCAGAACCCAGACCTTGCACTGCCGAACACAGTTATATAAATATGTTGTACAACTTTTGGATATACAAGTGACCCTTATACTGTACATACAAACACACAGCTGAATTACCTCATAAAAAAGGATTTTCATAACCAGCACTGTGAAGACAAAATGGTGGAGGATAGAGTGATTGGATGAGTAGTAAAGATGGGGATATATATGTCATTTGGTGATGTGATTGCTGGGTTGAGATCTAACGGTTGGACCCATTCACACTCAGCTTTTACCAGGAATGACCCACTAAATTCCTAGGTCTGTCTGTCTGTCTGACGTGAATGGGGTGTTCCAGTACAGAGACAGTACCGGTGTTGTTTTGGGCTTAAATGACTCCTCATGCAAGTAAACCAACAAAACCTGATTTGAGATAATCTCCCCTCAAGGCTCTATTAATAGAGCCTGTACTAATTTTCCATCAGTACACAATGGCGAAGCACCTTACAGCTAATGACATCTGACATAAATAAACAAGAACATGACATTCATGGGGTGCTTAGCTGGAACACTTGAATTATGTCATGTCTAGTCGGACAAGTCAAACCAGAAGAGGAGCTTCGTCTGGGAATAGAGTCCCATTACCCACAATGACTCTGTTCACACCACGTACGTAAGTTCAGCGACATTCCACTGCGCTGTGTCACCTCCTACCGTTTCATTTTCACGAGACCTTTTTAAACAGGCCTAAAGCCTATCTGGCACTGGGTCGGCTTCAGAACTCAGATCTGGTAGGGAAATACCCGTGTGTTTAGGTCTCGCTGTCTGTCTGTATTAGCCAGGTGGTTAAAGGCGAGATGACACCACACTAATCTAACCTAGAATCTGTGATGCCTCTCTGTCTGTCTGTCACATAAGCATGAGGATCAGATCTGAGATGGTAAGCAGTACCTCGGTTCAGTTTATTGAATCAAATTGCAAAATAAAACCGTTTTTTATTTCCATATTCTGCTAGGCCTATCAACCCCGATATGAAAACGTTCGCGCTTGTTCTGTTTACCTTAGAGCTTACACTCAGCCTCTCGAGGGAGACGTCTCCGTTCCCCCCCGGTGTGGGGGTGGACCCCCTCGGGGTCCCGTTACTCTCTGAATCCCCATGGTCGGAGTCGCTGCTGGGTAACGGGATTCCCTCTGTGACAAACTCCTTGCGGCATAGCAAGTTGTGCTTGATCAGTACATCCGCGGTCTCGGCGTCAACCACAATCAGTTCCAGGCTGGTCATAGTGGCTCGTATCCGGGCGACAACTTGCTGGTGGCTCTCGCCCTCCACGCTTTCCCCGTTAACGAACGCCAGTCGGTCCCCGGCCAGCAGACCAGACGAGGCGGCAGGAGAGTCTGGTTCCACGAGTCGGATAAACTGTCCAGTCTTTCCCTTCTCGCCGTGCAGATGGAAACCGTAGCCATTCGCCGACTTTTCAAGAATACAAAGTTTAGGCCGAAGATCAGACATATTGTTGCTGATTATCAAACCTCGAGATGGAAATGTTTCCAACAATCACTATAGTCCTAAACTTTAAAACAAAACACAGTAAATGTTGGCGATAAACAGGGAAAGAAAAGTGACACTATCTACGACGCACGACCTCAGATTAACTGATTTCCTGACAAGTAATTCTGTGTGAGAATTCACTTTCCGCTATTAAACCTGCTGCGTTTTCACTTGCGCCGCCCGGCCAGGTCCTCCCCGTAACTATGTCGCAATCTTGTAACTATATTTGTGAAGTGAAACAAATCTTCCCAGTTCACTCTGGAATTGACCCACAAAAGAACTATCGCCTATGCGCTCAAATAAACTGGCTTAGTTTTAAAGTTGACGTGACGTTGGCACGGCTGACAGGTGACAAGACCAATCAGTAATCTCCTTTAGGAAAACGCTGGCGTCGAGTTTATCAAATAGCCAATGGGATTGCCTCCATACATTTCAATTATTGTTAGTCTGAACAACGCAAGTCATCTATGGAAGCTGGTATATGACACAGACCTCCACGGACTGCCATTATTCGATTAATATATGAGAGTTTAAGTGTATTTTCTTAGTCATCCAACGTAGAATAGAGAATAGTAAAATTGGCCAATAGAACTTGGCCAATTTTGAGATGAGATGAGATAAATCCCCCATGTTAAATATGATGGCACTATTGGAGAGATGGGCTTTCTCACAGTGGTCAGCTGATCTTTAGTTCACTACCAGTTTTATGGATGGAAGGGCAAATGATTCTTCTTGAACTTTGATGACAGGTGTGTTCAGCCCTGGAGAGAACCGGAGCAATATATGAGACGACAATGCCCTCTGGCGGTGTGAACTAACTAGATCTCTCTCTCTCTCTCTCTCTCTCTCTCTCTCTCTCTCTCTCTCTCTCTCTCTCTCTCTCTCTCTCTCTCTCACACACACACACACACACACACAAAAGGGAGGCGATGACAAAGCCACTTGAGACATGTTAGAAAATATATTTGTATATACTTTTACGCTGCATACCGGTACGTCAAATACAACATTTGGCATTCTCACATGGTATCAAGTTAATAATATTCTCAATAAAATACTGTGTAAACAACTAAATAGCATACTCAAATCGCTTATCCAATGAAGGATCCTGAATTATACCACACAAGATTATGAAATATTTTGGTTAAAGGACAGAAATATTTCACACAGTGGACATTTCTGCAGGCTATTAAAGAAAGGCAATAAACGTACCCCCCCCCCCCCCCCCCCCCCCAGATGTTGGTTGCATAATGGTCTGATAGTGCAGAACTTTCAATATGTAGGCTTGTCTTAGGTCAACCTAATCATACCAGTGGAGGCTGATGGAGGTAAAAAATCAGAGGACGGCTCATTCACTCATACGCGTGTGTTTGATACCATTCCTCATTCTGTTCCATGCATTACAATGAACCCGCCCTTCGATTTGTACCTCCACCAGCCTCTCCTGAATCATACTTAATATTTGCATATGGAGCCATTGCATTTGACATCAAAAAACGTATTTATCTAATTTGAATCATACTTAATATTTGCATATGGAGCCATTGCATTTGACATCAAAAAACTTATTTATCTAATTTGAATCATACTTAATATTTGCATATGGAGCCATTGCATTTGACATCAAAAAACTTATTTATTTAATTTGTATTGGGCTCTGTGTTGGTAGCCAATATACTGAACTAGAGAGACACTGGCCACCAGCTTTGGATATGTCTGTATCACATAAAGGGCTAGAAGAGAAGAGAGAACCCTGGGCCTTCAGAGTAGCCATAACACAAGACAACAGGAAACCAATAGAACACAGGTTTAACTATGTATCTGGATTCACAATAGACTCAAGGAAATGGGGAAGTATCTTCAGAGTCATTGCACACACATAGTAGCATGCTATGCTTGCTGTGGACATGCACATAACGCCCAAAGCAACCTTCGGACAACTAAACAAAGCCAACACATGACTCATGGGAGAACTACTGAGTAATGAAACAGGAGATGAAAAACAGAGAGCAGAAAGGGCCCAGAGTAGAGTAGACATGCAGCCATCGCTTATAGCAAATGTAAAACATCTCCAAATTAGCCAGTCTTGTTGCTTTGCCGTTGCCATGGAAAAAAAGTAAAAAGATTTGATGAAAGAGGCATAGTCTTGCTGAATAAAGAATAGTCAAATTGCTTTGAATATATCATTTCATAATCGGATTTCATAAACAGTTTGGTCTTGTGCAACGGTTTGTTGATCATCAGTTGTATTCAATTCCTCTAGAACAATAAATAACTTATCATGACTGTGTCTTCGATCAAAACCATGATCAGTTCACTAAGTTAGAGCTGGGCTTGAATATGTTCCTACTGTAAACACACAACATGGTCTAGGTCCTCCTCCAGTAAAAACAGGTCCAAAAGCAGCAGAGAACTGTAGTATGTAAAGAAGTCCCCTTCAGCCAGAGGCAAAAGGTGGTGGTCCATGCTTGGTCTTCTCTGTATCCATGACACAGTATATTGAGGAACTTGTTACTGTAAAGAGGGGGATCCATTCAAACATACTGTACTGGCCCGGAGATGTACATTCTCCATTTCCAACAAAAGCTGGTTCCACTGCTATCCCAGGACCAGTACGGTTCTGTCATGTGTACTGCCATTTTGTTTTAATGAAGAGACAGGCCTACAGTAAGCTTGCATCAGTCCACTTGTCATGTGATCATGTAGGCCGTAAGGGGCACCTACTGTAGATAGTATCACGTTTCGGGGGGCCTTTATGTCTTTCTGCGTTCCTCCTGGATTCTTCCTGTGAGTTCCTCTATGTGTGTTCTTCCAGGGCAGAGGCAGGGGGGGAGGAGCCTCAGAGGTAGCTGCAGCATCCAGACTTTTCCTTCTGGGACTCGATGTACTCATGGATTTGGAACTTGGGCTCGTTGGGCTGCTGGACCGCCCTGTGCTTCAACTCCCTACAGGAGAGAAGGAGTTATAGATTGAATACATAATATTGATCCACCCGAGGAAGAAAATCAGGTTATCCAGGATCCCTCATCCACAGATACACAGTCCAGACACACAAGCAAACAGTGTAAGGAAAATAACAAGGATTCTGATGGCCACAGTAATTGACCAAAGTTGATCTAATATGCTCAGAGGGGGAAGGAAGGCCAGATTAAAATGGATTGAGCAAGAATATGAGAGAGCTGATAGATGGAGATAAGGTTCAGTCGGACAGTGAGAGACTGTTACTGCTGATACTCACTTGGACACTGCTGTGAAAGCCAGCTCCACGTTGACTCCAGTCTTGGCACTGGTCTCCATGAAGGGGACTGAATACTCCTAGATGCAGATTAAGATATCATTGAAAAAAAACAAGTAAACAGAATGATCAAACCTGGGATTTGAGGAGTCATCGTTATGCACTATATGGAGTGAACATGAACTTCTCAAGGGAGATACACACCCTAGCCAGCTTCTCTCCTTCTTCTCTTCTGACCATCCTCTCACCAGCCATGTCAGCCTGCAGGGAGAGAGATTCACACCATCACTGTAAGGAAAGGCCATGTCCAGATATCGCACTATGGGCACAGTTAAACACAGGGCTGCAGTAACTCAGCTACACAAAGATAAAAAGAGAGAAATATAGTGGTATAGTGCCACATTGGGCTTGGATTTTGTGCACGTCCAGGGGCAATAAATCTAATATTCTTTGCTATTCAGTGTCTTAATCTTTGGAATGAGATATGGAATGCAATATTTTCTGCTTAGAGTGGAGAGTGAGTCAGAGAGAGTGTGTTTGTGCATGTACAGTATGTGGGGTGTTATTTGAGTTTCGACAGCATGCCCCTCTCTCTCTCTCTCTCTCTCTCTCTCTCTCTCTCTCTCTCTCTCTCTCTCTCTCTCTCTTTCTCTTTCTCTCTCTCTCTTTCTCTTCTTTTTTCTCTTACTCTCTCTTTCCCTTTCTTACCCTCTCTCTCTCTCTCTCTCTCTCTCTCTCTCTCTCTCTCTCTCTCCTCTTTCTGTCCTCTCTCTCTCCCTTTCTCTTCTTACCACTTGAGTAAAAAATCTTTGCACACATTCATCCTCACCTTGTTGCCAAGCAACATGATGACTACATCCTGCTGTGCATACTCGTGGATCTCTGTAAGCCAGGCCTACACAGAGAGAAACAGCCAATCAGGGAATGGAAAGAGAAGGTCAGAGGGCACTGACTCTCAATGGCTACACACACACACACACACACACACACACACACAAACACATACATTGATTTCCAATGGTCAATGGAGGGCTTTGATAGTATCAGATATATCCTTTGTCTAATTGGTTCAATTAGTCATTTGTAAATACACCACACCCCAACACGTCAACAGTGAAATTTAAATTAAGTGATTAAAGGGCAGAAGAAGGAAAAGCAGAATGTTTGATCTTTTACACTGTGACCAAGACAAAGACTAAGACCAAGACCAAGAGGATCAAAACTCACCCGGATGTTGTCAAAGGAGGTTCTGCTTGTAATATCATACAGGAGCAGTAACGCTGTGGGAGAGGTAACAACAGCAGAGTGAACTGATGTTTGAAACAGATCGACTTCTGTTTGATTAAATCCTTGCTGTGGCAGGAATCCCATCAGTTGTTTCATAAAGACATACATTTCATTTGAGAAGACAATCTTACCCTGGGCATCCCTGTAGTAGGCATGTGTCACACTCCTGAACCTCTCCTGGCCTGCAGTGTCCCAGATCTGACATGCAAAATGTGTTGACAATGATACATTAACATGCACACGCACCCAGGTTACAAGGAAGAGGAGGTAACAGTGACAGTGACTGAACTGTACTCATCTGCAGTGTTTTGAAGATCACTCACCTGCAGTTTCACCTTCACATTGTCTACAGTCACCACCTTATTCTGGGCAGAGGAGAGGGGACAAGCACATGGATCATAGTCAGTAATTCATCGCCAACCAAACAAGCGATGACAATAACTGAATTGACTTTGATTGAATTGAACCAACATACACACACACATGCACATGCACATGCACATGCACATGCACATGCACATGCACATGCACATGCACACGCACACACTCACACAGACACACACACACACACACGTACCGTGAATCCGATGCCGACCGTTGCAGAGAAGGAGCCTGGGATGAACTTGCCCTGGTCAAACTGTACCAGCAAAGACGTCTTACCCACTCCACTGTCCCCCACCAGGATGGTCTGCCAACAGAGACAACAATCGCATGAGAGAATGTGTGTGTGTGTGTGTGCGTGCGTGCGTGCGTGCGTGCGTGCGTGCGTGCGTGCGTGCGTGTGTGTATCACCATAATAACAGAACAATGTAAGTTGACACACAAACTCAGGGACAGAGTCTAATGTCATCCGAGCAACTCTCTCAGATACTAATGCGTTTCCACCATAGTTCACACAAACCCCTGGGTGTATTCTCCAAAGAAGGATGAAGTGACAGAGGCTCATAAAACCCCTGGCTAGCCTTTCTACATGGACACACACACACACATGCACACAGACACAAGCACGCATGCATGCACTCACTCACTCACGCACGCACGCACGCACACACGCAGACACACAGACACACACGCACACGCACACGCACACGCACACGCACACACACACACACACACACACACCAGAACGAAAGGATTAGAAATAAGACATTTACTCAGTTTAGAAATGCTTAAGCAGATTTCACAAATCTCCCATGGAAGTTTGAGAGTCTGTCTTTCAACTCAGTTTTCAGGGGATTTGAGAAACTCTATTCTAGATGCAGAAATGGCTGGAGGAAAATACTGGTTTCAACAATTCTGGTGGCAGACTGTTTTATGAGATAAGGGAATTATGCCTGCGGTAGAAAGCACTAAGTGTCATTTGAGCCTGAATATTGAAATATGACACCAAACATTGGGACTTCTGGGAGAACAGTGATTGTATGCCGGTAGTACAAATCCCTAGAATGCCAGCAATTAAATTGTACTCTGCTATATGAATGCATCATGTGGACTTTAATGAACAATTAGTTATTCAACCTCGATCAAGACACATTGAAATGGCTGTGATGCAGAATATTACAATAACATAAAGCTGTCAATGTCAGAGTACAGTAACGTCTTTTTTAATTTTTTTGCAAATTTTCCCTCAGCAAATGATGACAGTATGAAATAAACCTCAGGACAAACACTCCCAGATCCATTGCAACCTGACAGCTATACAACCTTTTCATGTCACCCTCCTTTGAAACTTTAATGCACCCGTCTCTTACGGTACCTCAGCTGCCTCACACAGACCGTGTTCCACCACTGAGGGGAAATCAGGAAGTCTTGGGGAAGGGGGGAGTAGAGGGGGGAGCGGAGGGGGGAGTAGAGGGG
Source organism: Argentina silus (assembly GCF_951799395.1). Classification (NCBI taxonomy): domain Eukaryota; kingdom Metazoa; phylum Chordata; class Actinopteri; order Argentiniformes; family Argentinidae; genus Argentina; species Argentina silus. The sequence continues at coordinate 6,142,382 of NC_139670.1, read as the reverse complement.
GGGGAGCGGAGGGGGGAGCGGAGGGGTGAGAGCAACAATGATGGGTGAGAACTAACCAGACACCCTACCAGGTGCAGAAAATAATCTGAAAATACTCGGATGAGAAGAATACACTTCCAAACACTTACCACAGTATCAATACACACATCTCAGTTTAGTGTGGACATCAGGCTGTATGGACTCTTGAAATAATATGTAATGTGAAAGGGTTATGGGTTGGAGGTTGGGGGTTGGGGTTGGGGTGTGTGTGTGTGTGTGTGTGTGTGTGTGTGTGTGTGCGTGCGTGCGTGTGTGTGTGTGTGTGTTTGTGTGTTGCAGTTACCATGGTAACAGGATTAGTCAGGAAGCAAGTCTGCTTCATAACACCCCCCTGGAGAGGAGACTAGATGCAATTAGAGGGAAGCAATGCAGATGTTCGGGAATTCGTCATGGAGCAGTGGAAGAGACAGGATGTGTGTTTGTGTTTGTGTATGTGTGTGTGTGTGTGTTTGTGTGTGTGTGTGTGTGTGTGTGTTTACTGCATGTCTATAATCACTAGTACCTATGGTGTTGTTTATTGATTTCTGGGGGTGAATGAGGAGCTTGTTAGCTGCCTACGAGGTCATACAGACAGGAGGCAGAGCCATAGATACTGTAGATACAGTGTTCATCAGTGTGTCCTCAGTGTTGGCACCATCACATGCTCATTAATTTAAAATGGGTACAGTATAACTACAGTGTGATCCTCTGTTGCCATCTCTGTTGGACCGTCTGTTGCCACCTTCTGTTGATGTAGAGAACCAGATTACTTCCGCCTCTGAGATCATGAGTAATAGACAGCTGAGGCCTCTGTGTATGTGTGTGGGTGTGTGGGTGTGTGTGTGTGTGTGTGTGTTTGTGTATTTGTGTATTTGTGTGTATGTGTGTGAGTGTGCGTGTATTTGTGTATGTGTGTATTTGTGTGAGTGTGTGTGTGTGTGTGTGAGAGAGAGAGAGAGAGTGCAAGAGAGAGAGAGAGTATGCACTGTGTTGCCTAAAGGGAGAGGAGAGTGAGTGAGAGCCAGTGGTCCTCTGGGCGCTCAGAGACAGGTGTGGGTATTAGAGAGACATGGAGAGGGGGAAGCATGCTCTTTATGTAAGTGTTTCTCTGTGTTGTTTGGAGGCTAATTCAGATTGACCCTAAATGAACATGAATGACAGATGGTCTGAGTGTTGTCTCTCTCTCTCTCTCTTTCTCTCTTTCTCTCTCACGCATGCACGCATGCACACACACACATGCACACACACACATGCACACACACACACACACACACACACACACACACACACACACACACACACACACACACACACACACACACACACACACACACACACACCTGGTTTTGGTTATATGGCAACCATGAATCCACACTAATTGCATTGCGGTTTGGTTTGACTGAGCCTGGTCCATCCGCTTCCCTCCGCTGGGCCATTAGTAGGGGCGGTTGAGGTTTCTCATTAGCTTTGTGAAACGATCAAACTGGTCACTCAACGGTCCTTCAGCCGCTTGCGGGCACTACACACGCCGTTTTATCAATGGGCTGACCCGCTCTCAGGGAGAAATCAAAGGAGTGGTGTTCCCTGCGTCTGCATGACCTACATCTCGAGCAAGGCGCAGAGAAAGGAACTAGGGCATCACAGACGAATGACATTTCCCAAGAGTAAAATACTCAGCGCTCCACTGCCGCAGTCAATGAGACCTGACAACATATATGGGCCTAATCTCGACCGCACATATACTGTGAGTAAGTGATGTATTGAGTAAAGTGATTTGCGGCACTGTAGAAGCTGGCGACTCAGCATGGAGTTAATGTGGTTTGTTTGGGCAGGTATGACCGGCCACTGGGCAACCGACCAGCTACACTGCGGGGAGGGCACAGGGCAGGTGTGTGCGTTGGTTGGGAAACTTCGTCACTCACAGGATGATAACCACAGCTGCTACAGTCCACAGAGGCAGTGCTATGGAGAGCGTGAGAACTATTCAAAGCACTAACCTACCTTGACGAAAAGGATTGGGAAATGCCTCTTGATTATTGTGGCTTTGGGGCACAATTATCAGTTCCACTCAATTTTTTTTAGGACATCAACAAGTCATATGTACTGTTACTACACGAAGCAAAACCAAATGAGCCTACCTTGTGCATTAAATCCTCATTGTATGAGAGAGCAGAAACAGGCGTTGACGGGTTTTCCTCAGCCTCCGTAGATCCATATGCGCTATCGGGGTGGATCTCAGGGTAAGCCGTGGTATACTGCGCGGAGATCGATTCCATGGACTCCATCGTCTCCATCCTCTCGCTGCGCTTAGGGCAATCTCGGTGAAAGTGCCAAAGGATGCCTCTTTAAAAGCAAGGCTGAGAAATTCTGACAGTCTTCTGTCAGTTCTCGGTCTGTCTCCCTCTCTCTCTCTCTCTCTCTCTCTCTCTCTACTTTTCTTTGTGTGACGTTTCTGTGAACCTCACAACACTAAATGCTAAATAATTGCCTACAGCTTTTCCGCTGGAATGAATCATACAGCTGCACGAGGAAAGTCGTGACAACGCAAGCGACGTCAGACCAAATCGTGTTCAGCACCCTGGATAGCTCCAGGGAGGTAGCGGGCGAGGAGGGAGGGGGGCTTTCCTTCCTCAGCCCATCTTTGGTAGGCTTCAGGAGCCAATCTGTCCGCAGGTTTACTGAATGAATGAAGTCATGTCTATGAATGACGCGAATGCAGTCGGATTTGGTCCAGAGACGTGTGAATGACGTCAATGAGAGGTGATGAATAATATTGGCTACTTTTCTAAGTGCCTGTCCTATGACGATAATAAATCAAACTCATATAACAAATGGTTTTAACAAACCTATAACCTATAGGCCTACGATAGGCATCTCGAATGCGTCCCCCATGCATCCACTAGAGGCTGCGCGTTACGCGCTGCCAAGGAAACTTTTTTCAAGGTTTTTCCCCATTTAGACAGACACCTACCCAATAGGGAACAGTCACAAGCGGGCTGTAAACTAATTAGGAGAAACTTCTATTGAGATGCCACCATGGCGGGTAGGCTACATTTAGGCTAGATTTGAGATTACTTGAGGCTTGGGTTAATGTTCATCCGATCCCAACAAAAGTTTGTGGAGCTAATGTTTTGCTGGTAAACGTCACACGCAGACGGTCACCGCCTTCTACCCAGCTGGTGCGCTCTGCTTTTGGACGGTCCTGAGCTCTTCAGTTTTTCAAAAGTGTCATTAGGCAAGGAGAGAATCGACCTGTGTGACAGTGGGATGCATTTGTGTGAACTAAAGACAGCTGTCAAACCCGCGTAACTGCTGCATGGACCCATGATCTAAAAAAAAATGCTTCCCCCTTGGACTTAATTTACTTAAGACCGGATCGAATCGGTTAAAGACTTAAGACTTTAACAAACTGGACCGAATCTGTTTGGATGAAAACCGAGCTTTTTCCTAAAAGTCTATTTGTCGCTACTGATAGTGGTGAATATGTCCTCTGCGAGCACTACAATCCCCCCTGCGCTTACCGCCGATCAGCTAACTGTCATTGTAGCCTCAGGTGAGTGGAAATCAACGTAGCCTAATTAGTGTTTTCTATTCCAATTTAGACCAGGCACGCTGCTGCAAAAGTCCATCATGATGGATTTAGTACTGTTAAGATGTTAAGACGAAACATTTTAAAACACTGTTTGGTGCCACTTTAAGGCTGTATGAAGCCTTCATATACCATTGAGACCGCTTCACAAATCATTGAGCAAATATCATGCTAAAAGGTGGTAGCACTAAGAGCTATGCGCCTTAGTTCTACAATGGTTTTTTAGGAAGGTTACATTTTGTCATTCGACAGATCTGTTTTATGACGTCTCCATTAACAGGTTTTGCTGTTTTCTTCTCTCCAGTGTCATGCCTGGTGTTCTTTGTAGTGATTCTCATGCTGCTGGGGATTCTCTACAGGAAAGACCCTCTGTGCTGCAGAGTCAGAGACTACCAGAGGTCGCAACACTACACAGTAAGGACGCAAACCCCTTCTAAACATATTATACATGCATTATAAACATGCAGAGTCAGGGCCCTCTACACAGTTAGAAGGTTTTTTTAAGAAAAACAAAACATGTACTGTATGCTGTAGGCATATCATAAATGTATTATAAACATGTCATACTGTAAATGTTTTGCATTATAATGTATTAGAAAGTACCAAATGCATTAGAAAACCAAATATGGAGGTCATATTACTATACTAACAGAAGCATGAACAAAGGTATAGTATTATAATATCAAATTACAGACCAGCCCGAGCTCCATGGAGCTCACAACCTGATAGAGCAAGGTGCAAATGGGATGTAAATCAGAGAGATGTGACAATGAAGAGCAAACATTTGCTTCGGGGTGCAGATTAAATTTTTCATCACCTCATTTTGAAGCAGATCCAATATTTTGCTCATATTCCTGTATGTGTATTATATGTTGCTGTTGGTGTTATAGACATCTGAGGTAGGGGTTTTAGATGTGTTTCAGTGTGTGATTCTGACAATTGGCTTGGCATTCACAACTGAACAGGTTAACAACATTACCAGCCTCCTACCCTATGCATTTCTAACTTCCAAAACAGCTCACAGATACACTGTGAGCTTTTTGAGATTGTGTCAACATGAAATGTTATTCTTCTGAGATGATTTGCAGTTCAACCATCCTCATCTCTGATAACCTTTGATAGTACATGCTTGTTACTGAGAGAGCCTATTATTCCGCCTCCTTGTGTGCTGTGTTCCCTACCTTCAGTCTAACCACACTGTTTCAATATTTGACATTGAAAAGTCAACACTGTTTTGTTGTTCAGAAAGGATGAGTTGATTATATAACAAATGATGATGTGTATTGCATAATAACCCCTAGTTATTATGTTGTTATGCTGGCTTCCTGGAGGATAATGTGTGCAGAAAGAAATTGTCTCCCTGTCCATACAATGTTATCAGGTGTTGTGCAGTAAAAGTATCCATGGACGTGCAAAGTGTCCGAAGGATAAAGAGTCAATTGTTGGATATCTCACTTTAGTGAGATCGTTGTTGCCTAGTGGAATAATATGATTGTGGGAACCGTATGTGTTTTTTGCGTAATGTCCATAGTGAATGAGAACCTCTCATGATCGTGATGAGGGAAGCAAAGAGAAGCATGAAACTTCCTTACAGCTCTCTTCAGGTCCGACTGACGGCAATCTAGCCTGTTATTAGACCTGCTGTTGGGCCAAGACTTCAAGAAATTGAAGCTTTACGGCCAAGTAACTCAATCATTGACTTGTAATCCAGCTGAAAATAATTTGGACAATAAACGGCAATGTACAAGATAAGATGGTGAGATAAACCAGTCCTAGGTTCAGGTTGACATAGCAATACGATCTATAACCAACCTTCTCTCCTTCTCCAGGATGTTCCACCGCAGTACCACAACAGCAGACAGTCTCTAGTGGGGTATCCTTATGGCGAACAGGGTGCTGCCATGGCACAGGGCCTGGGCTCTCAGGTAAAGGAACATAGAACACACCCACTGTGCTTTCCCAACAGCGGAGGCTGGTGGAGGTAGAAATCAGAGGACGGGCTCATTGTAATGCATGGAATGGAATGAGGAATGCGTGTTTGATACCATTCCTCATTCCATTCCATGCATTACAATGAGCCTGTCCTCCGATTTCTACCTCCGCCAGCCTTCCCTGTTCTCCAAGTATATCATACAGTTGTGTCTTATACCTTTATTGACCCTAAACAGTCGTGTAGACAATGAAAAACCTGGCTCAGGAGAGAGAAAGTGTCATGAAGTCTACGATACGTGTAATAAATGTTTAACGATGAGAGGCCCTGTGGCTGCTGCTCTGAGTCTGATTTAGCCGAGGTTCTGCATGAGGGGCAAGATGTCAAATTTGACCAGGAAGCACCTGTGTTTTGCACGGTGGCCGACTGTCAGTCAAATGAGTGTGAGGAAAGATAACCCTAACCGTAAACATTAAGCAAAAGAAGTTACTGTTCTACGGTTCAAGTCTAGACCACAGGGAGTACCCAATCAGCAAGAGATCCTGTTGGCAACAGTGGAGTCATTGTAGATAGAAAAGGGATATTACAGTTATTATAAATAACAAAAAACAACATACTGTATATACAGATAACATGTTAAATGCCTTTATTACGTTGGGCAGATCCATTCATCTCATAGAAGATATTTGTGCAACATGAGAAGAGATGCTAACTTACGGTAAATTAGGGCAGGCGAAATGAAATGGTGTAGATCACACTGCATGTTGTGGCTCCCAGAACCTTCATTATGTATGTGTGTGTGTGTGCGTGTGTGTGTGTGTGTGTGTGTGTGTGTGTGTGTGTGTGTGCGTGTGTGTATGTGTGTGTCTGTGTGTGTGTGTGCGTGTGTGTGTGTGTGTGTGTGTCTGTGTGTGTGTGTGTGTGTGTGTGCGTGTGTGTGTGTGTGTGTATGTGTGTGTCTGTGTGTGTGTGTGTGTGTGTATGTGTGTGTGTGTGTGTGTGCGTGTGCGTGTGTGTGTGTCTGTGCAGCTGCCTGGGAGGTTGTTCATCATCGGTAAGCCCAGCAGCTACCACCTGAATGGACCCCTGCCCCGCCTGCCGTCGTACGAGAGCGTCCGCAAGAAGGACCGCCAGAGACAGATCCACTCCATGATAGCAGATCGCTTCGGCCTCGGCAGCTCCCACACGGACCCTGAGGTGAGTCACTCTTTTATGGACCTTAGAAATACAGTAATACCGGATACTGTTCTCTAAGGTAGGGTTAGGGTTAGTTGTTAGAAAACAATCGAAAAAGGGCTACAGAAACGGTTTGGAACAATATAACCGTGGGAGGATAAGACACAGTATGTATTGATGCTTAGAAGAATGTATTACATACTTAATGTATTCACGTTATTGGTGTCTGTACCCTACAGCTACCCCCAACATATGAGGAGACCCTTCGCCAGTCTATGGAGATTTCCCCTGTGGACTTACAGTCTGTGGTCACACACCATACGATCCATGTCCCTAGCCAACACTCCACAGCCCCAGAGGGAGTTACGTCGTCCCATAGCCCTGCTCAGACCATCTGCCAGGAGCCACTATCTATCCAGATGTCATGAGGATCAAGGTTTTCCAGGAATGACTGCGGTGAGACATCCTCACTATCATGACTCGGTTTCAGTAGAGTTGTGGTCAGGGAAGATCATCATGAATATGATGTTCTGAGCCCTGACTAGGCTCTCAGCTGACTAAGTGAGAGGTTTCCTGACTGTATAATGTCAACAAGTAAAACAGAAAAAATCAGCTTGACCCGATGTCTGATGCTTTATCTAGAAAATGAAGAAAAAAAACACCTCAGGTTGAAGTTGTTAATCAAAAATCTAAATCCTGTTTTGAAAGAACACTTGATGACGGCTTCACGTACAGCAGTACAGCAGTACTTGTGCTTTGACTGAGCACATCATGAATGATTAATCCTAAATAGACATTCACTGAGTGGTGGGGGGTTATTTTTTAACCCAGGTCAAACTCTAACTACAGAGAAACTCCCGATGACCCAGAGAGAACCAAACAAACTCAGCTAAACTGGAAAGTGTCTGAAAATGTTTTTTTTGGCAATGTACTGTACTGTACCATAGAAGGTACAAAACATGACTGACCTAAATTGTATAACAGAGTGAAATTAATAATTGGGCAAACTGAGGATAGTGTGGTTTAACTCTGTGAACTTGACCCACTTGTTTGTCAAGAAATCCAAAAATGAAATTTTAATGGATAACAGAAAGATTAAGCTATTATTATTCATATCAACCTGTGTCCTACTGACAAGATAGGAATGGCACAAAAAGGCATATCACTCCTGTTCTATTCATCGACATCTGCTAGAAGTGAGTTCTAATAGGTCTGTTCAGTTATTGTGTAAATATTGTGGACAGGGTGGACCTGCAAAAGAGGCCTTGGTCTCAGTGTGTTTCCCCTGTATAAATAAAGGTGAAATCTTTTTATTTTTATTTTTTTAAATAACTCACTTTTAGCAGAAAATATAAATATTTCTGTTTTCTGTACCTGGTACACATGTCCATAAATAGTGATAGTGAGGGGTGTTATGACCTCATTTTGACCTCCCGCTCAGCAAAGTTCCTTTGTACATTTCCCACCTCCCTGTCTACAATGCTCAGAACACCAATATGTTTGTATATGATGATGTATTACACATCCCAGTACTCAACACTTATTAGAAATGTTCTCCATCATAAGTGTTATGACTAACTCTCTTGTTGATCGTACCAGGCACTCAGTTCCACACTCCCTTACATACCATTGTGAGAGGAGCTGAAATACCATTTGTGATTAATGTTACCCTGTACTCTCGGTTCAAAGAACAGAACAACTCATCCAATCCTGTGCTGACTGGAGCGAGGTCTGTAAAATATGTTATATGTGTATACTGTTCATTCATATTTCTCCATTTTCATGTTCTCGTTATCCTCTAAATTCCCAGGAAAATCAAGTCAGTCAGTGTGATTGGTAACAAGTCAACATCATTCACACTATCATGTGACAAAGTTATATAAAAGAAAGGGTGCTTTGAGTAAATCATTAGACTTGTTTGGAATACAACCTCCTGTTAGGAACTGCTGCTAAGAACTGTGATATATCAGGTCCTCCTGCAAGGAGACGTTATTGGTCCATGTCTAGTGTTTGTAACAGTAGAAAATCAAGAGGGACAACTTGAGACACCTTATGGTGACTTAAAGAACTGCAGACTGCAAAAATGTGTCGTTTTAACCCTTTCTATCCAACAGATGTCATGTTGTTCTGCGAAGATAATAAATTCATCCTAAACAATTCAATAATCACGACTTTGATAATACAGACAAGTAAACTGTATGCTTGACATGAAGCTTGGAATAATAGTTTGTTTATTAACTGAACATTTAAACAGGTAGGTACATACTTTTTAATGTCATGGTACATATAAAACTTTCTTAGCGTGACACTCTCTTACAGCACAGTCAGATAGGTGCCTGATGATGTCATCGACCACAGTCACGTTTCCCTACAATGATGAACAAAGAATGCAGGATCCATGGCAACTGTCACCCACGTAACACAGGAAGCTTCTGCGCGAGTTCTCTCGGATCCCCCAGAAACATCCCCACCAGGTAGCAACACTGTTCCAGAACATTCACAAGTTCCAGAGTCTGTCGAGCGGAACCTCAGTCCAAACCACCAGGTCAACAGAGGGAAAGGGCTTGAGCTTCCACAGTGTGAAATGAGAGTCGTAGTCACCTTAGAACATGCCCACAAGTTTGAATTTGCTCTCCTGCTTCTGGGGAACAACATTGATGAATGTCTTATAGAGAATGGCTCCTTTGGGCAGCTTGGTGATCACCTTAATGGCCTCAGGGCTGCGTGGGTGTGGGATGTACACCTCCTTGGTGTACCTGACAACTCCATCCTCCATGGCATACAGTGTGTTGTTGGTTCCAATCCCCACCTGAGGAAAGAGAGAGAGAGAGGAGAATTAAGTCAAATTTAGCAGGATGGAAAAAAGCTATATTCTACATGGAAAGCCCCTTAGTGGACTTCCATCCACTTTCGATGGCAATGATTACCAGGTCTACTCTAATCATTTGAGATCATTCAAGAAATTGAATGGAGAGCCTTACATGCGCTCCTGGTTGCCAACGCAATAGCCGCTGCGTTGCAAGGATGTTGCCAGTATGGACAAAGTTTCCTGATAATGGACAAAATAACAGGTTTACATTCATTTTTTTACTGGAACACATGTTTGTAACCTATAAACCTTCTTTAAGTTATGTAACCTTAAAAGTCACTTTGAGGCTTTTTTACATCAGATATAAAAGCCTGTAGAGGCAACTTCGGCTACTGTCAAATATGAGCGTATGACAGGGTCACAGATATATTATCTAATGCCTCCTCCAATAGAATATATGGTGTATATACGCTCACTGAGCACTTTATAAGGAACACCTGTACACCTTCTCATGGTGGAGGTGGTGTAATGGTGTGGGGAATGTTTTCTTGGCACACTTTGGGCCGTTAATACCAATCAATCATCGCTTGAATGCCACAGCCTATGACACACATAACAATGAGTTCAGTGTTCTTCAGTGGCCTTCCCAGTCACCAGATCTGAATCCAATAGAACACCTTTGGGATGTGGTAGAACGGGAGATTCACGGCTTGAAAGTGCACCTGAAAAATCTGCAGTAATCGCGTGATGCAAACATGTCATCATGGACCAGAATCTCAAAAGAATGTTTCCTTGTGGAATCAATGCCATGAAGAATTGAGGCTGTTTTGAGAGCAATGGGAGGCCCTACCCAGTATTAGTATCGTATATAGCTAATAAAGTGCTCGGTGAGTGTATATATACAGAGAGAGAGAGAGAAAATACAGACATTCTTACCATCCAGTTTCTTGAACCCGTATCTGCGTCCGGGGCTCTTGCCCCCGAAGTTCTTGCTACTGCCACCCGCCTTCTTGGATGCGAACCTTACTGACTCCGCAAGGGAGGACTGGCAAGGGAGCAGAAGCCCTGTCGTGAAAAGCATCGAATATTGTCAAAATGTTGTTGGAAATAAAAACATAACAGCCGGCTGCACCAGTGAATGCTGCATGGCTTGTGTCACGACCTACAGAGTCCTCGCGATCCTCAACATGACATGCCATGCCACGATGAGCAAGACACAAAAATCAATTTAGCCAGCAAGGTGGATTGCATCATAGTAAAACAAAGCCATTAGCATTAACGCAGTTGACCACACACAAGGGCGAATTTGACAGAGTGCTGTGCGATGTAAATAATGTACAATTTTCATATTATTATTACCTGCTCTGGACTTCAACATCAAGGACGCGAGCGCCGCCATCTTGGATTACGTGACAACAACACGTCAACGTGCGTCACGTCAGAACGTTTCCGTCGTCCTCCTGAGCGCGCGGAACACAAAACCATTTCTGACACAACCTCAAGAGTTTTACGTGTTCGTGCGAAATAATAGTGTATGAACAGAGTTCAGATTATACCTGTATATGTATATATATATGTCGCATTCGTTGTGGGATAAGGCTAATTACATAACGTGAGTATTTTCAATACATGTTTGTAGTTCGTTAGCCAGACTGTTAAATTAAGCTTCGGGTTAGGTTAGCGAGCTAGCTATCCACATACACAACTACCGTTAGCTACGTAGCTTTTCATGTTGTTTCAATGTCAGCAGCACCACCAGTACAATAGCCTGTCTAAGACTGTTCGCTGTGCCAGATTTGGAGGAGGATGTCGCTGAACTCCGTAGACACTCACTTTTCTGTCTTCCCTGCAGACCGTCCTCAGCCTGACTGATTGTGGACCCGCCGGCATGGGCAGCGACAGTGACTCAACCAGCGACCTGGACGAGGATCTACCTATCTATGATTTCCTCCAGCCCGGACGAAGCCAAGCCTCCCAGACCCATAAACCTGATCTGGTTGTTCTGGACAGCTCTGACACAGAAGTCGCTGTTTCCTCCTCCCCCTTTTCAGCTACAGATGGAGCGGTGGGGGGTCTGGATGCGGGGATAGCCGTGGCTGAGGTTATGACGATAAGTAGTGAGGAGGAAGAGGATGTGCCTTATGTCCCCCTGGCACTGAGACTCAAACAGAGACAAGAGAGTCTGAAAGCTGCTTCCTCTACTGCCACTAATGGCAAGGATGCCCCGGACTCCCCATCTGATCACCCTTGTTCAGACCTGCTGGCACAGAACGGTCACTCTGAGTCAGAACCTTTATTCCCTTCACGTCACGCTCTAACCAGTCATCAGAGGATAGAACATGGAGGGCGTCTAGATGGTCCAGAAGAAGCAACTCTCCCTCAGCTTTGGCCCCCACCGAAGCCCTCCTCTTGGGCTGGGAGCACCACCACCTCCCCTGCTAAGAGCAGGCCATCCAAGCGGACGCCTGAGGAGATCCTGGCGGCCAGGCAGGAGGCTCTGAGGAGGAGGGAGGCCAAGGAGAGGCAGCAGGGCGACAAGGAGGCACAGAGGTTGGAGCAGGAGAGGCAGAAGGCAGAGAGGAAAGCCCTGGCGGATGCAGCCAAAGCCCTGCGGCCGGAGGAGTGCGTCAGACACATTGTGGTGTGTGTGGACCCCGGTGGGTGGTAGAGAGGTAGCTTGTGTCAATGCCAAGACACTTTGATTGGGAGTCAGGTTTTCAAATTGTATTGATGTGTGTATGTGTATTGGCAAATGACTAACTGAACCAATTAGACAAAGAAGATTGCCTGTAATGAGATACAATCAAAGCCCTCAAGCAGTTGACATTGACCCCTGGAAATCAATTGTGTGTGTGTGTGTGTTTTGGTTGTGTGTGTCTGTGTGCAGCTCTATTGCTGTTGGAGGGTGGGTGTACTCTGCTGCCGTCCCTCCAGGCCTTGGGCTGCAGCTGTGCTATAGAGAAACAGCCCGTACCTCGCAGTGTCAGCTGGATCAGGAGATATCCTTGCACTCAGGTGACACTGACTGTCTGTATAGATCTCTCCCTCTCTCTCTTTCAGCCCGAAACATCTGTATATGTCACTCCGCTCTGCAGAGGAAATATGTTCTCTCACTCTCTCTCTCTCTCTCTCTTTCACTCTCAGACAGGCGAGGAGGTGTCTAACCCAGAGGCACAGACAGTGGTGCAGATGCCAGTGGATGACTTCATCAGCCTGACCCACAGCTACGCTCAGGTTGGACCGCCAGCCAACGCTGGCTGACCTTTTTCTATACAGCACTGGAGGCTGGTGGAGGTGGAAATCGGAGGACGGGCTCATTGTAATACATGGAATAGAATGAGGAATGGTATCATACACACTGTGTTTGATACCGTTCCTCATTCCTTTCCTCCCCCCTGCTGTACAGTCAGGTTACTGGGGTAAACTAATGACACGTTTCGGCTACCTCTGTGTGGGATGGCTTCCCGCGTGTTGGTAACCCGAGTAAAAGCCCGTTTAAAAATAGGAGGACAAACTGGCCGTGCTGAAAACATGAATTCACTACTTAAGAAAACCGGTGTAGCGTTGTTTTATTTAACAGCTGACATATTCTTTCCTCCCTACCTCTGGACCTCCCTACCCTCCTTCTCTCTTCTCCTCTCTTCTATTCTCTTTGGTCCTTCCCTGTGTCCCGCTCCCTCATCTAATCCAGGAGCAGAGGGGTGGAAGGACAGACTGTGGCCCCTCTCTGACCTCCTGGGTCTTGGCTCTGCAGGCCCGCAACCCCGGCAGGACCCCCAGTCTGGTGGTCATGGAACTGGAGAAGTACTTCAGGTGAGGGGGGGGGGGGGGGGGTGAAGGGTGAAGGGTGAAGGGGAGCCTCAGGTGAGGTTGTTGACGGAGGTTATTTCAGGTGAGAGGTGGGGCAGCGGGGCTGCTCCAGAGTGAGAGAGACCAGGAAGGGGAACCGCACCTGGAGGTCATCTGAGGATAAAAGTGACAGAGAGGGGAGGGTTGGGTTAGTGACGACGGTAAACAAAAACAAACTGTGTTTTGCCTACAGATCCCAGAAGTCCCAGAGCCAGAAGAAGTTCCGTGAGGCTGTCCTGGGGGAGGAGCAAAAGGCGGGGAAAAAAAGGAGAAGAAAAGACGGTGGAGAGGCGCTACCCGAGGTGTCCCGATTAGAAGTCGAGGAGGTAGATTGACTCTCATCAGCACCTGGATGGTAGAATCATTACGGTATCACAGTGAAGGAGGATTAGACTGTCCGAATGACTTTCAACACAGTACATGGCATAGATATCCAGGGATCCACGCAATGTACAGGACACGTTAGAAAACGGCCACGCTCCTTTGAGGTGACAACAAAGCTGTCCCATCAATCATCCCAATGTAAAATCGCCTATTTTTTGTCTGTCTCCAATTTTCGCTGCGATTGCTCTTTTTTTTTTGTGTGTTTCAGTAATCTTTCTAGTATGTCTGTGGCGTCGTGATAAAATATTTAGCAGTCCAGTATTGTTTCCCAACAACTGCAGAATCATTAAAAGACACTTGGCCTGTAACCTCACAATGCTGGATGGCTAACTGGTAAACCGTAAACGAGCTCTACGTCACGACACCTCGCATTTAGTGGTTGTGGGCGAAGTGCATTTTAATGATTTTGCGGTTGTTGGTGAACAGTCACAGATAAATAGAATATATAACGACACCGCAGGCACACTAGAAAGTTTATTGAGACACAAAAAAAAGCAATCGCAGTGAAAATTGGAGGTAGACAAAAACAGGCTATTTCACTGATGGGACTGCTCTCTTGTACGGTACCCTCAAAGGGTACAAACTTGAAAACGTCGTTGTGTGGATATATCTACACAGTATGCAGTTGCTGTTATCAGTGCAAATACAAGTTGAGAATTCGGGTTTGCAGGATTTACACCTAAAGCTTATGCCACACGTACAGTATACACAGATACACATGGCTGACTCTGTTTGTGTAACCTCTGTCCTCCGACACACCGTCAGGCACTAGTGCACCTGCAGCTACACACAGGGGTTCAGGTACGCTTCCTGTCCACCTGGAAGGAGTTCTCTGATCACATCACCATGACAACCAAAGCAGTAGCCGAAGCCCCTTTCAAGTAAGTGAGCTGTCCAGGTGAGCTTTGTTATTTATGCATACCTACCAGCATATTTGGTCTCATTACTTTATTTTGTCCCTCTTTACTGTGTGTGTGTGTGTGTGTGTGTGCGTGCGTGTGTGTATGTGCGCGTGTGTTCAGACGAGAGAGGGAGAAGACGAGCTTCTCGTTCTACCTGGAGAGTGAGTGGGCTGGTGGTCAGAGGGCTGACAAGGCTGGGAAGGGACTGCTGCAGGTGTGGAGGAGACAGATCCAACAGCTCAACAGAGTTAGCCCAGACATGACCTCAGCTATCCTCGCCGCCTACCCCTCTCCTCAGCTACTGAACCAGGTAGACTACACTACACTACACACACATACACACACACACACACACACTCTACACTACACACACACTCTACACTACACACACACACACTCTACACTACACACACACACACACTACACTACACACACACACACTACACTACACTACACACACACACACACACACACACACTACACTACACATTCACACACACACACTACACTACACACACACACACACACACACACACACACACACACACACACACACTCTGATGTACTGGGTGCCGTGTTATGTTCTCCACAGGCGTATGGTCGATGCAGGTCGGAGCGTGAGAAGCTCTCTTTACTGTCGGACCTTCTGATTCGCCGAGGCGAGGGCGTGACCTCCACCACGCGGCGCGTCGGCCCAGAGCTCTCCAAGCGCCTCTTTCTGCTCATGACATCATCAAACCCTGAGCAGACTGTCGACTCCACAGCGTGACCCCTGATGTCACACATCTGAACTTTGACCTCCTGAACTTCGATGGAGTTGGATTCATGTCCCAAATCATCTCCGCGATGGACTCAGTGAACTGTGATGCGTCGACGTCTTTTTACCACGATTGAATTGGATACAACTCAATTTTTATGATACGCCTTATTGATTGTATTATACAGATATGTTATTTTAAAGTGTTTAAGCTTGTTTATATTTTAATAAAATACCTTTTATAAAACCAAGATTGATGGTTATTTGGAGTGCACATTTACACCAAAAACTCTGTAACGGAGCTGGAAACTAACTAATTAGGTACAATTGAAGGCATTAACATTGTGTATTGCCCTGCACCTGTTACAAACAGCGGGTTCAATTAGCAATGCTCCCAACCTCTGAGCTTTACGTGTCAATGCTTAGTGTTTCTCTCAGTGCCTGTCAGTGGTGAGGCCCTGTTCGGGCTTCACGATGCGCCACATGGTAAACGCCACTGACTCGGCACTGCACAGCTCACGGCTCATTTCCGGCGCATTAGCAAAATGGCATCTGACCAAAAAGTGATGAGTGTCTGGAACAGAGAGAATGAGAATGAGAATGAGAGAGAGAGAGAAAGGGGGTAACGAGCTGTTAAATGTGCTTAAGAGAGGAGCAGCATGTCTCACCCGAGGTCTTGAAGGCAGAGCGGGATAGTTTATGTTAAGTATAACAGTTTTTTTTGTCAGGGTTTCTTTTTTCACGAGGTGTGTATTGTTTACCTTTTGGGGTAGGATGGATGTAACTGTTATTTAACAGTTATTTACTGTTATTTAACAGGTGTTTACTGTAACTGTTGCAGGTTAGGTGTAGACATAGGTATCATGCAAACTAATCACTAACTATGTTGGGTTTAGATACAGTTTTTTCTTAAATGTTGGTATCTGGTCCAGTGTTGTAGCAAGGGGAGGGGTCTTGTTTGCGATGGGTAGAGACACTATGGGCAGTCCGCTAACTTCATCACTGGAGAAGTTTGTCCATCTTCCTTTGTTTTTTTGAGATGAGCTGGCCATGGCTTGCAGGATGCTGGACAAAGGGAGAGTGAGGGAAGGAGAAAGAGCAGAGGGAGAGATAGGGATGAAGAGAACTGTTTTAATGGCAGCCATATTCCTTTCTCTCTGAACGTATTTCAAAGAAATTGTGATTGTTCGGGGAATAAACAGGAATGTAAACAGGAATGCTTTAGAACTCCACAGGTCACCCTCTCTTTCAGTCTCTCTCAGACTCTCTACTTGAAGATACTGTTTGATGTACATGAAATGTCCCTTGAAGTGGTGTTTATTGTAAGTGCAGAAGATTCCACTTTACCTATTCCTTTGAGATACTTGTGTGAGCATTTGAAATACTGTCTTTATGCAGCAAAATACCTTTGCTGTATAAAAACTGTTTGTTTAAATCAGTTGAGTATGCTCCATTGGAGAACATACACTTTTGTCTCAGATAAGGTTAAACAAACTAAAATTGTCTGTTAGTGCTGACATATTAAATTTGACATTTGATATGCACCAAGCACCACAGATGCCTTAGCTTTGCAGATGTTCAGCACCTGCATTAAGGCGTACCTCACACACCTCTGACCAATAGGAGGAATATAATTCACTTATTGTCAGCAGAGAATATAAGCACAGAATACTCTTTAAACACTCCAATCATTCCCTTCCAGAACCAGAACACACTGCTCACGTATTATCACTATCCTAGTTGCCAACACATAGTGCAACCATGTCCCTAATGGTTAGTTGGATGGTTAGAATTAGGGAGGTTAATCTGATCCTAGATCAGTGCCACGGGCAGAGTTATGGCGATGTGTGTAGTGATGTGCATGATCCAGAAGGGGACAGGCTTGTTCCACAATGTGTGTAGTGATGTGCATGATCCAGAAGGGGGCAGGCTTGTTCCACAAAGAAGAAGGACCTGATTTAAATTCAGTCTGCTAGAGACAGACGATAGAAATGCGTCAGAATTTCTGAGAGTCATAGAGTGAATATAACCAACAAGGTGAGGAGACACATGCACTGAGTCCTACAAGGATTAAGCATATATATATATATATATATATATATATATATATATAATATAATCCTATAAATATATATAAATATATATATACTTAAATATACATATATACATATGTTATGTACATATGTTCTTGATTTATGTTATATAAGAAAATGTTGTGAAAATACTGTTCACTGAAAGTAAGAAAAAGGCTTGCTTCCTCTCTATACCAATGATTTATTTTCTATCAGACTTTCTGTCATGTTCTGGGATTACATTGGGGGTGGGGGGTGGTGTGGATTGAGAAGAATTGAGGTTTTTGAAATCCTCTGTCAGCTTAATTAAAAATGTATAAACATGAAGTGTGATATAACATCAGTCTTACTCGGGGGACTGAGTTTGTGTGTGTGTGTGTGTGTGTGTGTATGTGCATTCACCAAATACAGTATCTCTTTCTCTGTCCTTCTCTCTCTCTCTCTCTCTCTCTCTCTCTCTCTCTCTCTCTCTCTCTCTATCTTTCTCTCCATCTCTCTCCCTCTTTCTTCCCATTCTTATCATTCCCTATCTCAACTGCAGGACTCTCTCATCCTCCTCTCCTCTCATCCTCCTCTCCTCTCATCCTCCTCTCCTCTCATTCTCCTCTCCTCTCATCCTCCTCTCCTCTCCAGCCAGTCCCAGACAGTTTGTATGCCTCTGTGAGTTGCCATTGAAGAGCTGAGGAGAGGTGGGGAGAGGTGGGGAGAGGTAGGGGGCCTCATTGCTGCAATACAGAAATCAGTTCAATCTCTCTCCATTTGCTTAACCACACAACTCAGACACTGCCGGGAGTCAGGACCTCTCATCAGCATGAAGGGCCCCACACTCTCCCTCTCTCCCTCTCTCCCTCCGTCTCTCTCCCTCTCTCCCTCCGTCTCTCTGCTGCTGAAGAGAGCATGACACGAGTGCTAATCGCGAAGGCTACGCCATTAGCTTTAAACAGACTCAGGATTCAGGCTGTCAGTAGACGTTGCCTGGAGGCACCGATCTTGGGTCAACTTCCTCTCCACAAATCCTAACCTCAACCACTAATGGGAAAACTCAATACTGACATTAGTTCAGTGTCTAGGGGAAACTGTATCCTGCTGTGGGACTCAGTTGGCCTTCTACTGTAACCATGACCCGCCATCGAATCCCAGTCAACACACATCATTTGCCCCCTCTCTTTTTGATTCTGTGGCACCTGATATTCTGAATTGTAACGTGACCACAAGAAGTGAGAGTGAACCAGATAGCCTTGGTGTCCCAGTCGATTTGGGCTCCTCAGATATCACAGGCTTCCCCCTAGGGTCTAAAAGCGGTCTGTTACCGGGAGCCTTGGCGGTGGTGAGGGGACCGGCCGGGAGAGGGCCTATCGGCTGCTGCCTGCCTGCCGTCTCAGTACCGGTGTTCAGTATTCACTCCACACCGGCACCGGCCCCGGCCCCGGCAACCCCCCGAGGCGTTTTATTAACATTCCAATCAGTGGCGGTCCAGATTGCTTGATTCAAAGAAACAAATTGGGAATAGCCTTTGATATTGGAGCTGAAAACCCTCCCTGGGAGCTTACAGAGTCAGAGACAAAATATCCTATTCACACATTTGCGAAGGCACGCGTATGCATGTACACACACACATACACACACACACATACCAGTGCACGCACACACACACACACACACACACACACACACACACACACACATATACACACTGAATTACTTATTACTGGGACTGTAATCGTGGATCCCAGATCTCGATTAGTCTGACTTAGTGAGACTTGAGTTGTGAGATTGTGTATTAATGGCGCTCTGGCTTGTTCTGTAACCATGATACAATTGCATTGACCATTCAGAAGACATTTTCCAGCAGAAGCACCTCGTAGGCTATTGCCAGCGTCCCTCAACCACTGGCTATTCTCGAACAGAGACTTGTATTCCTATTGAAAATGCTCTTTACAAATCACACACTACCATGATGTGTAACACAGCCAGTCCTGTTCCCTTCAGTCCTTGAGCTGTACAGAAGAGTGACATGTTTTGAGGCGGTGTGTAAGGTCCTCTCTGCCTGCCAGTGCTTCCACCCTGCCTCTATTGTGGGACGGATCCCCCTGTTCACGTCGACAATGATTTCCACAATAGAAGTGGATGACAGGCTCGGTCGTGGGAGAAAGACAGGCTTTTACTCCCTCCTGGGGAGACTGGGAGAGATAGAGAGACAGAGGGAGGGAAGACAGAGAGAGAGAGAGAGATAGAGAGATAGAGAGACAGAGAGAGGGAAGACAGAGAGAGAGAGAGTCATTCATCATGCCTCTTTTTCAGCTCTGTCTTTTTCTCCCTCCCCTGTGAGCCACAGGGAGATAAAAAAAAATGCACGCACGCACGCACCTACACAAGCACGCAAGCAGCACGCACGCACGCACGCACGCACGCACGCACGCACGCACGCACGCTTGGTTAGATAATACACTGAAGCAGAGAGAGTTACGATTGTAGTCTTTGGAGAATGGACAGCTTTGGGTTTTAAACAAAACCCCTTGTCAGCTTATTAGATGCACGTACTAGGCTCATCCATTGATAAGACAAGACCACATGCTGTGGATAAACGAAATGTATAAGAGGTAAGAGTACAGCTCAAGCCAATGACTCAGACCCACCGCATCACATCCATTCCATATAAATCAAAAATGAATGTTGTATGCAACCTTGGCTCTTGAGGTGCTCTTTCTCCGCAAACCCTTGTCTCTGTGTACACTCCTCCGTCTCTGGGCCATTACAGATGATAGAGTGAAGCTGGCGGTGGCTTCTCTCCATACATCACTTCCTCTGAATGCTCCTCAGCTTCACTGCTGGTAAATAATGCACGCTACATAATGTACTTTCTATTTGCGAAGCATTGCGGGGATTCGCACATCTGTAGACGTGTAATAGTGATTGATAGGCATAAAATGAGGTGATTATCAAAGAGACACGGGCACAGTCCCCATTAAGTCGGGTAATGTTGCTGTTGTCCTTCTGGATTTAACTTGCTAATTTTGCTCTTTTCAAACTATTAGGAGAACAACATTAGATATCGCAGACACTGTAGGTTCATTTGCTTTGAATAATGCAGCGCCAAGGTTGGACTAAACTGTATGAAAAGTGCCGACTCATTTCTTTTTCTCAGAGTGGGAGTTTGTTCGACTTGAAGTCTGACGGGTTTTGAACGGTTGCCAAACACTGTGATCTTCAAAAGCAACCTTATGTGAATTTGATGGGAAAAGATGGACAGATCGTTATGACTGGCCATGAGGACTCAAGTGTGTTTTGTATATAGTCCTAGGCCCTTTCTCAACTGTTAGAAACTCGGTTTCTCACGTCCTCTCCTCCGTCCTTCACTTGCTTGCTTCCTTCTCATAAATCATTGGAGGAGAATAAATGGAAGGGGAGGAACCTAGGATGTTAGTTTTTTCACCATCGAGCCGCGAGTTTAGATTTTGTCACAAATATGTTGTTGCCATGACTACTGTACCTTCTTACCATCAGAGTGATATATTAGAAGAGTGGATCCAATGAGCTTTAAAAAGTTCCACAGGTCATCCTGGATACACTTCCTGATTAACTCAGTCTTGTTTTTTATTGGACTAACAACCGGTTGCCTGGCAACACGCTAAAGGAACTATTTAGCATTGACCAATAGAAAACGGACCCCTTCATAGGCGCCAATCTTCCTGATAGAACACTCTGCTCATCATCATACAACTGTCGTCTTAGTAGAACAGGAGTATATTTATGAGAGCAAAGGCAAGGTTATCTTACCAAAATGAAAGTCGAAAGCCTGCAATCTGTGTGGAACCCTCGCTCGTGACAACAGTGACACTTTATAGACATGACAGGTGATCATCCCACTAACACTAACACACATGGCTATCTGTTTGACACAGCTTGATGATCACAGCAAGACTAACACACAAAGTGGCTATGGGGCCTTCTGTATGTTGCTATCAGTGCTTGCACACAACCCGTGTTTATTTATATGCTCTATGTTGTTATCAGTGGTCCCCAGTATACTACAACCCACCATAGACAGAACTGTGTGTCATTCAGCGACAGTCTGTCATACAGTACAGGCCTGTCATTGCTGTAAAACACATGCAAAAACAACAGGTGGCTTCAGCTCAGAGACGGACACACACACATATCAATGCCAGCTGATACAGTTGGACGCGAAAAACCTGCTGCTTGAAAAACACACACACACACACACACACACACACACACACACACACACACACACACACACACACACACACACACACACACACACACACACAGTATTTCTGGGACGAGCGCAGAAGAAGAAGTAGAGTATTGAGGTACATACCAATGCTGCTTCTCCCCGTGCGCCTAAAGAAATGTGGAGAGTAAAAGCGCGCAGCCCAATTACCGCCCTATATTCTGCCGCTGCATGCCGTGCGCAAATCTCACCCCTCAGTTGACTTAATACCCGTGACTCAATACCCGGCTCTAATTTAATATTAAAAAGAGCTTTGACCTGCGTTCCTTGGGCTCCCATTACTCAAAATGGCTCAGTTTCTATAAAGCTGTAAAGGGGCTCCTAACTCCAGGCTAAAAAGCATGCGAAAAAGTGTCGGTAAGCATTTTCGGACTGGAAGCGTATTGATTAGTCGTGGTAATTAGTAGGCCCTGATTTTTCAGCAGCCGTAGCGAGCATAACAGGACTGTTTGATACCTTCCCTCATTTCATTGCATGAATTACAATCAGCCCGTCCTCCCATTTCTGCCTCCCCCGGCCTCCCCTGGTGTGTTTGCACACTATATGATGCATATTAAGTGTTGATGAGTCCTGCTGAGTCGCCCGCTCTGC
>NC_139670.1:6112550-6115050 GCF_951799395.1 Argentina silus | reverse complement strand
TTATCCCCTGTGCTGATGAACACAACATGAATCTGTGTCTGGAGCTGAGCCCAGGGTAACCTTGAGAGAAATTATGGAGGTGGAACACTAATGAACGTCTGTCTGCGGAGGGGCCAGTCAACTATGCACTGGAATGAAAGGCGGTGTGGTGGCTGTGGTACAGGGGAGAAGAGAGGACATGACTCTGAAGTCTGAACCGTAAAGGCATTTCACATAATGTCAAGGAGATATTGTGGCATGGCAGATTAATCTGTAGTCCTTGTTAACTTGAGTACATTCAGTCAATATGTGTCTGTGCGCGTGCGCACGCGCGTGTGAGTGTGTGTGTGTGTGTGTGTGTGTGTGTGTGTGTGTGTGTGCGTGCGTGCTGCAAGTGAGATACTATCTGTGAGTTGTGTTCTCTCTCAAATGCTCTGACGTTCTTTCCTTTGAGACAGACATGCACACACACACACACACACACACAAACACAGCTTCTGCCAGCCTGCACTCTGGTCCGCTGAGTGCCCCATACCTTGGAGGACCCTTCATTTGGAGCTTCAGCAACAACAAGCAATGCTACAACAAGGCCTGAGCCCTGGGAGAGAGTAGTCTGTGAGAACACATAAAGTACTATATCCTCCCCCGTCAATTATTCACCCCTGTTTAGAATGCTGGAACATAGCCCGGGCCGTGTCTGTAGGACTCCTTCTCCTCCTTCCTCTTCCCCCTCTTCTCTAACAGCAACACACTGAGCCACTAACTTGGCTCTCTGAGTTACTGTGAACAGACAGGGCTTTAGTGACGGTAGGGAGAGGCGCGGGGGTATATTGCAGACGCACGTCTGGATGGAGAGAGCTTGTCTGTGACAGAATCTCTGAGAGGAAATTAATGCAACACAGGGTATAACCATGTGGCTATGTAAATTCATGGATAGACTGGCTTATGGCTGTCCCTCAGAATGGAGTCTCTAAAACTGAATCTCCCCTGTGCATACAGAGAGAAAAAGGGAAAAGGGAGAGAGAGTGAGAGGGAGAGAGAGGGTGAGAGAGAGAGAGAGAGAGAGAGAGAGAGAGAGACAGACAGAGAGAGAGAGAGAGAGACAGAGAGAGAATGACGATTGTGGGACAGACTGAGAGCAAGTTAGCGAGAGAGAGAGAGAAAGCGAGAGAAAGAGGGAGGGAGAGAGAGTGAATGCTGAGTGGGATGGACGGAGAGAAAGTGAGTGAGAAAGAGAAAGAGCGAGAGAGATAGAGGGAGGGAGAGAGTGAATGATGACAGTGGGCTAGACTGAGAGAAAGTGAGTGAGAGAGAAAGAGAGAGAAAGAAAGAGGGAGGGAGGGAGTGAATGATGAGTGGGATGGACAGAGACAGATGTTCAGGTCACTCTCCTCTCTACATCGGCTGAATGGGCAGATCTCTCCCTGTCTGTTTACGACCCCTCCCACATCGGTCACGGTGACGGGGACGTGCGGTCCGTGACTCCAGAACCGGTTCCTGTGCTACAGCTCACTGTTCCCCTCATTGGTCCGCCAGGAAGGAAACGAAAGGAATGAAAGGTATTCTCTTCCTCCCCCTGCATATTTCGTTTCATTTATTTCTGTGGTTGTGTGCCCGCCCCCCCATCCCCCCTCCCCCATTTCTCTCTCTCTCTCACCCCCCCCCCCATTCTCTTTCTTTCTCCTTTTGCAGGAGTGGATTCTGAATGGGCTGAATAATTCCTTTTGTAGAACATAAAGCTCTTCTCATCCAGAAAGGTTAAAGAAAATTCTCCCCCAAAAAATCATCTCCCTTGGGCTGTAAAACATTCAATAAAAGAATACTTTCAACTCCGAAGCCATTCTCTCTCCCAACAGACTAGAAGACCAAGGTATAAAGGTACCCATGATGATGCAAGCATGATAAGGCCTATATATTAAGGGTGTAAAAAAAACAGTCTTAGTGAAAACACGGGCGCCGGCGCTATGGGGTGTATCTGAAATCGAGTACTTTTTATACATACCCGACGCCACCTGATGACCTGCTCATTGTGATGGACACGCTTCTATTACTGCTCCTCCCCCCGCCTGGGCGCAGGCGAGACAGCTCCTCAGCGCTGGGATATTTTTACCAATTACCGCAGCCACAAATTGCCAATACGCCTCTTAATATGCATTTTCCCTATGGGCACACCTACACAGATACATTCATATTCATCTACTGTCCTCTCACGACCGCAATATTGCATTGATATCAGTGGGAATGACACAGGTTCAGTATTCAATTTGTGCATTGCGGTGGTTAGGTATCACATCAACAAAAGCTCGCTGTTGCGGCAGTAACGCCAACCCTGTCAACACATTCGTCCCCTGACTGACAAGTGCCAGAGTGTCAGAGTTATGAGTGGAGAACGACGCGACAGAGATGCTGACAACATGAATAGCGTTTTAATTCAATGTCATCTCCATAAAATGCCATAGGGATGCTTACACAGACCTGTCACATCACACTCGCCCTGATTTGCATCCCTCCCAAGGATAAC
>NC_139670.1:6105050-6107550 GCF_951799395.1 Argentina silus | reverse complement strand
TAATACTCATTGGCAATGATTGTTGTTTGGTGTAGAGCTGAAAGTGAGTCATAACGACTGTACCAGACATTTCTTTTGAATAACCTGTCATGACCACAATGAACAGCCTCTTTCACATACAACTGCCTTCATTTCCACTTCAACTTACTGACAGCTTTAAAAATGTTCCAACCCAGACTTTTGTGGTCAGTGTAAATCCCATTCTTATAGCCCTGGGTTCATCTTCAAAGAGTTGCAAATTAAGTTCACTTTGTTAAATCTTGAGGCAATGTCTGCTTTGAACGATAGCCACTGAATTTAAATGTTTGAGGTTCCCCTTTCTGATTGCATTCTCATTGAATGTATCTAAATGTGTGTTTCTATGGATGTGAAACGATTTAGCAGCGTGGGGTTTATCTGTGGTCAGCCACACTGCAGGCATGTTTCTTCGCCTAGTGGACAATGCACTGTTGATCCTGTAGAGTGAACTGACTAGCCACGGTCATAAATAGACTCAGTTTCCGGAAACTCCGGAAATTACACCGTTTAGTTCCCTCATCGGATCAATCTCAGATTTACTGTAAGAAAGTGACAGTATAATAAGAATAATCTTTACTGACACATCAGATTAAGATGTATTTACAAATGGTGGCACGTACGGTGCACATATGCTTTTCCCTCCGTTCCTATGGCGACACTGACCATTGTTCGAGCTGTTAGTACACCTACTGTGTGGCACCGCCTTGTTGAATTATACAGGACATCATGGGCCTCCGCCAACCTATATTCCTCGTCAGTAACTCCCTGCTCTACATATCTGAACCATCACTTAAATAGCCATTCATATGTCATTTATATGGTGTGTAGTCAAGCAGATAATGAATCAGCCTATCCATAGTGTCCTCTCTCATATGGCCCCCAACTTTACCCATTTCATTACCACGATTGAATATATTAGCTCTCCTCCCTGGCGATGTGTGACAGGGACAGATTGAGGAGACCTATGATAGCAGCAGTGTATAGGAAATGGGGATGTACATTTACATTTACTCATTCAATTACTTTGATTGATTGTCCAGAGTACTGTGAGGAAGCTTCCTGAGGCGATTTTAGAGGGCAACAAGACTTATTTTCATCATAAAACATCGGCCAAAAGACAAAATGTATCAATTTGCTCATGGTGTAGTCTATCTATGAGGGGTTTGTACACTGAGGCAATACAACATAGACAGTAAGTGCATGTATCCAGTCAGCTCTTTATTTTCGGAGAGAAACTGGACCAATTTCAGGGTCAGTACCCCAATCTTAATCTCAGCTGCACAGTATAATCACATCTTAAAGACCAGCCAGAGGAAGACTGAATAAACCATGGCCGGAGTAGCATAAACTGCCTCGCTCCACTGACAGTGTTGGCAAGCAGACGAGGCACATTTTCACAGTCCAATGAGCAGCGGCGAGCCTGTTCACATATCAAATAACTGGAGTCGAACTTACTCAACCATAGGCCTACTGTGTACTGTACAATAGCCCTTCCCCAATATCACCTCCTCACCTTTGTATACGGTAGGCTCCGTTCAACTGTGAGGACTCGCGACACGTGGAGAAGTACCCGCTCACCTTATCTTAATGAGGCCTTCGGAAAGCCTCTATGTCCTACAAAGACGCTACAAAAATAATTTATTATTTAAACTAATGTGACACGTGACGAAATACACAACACAAAACTTTTGTATGGTTGTAACTCAAGTACACCGTTTTGGAAAGGTTGCAAAGAGCCTCACATTTTCTTCTGCTCCCTTTCATTATCGGAGGCCTGTGATGCACAGGGATCCGTCTGGAATGTTGAATTACGCAGCAACACTGTGAATGAGAGGATAGAGGACTACCTATCAAGAATAACAAAGGGCCACTCTAAGGTCTTCATAAGTACCTATTGAGCTCAGGGTAAACTGTGTCGGGAGAAGCTGGCAGGAAAGGCTAAATGTATTTTCTAAAAGATGTTTGACCTCATTCATCTGGATATGCAATACATACAGTAGTACATTGCTTGGGAAGCAACACTTTACAATCTGCTTTCATTATTTAGCGAGTGAATAGGATAACAGTGAATAGATATTTCTATCCGTGGCCAAGACCTCATGAAGACTTGTATTGACAGGCTAAAAGCATTCATATTGTACGAAGCTCATCTTGTGGTACAGTAAAAAATTTTGTGGTACGTTCCCTGCAAATGTCAATATCCTGAAGATTATTAAAACCCAAGTTCCTCACAGCCACAGGCTGCATTACAACACTGAATCCAAACTGAATGCAGATGACCTGGTCCAGCCATCCACCTCAGGCCCGACAGGTTTCTGGAGAAGGACGTGGCCGCATTAAGATGAAGTGACAGGTCTTCTACACCTCTGTCCTCAATGAAACACTTAAGCTCTCTCACCAGGACAAGGGTTAGTGATGTCCTGAGGACAAATACCTACCTACTGTACAGATAGTGCCAAACACTGTACTGTTTCTGACAAGC
>NC_139670.1:6070050-6097550 GCF_951799395.1 Argentina silus | reverse complement strand
ACATCACAGTGTGGATAAGGCAGAGACGGAGGCAGACAGCACCCCATCAGTCACTAACAAACTGTTGTTATGGTCTGCTGTCCACCTTGTACTGCTGGTGATAGAGAAATACGAGGCTAGAGTTGTCTGGCTTGAGGACGGAAGTTGAACTCATACTGGAGTATTCATCCTCTCTCCTCTTACATTGTAATATGGAATAATCACATTTGACCTTAGTCTTATTTGGTCCAAGCAGGGCATTGGTAGTGACTTAACTAAATCAGCCCCACGTTGTCAGTGATAACATTAGACATAGGGGCTATGATACACCACATAGAGGTACAGTATGTACACCTGTATCAGGTGAAGGTGTAGATAGATACCAACACTGTAATGTCCCTAGCTAACAAAGTCACACTAAGTCACATGCATTCAATACAACTAACTCACACAAAGTCATTGTTGATGGATTTGTCCATAAATGCTCATTAAAACTGGGCTATTAGTATCTAACACGGTAATGAGGGTAACTAGTAGTAAAAACAAGATGGCGGAGGGTGTGGAGAGCAGTGTTTTACCTCGGTACTGGAGCTTCTGGGCCCTGTTGTTGGGGCAGTCCTTGCCCTGCATGCTGAAGTTAATGTTGGTGCGGATGCAGCGGTTGTTGAGCGGTTGGACCGGGCGAACGTTGTCACTCATGCTCAGGAATATCTGGGACGGCTGATTCTGACTCAGCAGGCGCAGGGAGTGCATCTGGACCGGAGAGAGATGAGAGGAGGAGGAGAGGAGACGGGAGGAGGGGAGGAGAGGGGGGAGGAGAGGAGATACGAGAGGAGACAGGAGGAGGGGAGGAGATGGGAGGAGGGGAGGAGATAAGAGAGGAGACAGGAGGAGGAGATGGGACGAAGGGAGAACAGAGGACAGGAAGTCGTCAGTAAGAGAATAGACAGTTTCTCACAGAAACAGTTCCATGCAATGCAATGATGCTCACAAATTTAACTGACAATTGTCATGTAGAAACGTTCATGGAAGAACAAATACTGTATATCTGGCCATAGTTTGGACAGCTTGTCAGTCAGGGGGCTGTGTATTGTTGAACAGTTCCCTTCTGGGACTTTGTTAGTAGACATCCTATGTTAGATGATTCAGTTCGTGTTGTGTATTGTGAACAAGGCACTAGCTTATTGTTTAGAAAACTGGGCCAGGTATAGTTCTGTTTTACTGATTTTCACCCACATGTGGCAGATTCTTTTGTTTAGACTCACGAGGAGCAGAGGTGGCTGTTTTGAATGTATTTAAGTTGTAGTAGGACAGTGAGGTTTTATTTTCGCTTTGGTTTTGTTTAAACAAAGATAGTTCAGTTCTAGCTCGCCTTTTAAGAGCTCTCTTTTGGTTCTATTTGTTTGTTTGATTTGAACAGCACCCGCAGGCCCTTTTTCCTTTGTAGTTTTGCCTCTTGCATTGTTACCGTTTTTACCTTAAAAAAAAGACTTTCTAAGTTCCTTGTAAATAAAATAACTTTAATTTACCAATCATTTACCAATCCATCTGGTTCTATGTTGCCTCCCTTACCCCTAACGAGCTGGGTTGTAACACACCTTTTAACACATTAATAATAACTGATAATAACAGGAATCCATGTGGAGAAAAAGGCCCTGTTCAGACAACTAAGTGAACTGGCGTTGACACCCACCTGCATCCGTGTGATATACACCGGCTTGTTCATCAGGATCCATGTAGCTGTCTCAAAGCACGGTGGGATAGTCATTGATCCGTCGTAGGTGATAAAACTCGAGGTGTCTGGGTAGATCTCCTCAATGTTCAGGCCCGTCAATAAATATGCATCATCTGGGAAAAGAGATGGCAAGGGTGGATTAGAGAGATGACATCTGGCAATGTCCTGTCAGCAGGCCTGCATTCATTATACATAGGATGCAATGTCCTCTGTCTAATACTGTAACTTCAGTTGAAAGACTCACAGCTCAGAGAGTATACCGCGCATATTGTTCTTGCAACGTGACATATTTCCCTTTCCTCATGTCAAGACGTATTATCACCTCCGCTCTAAGCAGAAGTGCGTTCATCACTTACATACGCAGTAATAGCTTTGCCAAATGCTTGTTTCATATTTAGCCCCTTTCCCTGTTTGACAGGTCGGTTGGTATTGCAACGCAAACCCCTTTTATGCAAAGTACTTCCCTTGTCAAGGCTGTAATTAGAACGACTGCATCTCTCTCTCTGTCTCTCTCCACTCTCTAGTAGCACACTCTAGTAGCACGCTCTAGTAGCACGCTCTCAATAACTTGTCATTGGGTTGGGCTGCTGTTGACAAATGGGTGGCAGGCGCACTTTGCTTATTGTGATAAGGTGGACGTAGGTGCTCCCGCTATGCTAATGCAGACTGCCGGTGAGTACAGCATTCACATTCATGGTGCATAGCCAGACTGCACTGCAAACATCAACACATTAACCAGCTCCTGCCCCAAAGGTAAGGGAGATAGCCTTAAGGTAAGACAAACAAATAACAAATCCATAACCCGCTAAAAATCAATCATCTTTATGACAGCATTACCAACACGCAAAAAAAACCTATATTGCAACCCTGGAATTCCAGCACACATATCAGGTATCTTTGATAGCCAGGCTGGCATAAATCATTATTTTTGGATGGTGTGTTTGCGGGTATGTGTGTGTGTGTGTGTGTGTGTGTGTGTGTGTGTGTGTGTGTGTGCATGTGTGTGTGTGTGTGTGTGTGTGTGTGTGTGTGTGTGTGTGTGTGTGTGCATGTGTGTGCATGTGTGTGCATGTGTGTGTGCTTGGGGTTCTAAAAATACATGCACTAGGCTTGCAGTGTTGCTGGCTATGAGAAAGGTATGCCGTAGGCCTCTTGGGGTAAGGGGGCGGTGTGTATGTGTGTGTGTGCGTGTGTGTGTGTGTGTGTGTGTGTGTGTGTGTGTGTGTGTGTGTGTGTGTGTGTGCGTGCGTGTATGAGGGAGTTCTGACAGCTGTCAGGGCCCACGCCTCTCTCTAGCTCCATCAACCCTCCCTCTCCTCTTATCAAACCCCCTGGAATCCCACTGACATCTCAGAGATCCCTCCCAAACACAAGGGACCACTGCCTTTATATAGGATCTAATTTGCTCCCTCATCATTAATCCAATTAATCTGGCTCTTTTTTCACCGTGGCCCCGGGCGATCTCTGCAGCGAGGTTGCCTCTCCAATATGGCCGCCTGTCTCAGGCTGGGAACCCTCTAGAGGAGGGATGTCGACTGCTGACTGCTTCTTAGAGACAAAACGATGTTGAGCAAATCTCACATAATTGTTGATAATCGTTTTTTAAATAAATTCGTCACGCATAGCTTGGTAATTTAGTTTTGAATAAATTAATGGGAAACTGGTTATTTTGCTTCTGTAAGACATTGTGAAGGCAGCGTGTTGGAATCAATTATGTTGTTGCTTTACCTGTATTCAAACAATAACAAGCCGGACTCCCCGCCACTCCCCGCCACCATCTGAAGGATGGGGCTGGAGAAATGTAACCACTCTCAATTTCATAGCCAGAGCTATGGATGCAGTGACTGACCATCCATGAGATCAAAATTATAGTTTTAACCATGTTTTTTAACCTATACAGTGTAAACCATTGCATTGTTTAAAAACAATGGAGGAAAACAATCTTATAATTTGGGTCAAACAGATCTAATAATCTGGGGTAAAACAGATCTAAGCTCATGAGGCACTTATAAGTTAAATTCTTCAAGAATCAATTGCTATATATCATTAATTTAAAAGTCCCAAAACGTATTTGACCAATTTTTGATTGCCACTTTAAGGTATATGAGTGCATTTTGACTTACTTTTATACGTTATTCTTGTGATGGTGTCTCTGTTCAACATTCGATTCAGGAATGAATTTGAAGTCTCAGCTATCTGGAATACAATTGGGAGAGAAACAGATTTAAACCCAGCAAGACACAGCACAATAAGTGAAATCATATCAAAATGACCAAAAATACATTTATTGTACAGTATGACACCAGTTCTTCTACTGTCTTTCTTGAAGTTTGTAAGAGCTAAACCCTAAAACGTCCCTAACTTGAACCTTTTGAGCAAATGCATCAAAAGCACCAATGCATGAGTTATGCAAGGAATGAGTTGTAGGCCAGAAGATGGGATTCGGCCCCATGAAGGTGTCCTAAGGAGTTTCCCTCCTTTAACAACCAGCATAATAGAACAGACCTGAACACCAGAGAGACACTCTTAAGAGCTTGTTCTGTTTTGACGCGGTCCTGTTGTTATAGTTATCTAAGGACTCAGGTGCCCAGAGTGGGCCTGAAACACTCTCACAGCTCCGGCTGCACTGCACACTCCCTGGGAGCCACCTGCTTAGTCCTCCATATGCACTTTTCACAACTCTTAATTGGCAAGACGTCTTGCGGGCAAAGTGATTAAAAAGAGATGTATGTCCCTCGTCGCAAGAACTCAAATTACTTCCTCTTTGACCTTCTCTTGAGGCAGGCGTCCTTACACGAGGCACTAACACTCACTATCTCTCTCCCTCTCTCTTTTTCTCTCTCTCTCTCCCCTCTCTCCCTATCTCTCTCTCTCTCCTCTCTCCCCCACTCTCTCTCTCTCCCCTCTCTCTCCCCTCTCTCTCTCTCTCTCTCTCTCTCCCCTCTCCCCCTATCTCTCTCTCTCTCTCCTCTCTCCCCCACTCTCTCTCCCCTGTCCCCTCTCTCTCTCTCCCCTCTCTCTCCCCCTGTCTCTCCTCTCTCCCTCTATCTCTCTCTGAGATGTGCTGCCGGCATTTTTTCTTTCTTTTTTTTTTATCCAGGAAGTAATTAGGGAGAGTTCTTTTATGTGTGAGGTAGAAATCCAGAGAAGAACAGTTGAGATGTTGATTTGACATATGGTGAGGCAACACACCTTGAACACACTCCTCATTCTGTCAATTACTGTACAGATTAAAGTGTTTTTTTTCTTCTTTTCTACTTCCAATCAAGCAAGAAAAAGCAATGCTATTCACACACTAGAAACTGAATGTGACTGAAAACCTCATTCCATTTACAATGTCTGACAATGACCTCCACCGTTGTGTGTCTGCTTCTCACACAGTTCCAGCCTTCTATTGCCATTTCCAATGCTATCCTATGCCAGCTAATACCACTTGGACCCAGAGGGGGACCTTCCTGGCAGTCTGAGTAATTGAAGGGCATCACAGTGTGTGCCTGCAGATATGAAGTGCTATAAGGTAGATATGCAGGTACTGGGAAAACATGAGTCACACAATTCTGAGAAAAATGTTCCTCTGTGTTGGTGAAGGACACCAACACTAATTGAGATAACGATGAGATGGGACTCGTCAGAAAGATACAGTAGTTAAACAAGCTACTTCAGTACTAGCTAACTACTGCTGCTGTAATGGTAGTAGTTAAGAAGCTACTTCAAACAAAAGACAGTTGGAGTTTACAGGCATGCTCAGTGAGAACAATGCAGAGAGGAATTGAAGTAGATGAAAGGTTAGTTGTGTAGGATCTTCTTTAACACAGTCATTTAAATTGCTTACTTCTCCATCCATGACGGTGTGTGGTGTCTGTGAGTGTGTGGGCGCTATGCTATTCCAAGACCAAATGGAATTTCACAGGAACTCAAAATGGCCACCCAATCTTCTCAACTCTGTTTCACATGTATCTGTGATACGGCTGAAGAACAACATCATCTAAGGATGACCATATCTCAGATGTGATACTTAGTTTAGTTTAGCTTAGTATTACAGCAACACCATGGTTGCGAGTTCATTTCTGCCATGAGGCCACACACTAAATGTACACTCTCCAAACACTTTATTAGGAACACTATTAATACTGGGTAGGGCCTCCCTTTATTAGAACACTATACTAATACTGGGTAGGGCCTCCCTTTGCTCTCAAAACAGCCTCAATTCTTCGTGGCATTGATTCCACAAGATGTTGGAAACATTCTTTTGAGATTCTGGTCCATGATGACATGATTGCATCACGCAATTCCTACAGATTTTTCAGGTGCACTTTCAAGCTGTGAACCTCCCATTCTACCACATCCCAAAGGTGACTGGGAAGGCCACTGAAGAACACTGAACTCATTGTCATGTTCATGAAACCAGTTTGAGATGACTTTTGCTTTGTGACATGGTGCATTATCATGCTGGAAGTAGCCATTACAAGATGGTCAGCAACAACACTCAAATAGGCTGTGGCATTCAAGTGCTTAACATTAATTAACATAATTAACAGGCCCCAAAGTGTGCCAAGAAAACATTCCCCACACCATTACACCACCTCCACTATGAGAAGGTGTACAGGTGTTCCTAATAAAGTGTTCAGTGAGTGTACATTAAAGCATGTACACAAACTGTAGACTCTTAAGATAAAAAAACATCTGCTAAATGGCCATGTATCTACAGTAGGCTTATCGTGGAATGAGAAAAGGGACTGAATGTGATTCAGCAGGTACAGAAGGCAGCACTGGTAAGGCCAGAGCTCCTCGGGCCAGGAACATACTGTGCCACAGACACTCTCCTATCACCCACACTCTTCAAGTGGTTGAACAGGAGGAGAATAGCATTAACCCGGGTCACTATGTCCTCCAGTTTGACTGACAGTGCCATTGACATTGGGGAGATAATTAGCAGCTAGCGCCTGAACTTTACTTCTTTAGCACGTACAGTGCTAGGGACACCATAGTCTTTCAGAGCTTTGCTCAAGAAGGCCAAGCTACAGAGAGAGCCTGGAGAACTATTTCAGGACCTCACACTTCAGCTCTGACAAACAGACAAGGAACACATTGTTTCGCTTCTCTCAGATAATTGGCTCACTAATTGTTCTTGAGATGCAAGTTCTTGACTTTCATTTATCTATCTGCTTTCAGAGGGACGGCTGTGTGACCTTCAATACAAAGGATAATTTGAAGCCGGGCACAAAGGATTACCAATATGGGGCTAACACAAACACAGGTAATCATGCTGTCAATCTGCCCACTGTTGTTGAGGTGTGATGCAATGCGACTGAATGCCAAGTCAAAAGGCCATATACACTTACAAAGAGCTAAAAGCTCATTGAAACTATACACTCACACTCTCATTGTAGTTTGAACCTGTGTACCTAGTGTACTAAGGATAACACTGAATACAACATGGAGGTGGATACTCACCTTCATGAATATAGACACTATCACCAATCCATTGGGGCTCTTGGCTGCCTCTGTGTAGTTTGTGTACAGCTCGTGGTTGTAGTGAATAAGTTGAACCTGGAGACAAAAGAATTACAGGAAAATAACATCATTCAGTGGATGCAATACAGTGTATTATGACTGGGGTCAGTAACCCTGTTTCCCAGAGGACTGCAGGGTGTGCAGGCTTTTGTTCCAGCTGTGCACTAGCACATACTGTAGAACTCAGATAATCAAGGTTGTGATGAACAGTTGATGGACTGAATCTGTTGTGATGAACAGTTGAACACCTGCACACTCTGTACTAGGGATTCGTCCAGGTCCTGGATTGAAGGATCGATGAGTCTTAACAACATTGTTTCAGTGATAAGCAGCTTACAGTACGCACGCTATTGAGTCATATTGACGTAGGTGTCACCTTAAGTGTGACTAACACTTCCATAGTTGTACATTTTGACGTTCTTAATGATGCTGTATTTATATGTGGGCTGGAAATGGCCCACTTTTGTGACCCGTGAAATAACAACTATCGAAAAAAGCCCACACTATTTTACCAGGAGCGACACTTGAAGTGTGCTATAAAACCCACATGAGCTGCGGAAAAGTTCCCGAACAAAATATATTTTGCGTTGTTATTATTACTAACCCTCGTACTAAATTTGGTCTATAAACAGGTTTGCAAAGAGCCTTCAGCACTGCAGTACGGCAGAATGTTCTTTCTGTTTAGAAGTCTAAACATATCTACTACCACAGCTACTGTTTCTGAACTTCAGACTCCACCGTTCTCTACCATCCTAACCTGGTTACGAGGTATTGAAACGTCAGATCTGTTCATATCTTTCCAGATATTTTATCCCTCTGCCTCACATTCTGTTCCCCTAGCATGAGGGTGGGAGGTATGTGTGTGTGGAGGGCAGTAATTATGAAATACTCAAACGGGGAACCGCAGAGCGACAGCTCTTCTGTAAACATAATCAGGAGAGAGGAAGTGATTAGGGCCAGTGTTGATTTGATTAGATTTTTAGGTGAGAGGCAGAGGCAGCCAGCACGGCTCCCAAACCCCCTCAGCAGTCAATTGCAGCAAGTTTTTGCAAAGCTAGAGCCTGGGTGAGCCACGAGAGAACTTACAGAGGCTGCCAAACACAACAGAGAGACAGAGGAGTCGGAGGAGAGCGGCTAAAGAGGCAATGAGAGAGATACTAGACAGACAGGATACGGGAGCACCTTGGTCACCTTCTGTACACGCTCACAAAACAATGAGTTCCTTCCAGAGTTCCAATCCTTCCCTCATCTCAGAGTCACGTAAACATTGCTCTGCTACTCTAAATCCCATGAGGCTGGAGGTGCACGGGCTGCTGACTGTGGAAACGCCAATGGAGAGAGAGAGAGAGAGAGAGAGAGAGAGAGAGAGAGAGAGAGAGAGAGAGAGAGAGAGAGAGAGAGAGAGAGAGAGAGAAATCATATTTACTGGGCGAAATACCCAAATGTGAAATCCTAGCAGCCACATTTTTGACTTCGTGCCACATCCTAAGGACAGCCAGTGGACCATAAACTTTGCAGTATAGCATAAACTGTTTATTGTTTGTTTTGTGTTATTTCCCTTATTAGCCTTTTAATATTTGCCTTTACTTTCTGATCGTTTTTACCTTTTTATTTTATGATTGTTTTTGATGCTTTGGTAATGTAAAGCTAGTAAAGCCAATTGAATTCAATTGAATTGAGAGAGAGAGAGAGAGAGAGAGAGAGACTGAAACAGAGAGAGAGAGAGAAAGAGAGAGACTGAAACAGAGAGAGAGAGAGAGAGAGAGAGAGAAAGACTGAAACAGAGAGAGAGAGAGAAAGAGAGACTGAAACAGAGAGAGAGGAGGAGGTGTCAGTGTTGACTAGCCAGCGAGAGACAGCGAGAGAGAGCGAGAGAGAACGAGTGAGAGAGAGAGGAAGAGAGAGAGAGAGAGGAAGAGAGAGAGAGAGAGCGAGAGAGAGAGAGAGAGAGAGAGAGAGAGAGAGAGAGGAAGAGAGAGAGAAAGAGAGAGAGAGAGAGCGAGAGCGAGGAGAGAGAGAGAGAGAGAGAGAGGAAGAGAGAGAGAGAGAGCGAGACTGAAACAGAGAGACAGAGAGAGGAGGAGGTGTCAGTGTTGCGTGCCCAGACAGTGCTCTCTAGAGTGGGCCTGTGACAGCCTCTTTATGGCGTGATGGCTGGCCCGGCTCGGGTTGGGGAAATATGAAGACAGCAAGTCGATAGCGGAAGAGAGGTGGACAGTGCTAACAGGGAGAGTGAAAAGCGCTGGGCTGGAACTGACTCCCTCTTCCTTTGGATGAATTGGAGCGTGTTCTCATAAAGCTAACACACAGACAAGCGCCGCGCTGCACAGGGCAATCAGGCTCTGATTACATTCAGAGAGCAGGGGAAGGAGGCATGGAAGGGCCACTGAACATAATCGCCAGTCTGGGTCCCTCTCTGTCCCTCTCTCTCTCTCTCTCTCTCTCTCTCTCCCTCTCTCTCTCTCTCTCTCTCTCTCTCTCTCTCTCTCCCTCTCTCTCTCTCTCTATCTCTTTGTCCCTCTCTCTCTCCCTCTCTCCCTCTCTCTCTCTCTCTCTCCCTCTCTCCCCTCTCTCTCTCTCTCTCCTTGCTTCTTTTTCGTCTCTCTCTAAATCACTCAGCAGAGATGTTAAAGCGATACGTGCAACATGTTCAGCGAGAAAAGTACAAATAAAAGAAGTTCTAAATGAAGAGGAAGGTATTGCAGGAGTAAGTGAAGAAATTTCTAAACGTCAGGAACAGTAATGAGCTTGATGGAATTGTCTCACTCTCATTTTCCATCTCGCCTGTTTTTATTCACATTGTGCATATAACTGCCCATGTTTTTTCCCCCTCCATCAATCAGAACGTGAAATGTGATTTTAATGAGCAGATTTACCTCTGTGCTAACTTAGCACTGCCGAAGGAAATTTTGTGAGCGGTGATAATTAGGAACCAACGAAGAAGATAAAGGGAAGATTAAAAATCTGCAGCAGAGGTTGTTGTTGTTTCGTTTTGTTACGTCGTACTAAACTGTCTCCCGTTATAACTCGGTGTTCCCTTCATTTACAGGGTATTGGAGTATTCATTCGTAGCAAAAACAAGACAACATTTGTCCCGAAAATGGTTAAAGTCTGAACTGAAATATAACACGATCTCTCAGTCAAAAAGACTTCTAAAGGCATTACGATGGGCTAAAACAAAAAAACTGAAGCAATTTGACTGCCTTGATCTATACTTTATTTGCAGCTAATTTTGCGGCATGAGACTTCATCGATGCATCTTGCGCTTGATGAATGAGAGGGCCTATGTCACACTCCAACAACGCCTCAGCCGGTTCCGTATGGCCAGTCCGACGTGTCAGCCTGATTTATATCATCTCTTTACAGATTATAGGTTCCTACACCACACCTTGCAGGAGAGGGGGAAAAACAAAGGCCTTGGGCTTAGCAAAAATAAGAGGCTCAGAATAATACCTGGAATATGTTAACACTTATTAAGTCCAAGGTGTTTCATTTTCGGATCGGGCTGTGAATCTGCTCTATGGGAGCAGAACCGAACACGCTGTGCATTCATTAACCCGGAGGTGTTCTGATGCTGGAGACAGATAGGCTGACACCCGTCGAGTGCAAAGAAAACCTCCAACGGCATCAGTGAAACACAATCTTTACAGAGTTGGAAACAAATGTGAGGAAGAAAGGGAGACGAGAATTATAAGATACAAAGAAAGTTCTAACACCTCTGCTTTGGAGAGCTAATGCTATAAATGTGATGCCCCCCCGCCCCCCCCCCCCCCCCGATTTCCCCCCGTCCCTCTCCACCCCCTCCCTCCCCACAGGCTGCTATTTCAGAGGGATGTTTTGCTTTTTAAGTTGTAATATTTTCTCTTTGTTCTCATTTCAAGGGCATGCACAGCCACCACTCATTTGCAGGAAGAACAAGAATTCTCCGCAGTTCCATTTGGAAACACTGAAGCCTGAAGTCATTGGTTTGGTTCCAAAAGGGACGGGGAAGATGGACGGGGTCGTCTTTGGACCGAAGCTATTTCGTCGAGCTTGGAGCACACGTCAAACAGGAGAACGATATGGAGAGCTGTGTGCAGCCTTCCTCTCTGGCCCTTAGTGGCTGTGCTGCATGTCTCACTCCGAGGTTTAATTTAAAGAGTGTTACACCCTCTGCTGCCTTCCTACCATTCCAGAGAATTAAGACGGCTAACTCTTTAATTAAAAAAAGATTCATATATGTACAGTATGTATGCATGTATAACTATACTGTATACCAGGGGAGGCTGGCACGTGTGTTGGATACCATTTCTTATCCCATTCCCTCCATTGCAATGAGCCCGTCCTCCGATTTCTACCTCCGCCAGCCTCCAATGATGTATACTATAACCTCCACTACAGTGCACTAAAGCCTCCATATCATGTCTTCTCCACCGTGTGCCCTTCCCTCGCTGTGTGCAGCAACACTTCGAGGAGAGTACATTGCGTCTCTTCTGATCACAAAGCCGAAACGCCTCTCTACGAAGTCTCTCCAGAGCCCTCCGCACTGGCGCCAAACAGCAACAACATATAAAACACAACGTTGACCAAACAGAGATGAAATCAAAACAAAGCCTCGGAGCTGTGAAGACACTGTGGCAACGTACAATAAACAGAGGAAGCCAACCTCCCTTGCTTGGGTCACAGCCCACGAAGCCCCAATGGACTCTAAACAGTTGTTTTATTATCATTTGAATGGAGCAGCCGCCGGGGGGAAAATAAATGATTATCATTAATTACAATGAATTTGCCTGTCAAGACCGCAATTATTGTGTTACCATACAAATTGGTTATTCGTATTACTGCGACGGTGGAAGGCAGCACTGTGAGTGACTCATGACTGTGCTAAATGATCAAGGCCACATCAGCTAATGGTTTGACTCTTCAACACACAGATAATTGAGATACCCCTGCCTGCTAGATCGTCATTCTCATATGCATTTTGGATGTGGTAAAACCCAGCATAACCTCAATGCTAAAAGGACATTTCAATTATCGAATCAAAAGGGTAATGCAATAAGTGCATTAGCAGGACTAGACATAGAAATGGTTTGGAAATCAGCCAATATCTTACTGAAAATGACGTTTGGCATCAGATTCAAGACCCTGGTGCTCGCCTACCGGGCGGCAAAGGGAACAGCCCCTTCCTACTTGCAAGCAATGGTTAGCCCCCAAACCCCTGCACGATCACTCCACTCTTCCACCTCAGCTGCCTGCCTGGCACCGCCACCTCTATGTGGATGCAGCGGCCGCGCCACTCGGTCACGGCTTTTCGCTGTCCTGGCGCCCCGCTGGTGGAATGAGCTTCCCCCCACTGTCAGGACTGCAGAGTCACTACCGATCTTCCGCCGTAGATTGAAAACCCCTCTCTTCAGGCTACATCTTAACAGTCCCTCCTAAAGACTTCTTCACCCCTACTACCCCCCCTGTACTAACCCTACCCCATACCCTAGAGACCTCTTCACCCCCACTACCCCCCTGTACAAGTTCTCTCCTGTTAATAAAAAAAATAAAGGTTAAAAATAAATAAATAAATAAAGGCTTCTGGCATTACGACTGCCAATGGCCCCTGGTATGAGCATTTGATTACTTTGTCTTATGATGACTGTTGGATAGATGATTCACTTACTTAAACAAATGTATTTGTTGTAAGTCGCTTTGGATAAAGGCGTCTGCTAAATGCCATAAATGTAAATGTAAATGTCAATGTGGCATAGTGATGTGATGTGTACTCATAGAGATCTGACCCCCCTGAACAAGCCCCTGGTGCCTCACCTCTCCAGAGAAGGCCTGTCCGTTCAGCAGGTGTTCAGACCCCTGGCCGTCCTCGCTGCCAAAGTGAAGCCGGATCTCCTCCAGACGCTGGCTGTATGTCATTGGTCCACCAGAGATGTTCACCAGGTGCTCCTTGTCCAATCGCAGAGAGACGTGACGGCCTGTGTTGTACATGGTCCCTCCCACCTGAGAATGGAATAAGGAACAGCCGTGAGAAATGTTATACAGAAACATCCGTGGTAAACACCTGGGGTTGCATTCAGAGGATAGGACC
Source organism: Argentina silus (assembly GCF_951799395.1). NCBI lineage: Eukaryota > Metazoa > Chordata > Actinopteri > Argentiniformes > Argentinidae > Argentina > Argentina silus. Next base: position 6,084,255 of record NC_139670.1, on the reverse strand, counting down.
TCTTGGTGTAATGGACTGTCAGGGTTGCAGGTTCGAATTCAGCCCAACACCCATATATCACTGCTAAATTAGCCCCCCAACTCTATGGGACAGCAGTGACTTGAACCAAAAACCCTCTGATCTTATTGGTCTTACACCCCAATCATCTACTGTAGCTTACCCCAAAGGGGGGTGCCACTCCCTTGTGTTGTTGTTGCTCCATTAATCAATACCTCATTGTACATCATTCTGAGGCGATTCTGTGATCCACAGAGTAATAGTCTCAAGGCCTTGATTCAATTAAACACTAAGGCGTCTAAGTAAGACAGGCAATGTGTTCTTGAGGCTGCAGCCATTCAAATACGAAAAGAGTATCTGGAATGAGCGGGGAGGAAGATAAAAACAAAAGAGGAGTACGCCTTCAAAGGCTGAGACAGTCTGAATCAGCTCACAATCGATTGGATCTGAGGTTTTAAGGGGAAATGCGGCGATACAAGAGTACTGAATAACGATCTTTATCAGTTGATGTGTTTATTTATTTATATTCAGGAGTAGTTTCAAAGTGTAGCATTGATATTCTAGGCACAACTTGAGGAGGGCTTCTGTACCTCTCATGTTACGCTTTCTTCTCTCTCTCTCTCTCTCTCTCTCTCTCTCTCTCTATGGTTCTCTCTCTCTCTCCCATTCCTTTCACCATTTGCCTTAAAAATTATTTTCCACCTCCAAATTCGCAGAGAAAGAACTCTGCCCACACATTGTAAATATTTTATAGAACCTCTAAAAAAATCAATGATTTGAAAGGGGATAGAGAGAGAGAGAGAAAGAGAGAGAGCGAGAAAGAGAGTTTGTACACGGCTGGGAATCACCAGAGACCACAGAGAGAGAGGGTGCTTTGAATCAAGTGCCAAAGGCGAAAAAGGTGTATAGCAGAGACTGAGGTGGTACTGGGAGGTTTACCTACGTGGACAGTTACCTCGGGGGGCCTACCGGGCCCCTGAAGAGGCAGAGGAATCTCAGAACCCCCGAAACAATCCTCCTCACTCACAATTATTAATGAGGTAGAGGTTGAAAAGAGGAGTTTGTTATTGTGTGGCTTTCACTGCATTAAACATTAAAACACCAGCGCAGTACTGGAAGGAAGTGAAGGATAATCCGATATAGTTATGCAGCAATGCAAAGACATACTGTAGGATTACGCCGCGCAAATATAATTATAACAGCTCCGTGTTATAGCGTGAAGGGATCGCATGCCAAGTGCTTTTTTGGACTTATTCTATCCAATGTTACACTTGAATGGAGTACAGTGCATACATCGCACACAGAGTTGAGAATGACAGTTTTATCCAATATCTGTTCTTATGGCTGATTGCACCTGGCAGGATAACTGGCTGGAGGCTGGAGGCGGAGGCGAGGGTAGTGAAGTGTGGTTAGACCGGGGGAGAGGAAAAGGATGGGAGCAAAGAAAACATCCTTATGATTTCTAGATCTTTTTATTTTCTCCTCAGTTTCCTATGGTTCCTATGGCGATTATAAAAGGAACTCCCCTAATGGAAAATGAAAGACAGCGGGCGTGTTCGATCGAGTGATTAACACGTTCAATAGTGTTTGATGAGATAAAGCACTAATCTGTTAAGCTTATCTGGATTCTCTCCTGATGAAGTTTTCCTTCAAGAACGAGTCCTGTCTCTATAACTTGTCCCTAAGGATATGAATGATCTGGCACCTTCTGTGTTTGTGAGCACATCAGTGGCGGCATCTCAATAGCATCAAGTGGCTCCCTCGTCTCCTTCACTTGTCTCCTCTCCTTGATCTGCACTGACCTAATGTATGTGACAGCAACATGGTGTAGGTCTACCAGAAACCTGATCTGATCTTAACTGTCTATTGCTTCCATATCAGGGTTGGAGGGATAAAGAGAGGAAGCTACTCTAGGCTGTTAGGATGCACCCTTACGCTTACCCAAAGCCTCATGGAAAAACAAGTCATAACATCAAAAGTACCCCGCATCACAGAGTTTATTAGTATTAATGAATTCAAAATAACATGAGTAAATGCTTTGCTGCACTTTAATTTCTTAACTTGACAATTTTAACGCCTGTATAACTAATAACGTATCTTATCGCCATGGAGACCAGCCTTTTTATGCCCATATGGCTTTGAAGAGGGTTTTGGGGGGCTTTGGGGGACTTTAGGGGGCTTAGGCTCTCTATCGAGATATCATGCTGATATTAAAATAAAACACATGGATACAAACACACACAGACACACACACACAGACACACACACACACACACACACACACACACACACACACACACACACACACACACACCTACACACACACACACACACACACACACACACACACACACACACATATATATATATATATCTGGCTATTGGACACGTTCTGTCACTTCAGACAAGCGCTTGTCTTCAGGCATAATATAAAGTGACTCAGAACACAGCGTGACATAGACTTCAACATGGTGTGTTATTGGAACTGAAGTTCTATCTACTGTAGCAACTAAATCAAACTATCAGACGATATTCCAGGTGTGATGTCTTGGTAACTGACATTTCTGTGTTCTCATAGAAAGAAGGCAACATGTGACTGCTCTCATGGGGGAACACAACATAACAGGAGAACACAACAACCAGCAGTGCAGTAGGTGTTTGTACCCATAGGCAGGAGTTTGTGTGTGTGTGTGTGTGTGTGTGTGTGTGTGTGTGTGTGTGTGTGTGTGTGTGTGATCTCTCAACATACAGTGTTGAGATACCTGCTGAGGTGGACAGAACATTAGGTGGGTGGTGGAGAGAAGATAGGAGGAGGGAGATAATCCTCAAAGCACACAGGAGAAGTAACAGAGATGAGATAGACAGAGAGAGAGAAAGAGACAGAGGGGGGATGTACTGTAGGGTGAGCCCAAGCACTCACACAGAGCATACCACCTAGTGGGCGTCCTCAAGTGAACACTATTCAAAAGAATCCTCGACTCAAGTTCTCAAGTGCAAATTGCAAACTTCCCAGAAATGTGTTACCTAACATTACATCCCTTCATCTTTAACTGAACATCTCTCTCTCCATTTGTTCCATCAGCTCTAAACATGCTTTTAATTGGTTCGGCGATGCCGTCTACAAAGGAAGGAGCCTCAAAGGCCAATTGCACTGTGGAGGTGGTACTCCCTTAACAGGTCGTAATGATTGTAGAGGAGATATCACATTAGAGGTAATAGTTTTTGCCAAGGTAAAAAAGTAATAAAGGAGATTGCTGTCCATCTGGGGGGCTGACATTACCAGCCATGACACAACAGCACCATATTCTGGAACAACATCCTCCTAATGAGAAAATAGGAGTATCGTGGCATTCTAGCGGAAAACACACAGATCAATACGGTTGTGATACCCTGCTGCAGAATAAGGACGATTCCCACATGTTTTACCAGACTGCAACACATAGATAACGTGACGTTATATAGACAGTGAGTAATAACTGTATCTGTGCTCGGCTGTGTTTGGGGCAATACATCCTACATCATATGAGTAATATAAATATTATCTGTAGAAATATGTCAAAAGCATAATTAATACCAAGCTCAATGAAAATTGAGACCTTCCACGTGTACATACATCACGCACTGAGAGTAACACCATGCATGTTTTAGTCAATCATTAGCAGGTTTTTAGATTACATCTGGCGCACGATAGTCAAGGTGGAATCATAATGCATTTGATTATATGACAAGATTGCTGCTTTTCATTAAGGTGTGTGGGTGGGTTCGAGTGAGAGAGAGAGAGAGAGAGAGAGAGAGAGATAAAAGAGAGAGGGGAGAGAACGAGAGAACGAGAGAGAACAAGAGTGGCATAGTGTTGATTAATTAAACAATTGTCTATTTAGTTTTCAAAGGCCCACAAAACACCCTGCTCCTCAACGCAAGCGCTGTGAATAACTTCCAGCAATATGACGCAAAGCTTCTGAGCCCTTTAAAATAACGTGTGTCAAAAGGAAACCATAATGTGTCAAAAGGAAACCGGGATAAATGAATAAAAATTAAAATCATTTAACAACTCAAGGAGGATAAGCTATGATGGGGATAAGAGCAGAGGGATTTTTATGGGTCCTTAAAGAGAGACCGTGCTATGATGGTATTTGCCAAGTCGTATTACTCTGTGTGCGAGTACATAAACTACAGGAGACATCCACACAATCCCCTTCAGACAGTAACTGTTCTCATGTGTAAGTTTCAACCATGAAATGGCTGTTAAAACCAATGAGAGAAGGGAACAGCGATTAATTACACACAGTGTTTAGCATTATTAGGCTTCCATAATAAGGCCCTGCTGCCGCCGCCACGATGCTCAACGGCAAGAGTACTCCTGCTAACACTGTGGATCCACCGCTGAAGAGCCAAAAAGCACACAAAATCCAGAGAGCTGACAGCACATGCTCCTATACCGTATGAGTACTTCTCTAAAATGTCTCAAAGGGCTACTTTAAAACAGGTTTGCAAAGGGAAACATCCAAATTGCTTACATTACAAGTTTTTGAGCGAGTGCCTAATTGAAACGATCAAACTAAGCATATGTTTTCCGTCAGTTGGGTCAGTGTGGGAACGCCGCGGTTTTGATGTTTTGTCGAGATAGCATTTCTTTTTCTATTTCATTGTGATGCCAGAGTCTGTTGTCTCTCTGATTGTACATATGTACATATGTTGAGATGCTCATCTGTTAGAATGCAGCTTCAAAGAGAGATGACATACAATACTTTAAATGAGATGGCGAGGGAGGAGAAGCTCTGCCGGTCTGTACCTCTGTATCCTTCTGTCTCTCACCTGGCTTTTTCTTTCTATCCCTCTCGCTCTTTCGCTTTTTTCCTGTAATCCCTCTCTCCACACTACCCCCCCCCCCCCTCTCTCTCTCTTTCTCTCTCTCTCTCTACTTCCCCAAGTCTCACTCGTCTCACCTCAGCTCTTTATCCGCTCCCTTTCTCCCCCCCCACTCCTCCTCCCACCTCCCCCCCCCCTCCTCCCTCCCTCTCCTCTCCCCTCCCCCCTCCCTCTCTCCTCCCCCCCCCCCCCCCTATTCGTCCCCCCTTCCCCACTCGCCCCCCCTCCCTCTTCCTCTTCTCGCTGTGACCACTGAGTTGGTTGACTCAACCACTGGATACCGTGGATATGACTCAAGTGTCTCCTCCCCCGTAACCTAATTGTGTGCTGATTAAACGGTGGCATCTCACCTCTGTCTCCCAGGGCCCCTGTTTCCAACACCCTTGCCATTGTGAGCTCATCACTGTCTTTGTGAGCTCCCAGAGAGCTGACAGAAGGAACCAACACGTCAGATTCCATGTTTTGAATCAAATATAAGAACCGGGGGACAAATGGAGAAGAAAGCTTTCCTTAATGCCACGTCCCCGTCTAAGAACACTTGATTGTAATTCATATTCTACACTGGGCAAAGGTTCCAGTTGAGAATCATCTCAGCGGGGTTTTGTTGAGATGTCAGTCAGATCCAAGTTATTCTGATGGGAAAGGTTATAGAGAGCGAAAAACTAAAAAGAATCTTCCAGAACCCACTTTTGAAAGAAGTGCTGAGATCCTTTTTGACAACGTCTCTTACGAAAGACAAAAGAAGCAAATAGCTTTGATGACTGGCAGGTAACATGATAAATATTTGATGCTATTGATGGAGTAGTGTGCTCAGAATAAGAAAGCTCTTAATGCCCTGGCTTCTAACACAAAGCCTGAGAGAGCAGGGCCTTTGAACATTACACACAGCCTCCACACACCGCAATTAGTAAACAGGAAGCAGAAAGCAGACATTTAATATCATAAAGAATACTCTATATAAATATACCATATAGAGTATACACTCACCGGCCACTTTATTAGGTACACCTGTTCAACTGCTCGTTAACGCAAATATCTAATCAGCCAATCACATGGCAGCAACTCAATGCATTTAGGCATGTAGACATGGTCAAGACGACCTGCTGAAGTTCAAACCGAGCATCAGAATGGGGAAGAAAGGTGATTTAAGTGACTTTGAATGTGACATGGTTGTTGGTGCCAGACGGGCTGGTCTGGTATTTCAGAAACTGCTGATCTACTGGGATTTTCACGCACAATCATCTCTAGGGTTTACAGAGAATGGTCCGAAAAAGAGAAAATATCCAGCGAGCGGCAGTTCTCTGGGCGAAAATGCCTTGTTGATGCCAGAGGTCAGAGGAGAATGGCCAGACTGGTTTGAGATGATAGAAAGGCAACAGTAAATCAAATAACCACTTGTTACAACCAAGGTATGCAGAAGACCATCTCTGAACGCACAACACGTTGAACCTTGAAGCAGATGGGCTACAGCAGCAGAAGACCACACTGGGTGCCACTCCTGTCAGCTAAGAACAGGAAACTGAGGCTACAATTCGCATGGGCTCACCAAAATTGGACAATAGAAGATTGGAAAAATGTTGCCTGGTCTGATTTCTGCTGCAACATTCAGATGGTTGGGTCAGAATTGGCTCACTGGCCACTTTATTAGGTACAGCAACTGCGTGATGCTATCATGTCAATATGGACCAAAATCTCTGAGGAATGTTTCCAGCACCTTGTTGAATCTATGCCACAAAGAATTAAGGCAGTTCTGAAGGCAAAAGGGGGTCCAACCTGGTACTAGCAAGGTGTACCTAATAAAGTGGCCGGTGAGTGTATATACTACAGTATATACCTATCAGTCTGTTATTTCAATGTATTATACAGAATCTGAGGCTAAACCCCAGTGTTGACACTCCGTCACCAGCAGCCTCTGCAGTGTGTTGGCTGAGTGACAGCATGCAGGTGCGGAGTGGCATCCGTTAAGCCCCTGATTAAGACCAGGGCCATGCCAGAGAGATGACAACGCCACTGGGGCACAGTAGGAGCTGGCACTCTGGAACCCCTCCCGAACCACCATCTGTTACTGCTGCGACACACACACATCCATACACACACACACACACGCACACACACACGCACGCGCGCACAAACACACGCACGCGCACGCACACATGCATGCACGCACGCACACACACACACACACACAAGGAAACTAGGAAACACACAGAAATGTAGGTACACACACACACACGCACGCACGCACACGCACACGTACACACACACACACACAAGGAAACTAGAAAACACAGAAATGTAGGTACACACACACACACACACACACACACACAGACATATTCTCAAGCCAGCGCCAAATGGGGGTCCTGATGTCTCTCACACCGCAGGTGACAAATGAACACTTTAACACACCCTATCACCCAGCATGAGCAAACGAGGGGGAGGAGGGGGGGGAGGCCAGGATTAAATTAAATTAGCTGGAGAATGCTCCGGCCACTCACAGCTTTCCATTCCGACAGCTCCCATTCTGATTATGATTCCAGAGCAGTACATAACTATATGCCTGGAGTCTGGATACTTATCATCGTGTGGGGACCAGCGGGGACACGTGTATGTACCTGTGTGTGTGGGAGAGACATAGCCTAGCACAGGGCTGAGGTATTGTACATAACCTGCCTGGCAAGAACACAGCCTCACGCTCACTGCTCCATCTGTCCTTGCAGCTTTCCACAGGGTAAATTCAGCTGGAGAGAGTATTCTTCAGGTCTCATTAACAGTGTGTGTGTGGGTGTGTGTGTGTGTGTGTGTGTGTGTGTGAGTGTGAGTGTGAGTAGTGAGTGAGTGTGAGTGAGTGTGTGTGTGTGTGTGTGTGTGTGTGTGTGTGAGTGTGAGTGTGAGTGTGAGTGAGTGTGTGTGTGTGTGTGAGTGTGGGTGTGTGCGTGTGCGTGTGTGTGTGTGTGAGTGTGTGTGAGTGTGGGTGTGGGCGTGTGCGTGTGCGTGTGCGTGGGTGTGTGTGTGTGTGTGTGTGTGTGTGTGTGTGTGGGTGTGTGCGTGTATCCACTTCTGAGCGGCTAAGGAACTAATAAAACAAAGCCAAAGTACTGTAGCCAGTCGAAGTGGCCTCACAAATCGCTAATTAAAATAGCTTTACATACTTAGCATACTTTGACTCTATCAAGAAACAAGCTCCATACACAGATAGTTTGTGTAGGGGAGCGACATTTAAATACAGATAAATTATTCAGCTGACACCTTGTCGAAGAGCGCAAACTCATTATGGCTTAGCCTGGCGTACGCAAGTCTTCACCCAAAGAGCTTTGTCAACATTTAATCACAACCGTACACAATGCATACAGGAACGCCTCCCTTTGTTGTGCTGCCTCTTGCTTCTCAGAGCCTGACTTATTTCAGAAAACGAAGGGAGGAAAAAAGCAAAAAGCAAAAACAAAATGACTCTCCTCCGAAGACCAAAGTCTTGATAATGTGTCTTAAAATAGGAGTGAGAGCAGGAGAGGACGCCCACAGACACTCAGCTCTCGGGTTCTTTGGGCTTGATTTATTTATTTTGTTTGTGGTGAAGACAGATCCATGGGGGATAGTGGAGAGGGGAAAACCCTATCTCTGGCTCCGGGCCTTCGCAGCAGGCAGCAGTAGCTCTTCCAGGACTGCGTGTTCTCTAGATTCTAGGTTCTGTTTGTTGTGGGCTGGGTCGTGTGCCACTGCAGAGGACAGGTCTCCTGGTCTGGGTTGCGTGAGGAGTAACACAGTAGAGGCTTGTGGAGTCAACAAAACGGAACAACAGTATATTTTACACAGTAGGGTTTATTTGTGGAGTCTTCACTCACCTCACCTACTGGAACAGACAGAGTAGGAAACAAAAGTAATAGAAATTCCAAACAGGATAACCTTTGCTTTTGATAAATGCAGTAGACAGCAAAGGGATGGAGGACAAGAGATGAAGTTCAGAGATGCTGCTGAGCTTTGTGTGGTGCATAACGAAAACGCACCAATTAGAGACCTTCACCATGGTGAGAAACGAACAAAATGGAAGAAAAACAAAATGGAAGACTGAAAAAAAGAGACACAGGAAGAAGGGAAACCTTCAGACCCCTCAACGTCAATAAAGCTTTTACTGTGGCCACCGCTGCAGGCAGGGGATTTCAGACCTTCATGATTTTACACAACTGTTACTCCTGCACTCATTATTACAATGGAAGCCGACAAAACAGACTCTCTGAAACTTTAAAAATGTTGGAGTTTCTTTATTCTGTGGTTTTAGTGGTATCCACGGACTCCACTTTCATGTCTGGAGGGCTTGTTTGAACACTAGCCTCACAGTTATTTATTATCTCTTTTCTCAGACAAACAAAGCCCGATGAGAGAGATAAAATATGCAGAATGAAAAGACTTCCCAGACTGCTGAATCGTGAGGTGATTCACATACACACACATACGCGCGCACTCACACACACACACACACACACACACACACACACACACACACACACACACACACACACACACGCAAACACCTTCACAAAGAGCAATTTGAACCGGTGAGATGCCCTTTTCTAAATGGTTTGTATTGTAGAGGATCAAACAAAGATGGACCAGGACCAAATGGACCTGCCCAGTTTCTCTCGTAGCATATTTCATCGCACTCTCAGATTAACTATTCCTTTTCAACAGGGCCCACGGTGGTACAACTCAACCTGTTACCTGATATTGTGTGATTCTCCCAGCCAGGAACTGTGAGTTATGTGGAGCCAGACACGGCATAGCCAAAGCATACGCGGCTGCAGCACCCTGATCCTGGAGAACCACCGGGTGTTCGGGCTTTTGTTCCTGTCCAGTCCGGTACTAACACACCTGATTCAACCAATCAGCTACTCATCAAGTGGAATCAGGTGTTTATCAGTAGCCATGGTAACTCACTAAGTAACTCACTAACTGCCAAATCATTCTGGAACACTCACCTCCTAGTGCCAAGTGTTTTATGTGGTATTTCAAGACCCTGGTGCTCAGATTCAAGACCCTGGTGCTCGCCTACCGGGCAGCAAAGGGAACTGCCCCTCCCTACTTGCAAGCAATGGTCAGCCCCCGGTCACGGCTTTTCACTGTCCTGGCGCCCCGCTGGTGGAACGAGCTTCCCACTGCTGTCAGGACTGCAGAGTAACTACCTATCTTCCACCGTAGATTGAAGACCCATCTCTTCACGCTACATCTTAACTGTCCCTCCTAAAGACCTCTTCATCCCCACTACCCCCCTGTACAAGTTCCTCTACTGTAAATAAATGAATAAAAAAAATAAGTCTTCCTTCTTCTAGCGTTGTGACTGCCAATGGCCCCTGGTCCTAGCATAGATTTATTTTTCTTATGATGACAGATTGATGATTCACTTACTTAGACAAATGTATTTGTTGTAAGTCGCTTTGGATAAAGGCGTCTGCTAAATGCCAAAAATGGAAAATGTAATGTAAATGGTATTTACCTACAGTAGCAACAATACTTTGATTGCAGCATCATCATTTGTGGAGGGTTGTGCAGGGTTTGCAGGGTTGTGGAGACTACTGAGACACACAGATGAGCAGGAAGAGTGCAGGTCAATACCCTGCAGACATTCACTAATGGCAAAGCTAATGCTGGGTCGATGTGTGGTCGCCTGGTAGCATCCCCGATATTAGCGCGAGTAGCTAGTGATTGAATGGAGTTGACTGCAGCGCTAATGTCAATCAATGGCTGGTCAATTGGCAGCTGAAAGTCCTCACTTTCAGATATCTGATACTAAGGAGGTCGTGGTACTTATCAATGAACGATAGCTAGCACTGACAACAGGGCTAGCCTTGGTTTAAAGATGTGTTGGATGATACTCGTGAACTGTCCTGACCGTTGCACAAATAGATCTGGTGAGATAGGGGTTGCATAAAGAGTTAAGAGTTAGTTTCATTTATTGTTTGGGAACTTCCATGGTTAACAAGGCTAAAATGATCTGACAAGACGATCTTTAGTATAATAGAGCTTGGCGTTCCTAATTGAACTCTATAACCCCCCCCCCCCTCCCCCCAATGCAAGACAATACCAAATCATTAACTTTAAACCAGGGAGGCTATTAGCCCTTAATGAGCATTGATACCTTGACTGAACATGGTTTAGTTGATCTAGTGTACATCTCACACCAACAACACCAACCCCTTCCATCAACTGCAACCCCCCCCCTCCCCCACCTGCCCCCCACCTACCCCCCCTCCCCCACCTGCCCCCTGCCTACCCCTCCTCCCCCACCTGCCCCCCACCTACCCCTCCTCCCCCAGTCTCTGTAGCATTGACCATTGTTGGCGTGTTGTACTCTCTTTGAGCTCAAGCAGCTCCCCCGCTCTTTGTGAGATAAAACATCAATGCCGTCTTTTGGAGGAGTGCACTGAGGGACCAGAGGGAAGCTTTGAACCTGTAAAACCGTCCTGTGAATTACTCCAAAATCAATCTCCGTAAAAACCACAGTGCGATACACACACACACACACACACACACACACACACACACACACACACACACACACACACACACACACACACACACACACACCCCTGAGACGGCGCCAATACGATGATGCTAAACTGGCTGAGACGCATTCGCCACACCAGGATAAAGCTAAATCATTACCACACACACTCAGGCAGAACCGAGTGTGTCCGGGACACTGTTACAACACCCTCCATTTTGTGTCACATAGTTTCCTTGGTTAGACTCAGAGAGGAGGAAGGGGAGGGGAGGGGAGGGGAGGGGATGGAAGGAGGGAGGGAGGGAGGGGAAGAATTGAGGTAAGTAATGTCACAGAAGCCTATGGGAAATCTCTGTGCTCCTGTTCTCTCTACCTTGGCTGTCAGAGGCCCTGATCATTACTCTCTCTAAAGCTAACAACCCTCCCCCGCCACTGTAGAGCAGGCACATGGAGTCTAGGAACTCAGCAGTGTAGGTTGTAGGAAACAAACATAGGAGACAGACATAGGAGACAAACAACCAAATGAGTTAACTTCCCAAACTGTCCCATTTTGTGTGAGTGTGTGTGTGTGTGTGTGTGTGTGTTTGTGGGTCACTCTCTCTCTTTTTTTCTCTGTCTTTCTCTGTGTCTCTCTCTCTCTCTCTCTCTCTCTCTCTGTCTCTCTCTGTGTCTCTCTCTCTCTCTCTCTCTCTCTCTCTCTCTCTCTCTCTCTCTCTCGTCTCTGCAGTACTTGCCAGTGTCTCTAATAAGCCAGCTGTTCCCATCAACCACTCAACAAGCACACGCACACACAAACATACACACATGCACGCACACAAACACACATACACACACACACACACACACACACACACACACACACACACACACACATACAAACACAAGCACAAGCACACGCAAATGCAAACGCAAACGCGCACACGCACACGCACACGCACACAAACACACACACCCACACACACACACACACACACACACACACACACACACACACACACACACACCGACTGACCCCCCTCCCTTTCCTGGTGTGTACAGCTGCTGCATCTGACAGGCTGTTCTCCAGGGCAACGTAGATGACATGTACAGGGGAAAGGAGGTAGGGGATGCTGGGAGTTGGAGTCAAACACTGTTAAACTCTCATGATTGGACGGCAATACACTGGAGATCTTTTCACAGTGTGATGTTAAATCAGCTGTGAGTCTGTGGCGGGCCTCGTTATGCAATAGAATATAAATCAGCGGATATGTAATCTAGGACAGTGGTCCCACATTGTAGGTCAGATCCCACAGGGGGGGCCACAACCGGTTCCCTATTGGTTAATAGTTCCAGGCTGGCATACTGTTTCATTGATTTGGTAGGTCATCAGAAAACTTCAAAAAAGGCTTTCCGTGAGTCACTTCAACATGTTTGAGAGCCACCATTCTAGACGAACAAAATCATCATCAGAATCATCAGAAAAAGATAAGAAAGGAAAACATAACATAACCTCCCCCTCCCCAATGTAACAATAATTCTCTTTAACAAAGAAACAACAGACACCATCCCACACCAGAGTCTGAAATCCTAAAAGTAATCACAGAGTCAAAGGGAGTTTTATGAAAGAGAAAAGAAAAGAAAAGTGTCTTTTTTCTCTTTCTTTTCCCTCCGTTCCATTCGGCTGGTCTCCATTGTAGCGGATCATGGATTAGTCTCTGAGTACGGATTACAGAGTGGGCAGTAAAGATGATTAAAGACTCTTCCAATATTCTGCCTTCAGAGTGAGAGAGGGGGGAGAGAGAGGGGGGGGAGAGAGAGAGAAAGAGAGAGAGGGGGGATGAGAGAGAGAGAGAGAGAGAGAGAGGGGGGGGAGGGATGAGAGAGGGGGAGAGAGAGAGAGGGGGATGAGAGAGAGAGAGAGAGAGAGAGGGGGGGGGTGAGAGAGATGGGCAGGATGAGAGACACAGAGGGAGGGAGAGAGAGGGAGAGGGGGGAGAGAGAGAGAGACAGAGAGAGGGAGAGAGAGGGAGAGGGGGGAGAGAGAGAGAGAGACACAGAGAGAGGGAGAGAGAAGGAGAGGGGGGGAGAGAGAGAGAGAGACACAGAGAGAGGGAGAGAGAGGGATGGAGAGAGAGACACAGAGAGAGGACGTTGTGTATATTTCAACCTGTCCAACTCTGCTCACTTACAATTATATCACTGATCCCTGTTCATCGGATTTTACAAGCTTAACACAAAAAAAAAGAAAAGAAAAACACCAATCTGATCTCATACACCACTATCTGTTTGTGCTCGTTATAGGTCCTGAGTAGCAAAAGAGAAAAAAAAAAAGAGAGACTATCATTGTTTTAATTTCCTCTCTTCCGATTTCTCTTCACTTGCTTTCCTCCATCTCTCTCTCTATCTTGGGATAAAGGGGGACGGGGTGAATTCCGGGGAGTCTAGTAGGAGGCGGGGTGCCAAGATGTTCTGCGAGAGAGTCTTTGAGCCGTGATGGTATCTTGTTTCTCTGTAGTGCTGCAGTGACGGGTGCGCTGGCGGTGCGGCTGTTGCCTTGTGTGAGGCCATTTTGGGGCAATGTGTGCATAGTGTAAAACTCTGAGACAAAGTAACTAGCTGAGACAGAACGGCAGAGTGGGCCAGGGAGGACTGTGTTTATCATTAAGATAGTTAATTGTGACCCTTTTGGTCTTGCCTTAAAAACAACAACGTCTTATAGCAAGTACAACTGCAGTCATTGTGTGTGTGTGTGTGTGTGTGTCTGTGTGTGGTGTGTGTCTGTGTCTGTGTCTTTGTGTGAGGGTGAATGTAAAGCGTACGTTTGTGAATCTGTGTGTCTGGCAGTTGTGTATGTGTGTTCGTGT